>NW_003852408.1:2089464-2092908 GCF_000181295.1 Otolemur garnettii | reverse complement strand
CTTTAAAAAAAAAAAAAAAAAAAAAAAGATGGGGCTGACTTCCTTTTCTACTTGGTAACAGACCTGGCCCTAAATCAAAGCACAATACCTCTCAGGTTAATTTACAAATCAATCTGTTTCCCCTCACATTCCCCCTAGCAACCGTTTGCTGCACTTATACTTTCCAAATTCTCTGCCCTCCCTTCTAAAAGGCATTATAAAGCTCTCTGACAATCACTGAAACATGAGGTAATCATTCTTGTCCTTCTCCCCATGTGCACTGTATTTGGAAATAAACCTTTCTCTTATGAATCTACTGTAATTGTGAGTTGATCTTTCAATAAACCAACCAAGGGAAAAGGGCAGGGTTTGCTGTGATCCCTACACCTCCCTGGACTAAACCCCAAATTAGACCAGGACACACTTCTTAGGTTGGGAGCTGTGGGGAATCGTGAGCAAGGCAACCACTCACAGCGTTCCTATTAGCAGGGGCATTTCTTCCATTCTCTGCCTCTTCTACAACTTCCTTCTTCTCCTTTAAATCCTTCAAAAGGCAAGAGGGAACAGTAATCTTCTGAGCAACCCATGGCAGGCAAGAGAATGGCAGGGGCTGAGAACTACAGAGGCAGAACTGATGGGCACATCCAAAGCTAAAAAAGGACCTTGTAGCATCACAGCCCCAACCCCCTCAGGCAGGGTGAAAAAAATAAGCCCCATGTAACATTCACACTGGCTCATCACAGTTTCCAACCAGAGGGAGCTCCGCGCACAAGCCTCCTAGGAAGCAAGTAGGTAGGCTCAGAAGTAAGGTAACGGAGGGGCCTGCCACGGTGGGAGAACTCCCACAGTGGACTAGCCTGGGAAGGGAATGGCAGGCGGGTTTTCAGTCTGGCTCAGCTCCAGGGCCTGGGGAGCCCAGACCCTGGCAAAAGCTGGTCTCCCAAAAAACCCAAATAACAGGAATTCCTCCATAGTCTGCTTCCTCCTGGGACAGGAGGAATGGGTGTGGGGTCAAACCTGAGCTCAGGGAGCTGTGCACCACTCGGCAATGCCCCATTCCAAGGACTCAGGGACCGAGTGGAAGTGGGGAGGGTAGCAGCAGGCCTCTGCATGCACCCTGTGCAAGGAGCATGTGACCCCCAGGTCGCCCTAACTGTGCCCCTTGCCCCGGGGACTTTGGGCCCCGAGGATTTGCCCCCCTCTGGACTTCCCCTGTCGCCATTCTGGCAGGTTTTTGGAGGGCAATACCCCCACGAGGTGGCCTCCAAGTCCGCGGGGCTATTTCAATTCCGCAGCCCCAGGCTGTAAGGGACACGCTTCTAGAGGCTGTTCATCGCCTCATGGGAAATCACGCTGGAAGAAAAGAAATGCTGAGGACTCGGGCTAAGGGGTGGACCCCCCAAAACTGGTTCCGGGCTGGGCCCCGAGGGGGCTACTGAGAGCCCCTGCAGAAATCCGGATCAAGTGCTCCGTCCGCCATGGGAGTGGTCTCTGAGAAAAGGGTAGGTGAAGCCAGGGTCACAAGGATTAAGCAGACGCTGAGGTGACTCGCGCCGATGCCCACAGGGACATGAGGGACAACGAACACGACCAGAGGATAGGGGGAAAACCCAGTCTGTCTGTGAGCGCCGCGTTCCTGCTGATGACGGAGAGGCTGCCTAGGCAGAGCGGCGCAGGACTTCAGGTCGGGAGCAATGAACTCTCTACCTGTCCCCAGACACGGACCCTCCTCTGCCGCTGCTGCACAAACCAATCACAAACAACTTGCAGGGCTACTGACCAGCCTCCGCGCCCATCCCTAGCCCCAGGGCGCCCGGCCCACTCCCCTAGCGGCTTCACGTCTGCCTGCGGCGCTTCCCGCCCCCTCCTCCGCACAGACAAAGAGTGGGCTGCCGGGGCACTGCGCTGCCGGCGGGCGGGCTCCCCGAGGAATGGAGCAAGAGCGGGTTTAGGGCACACCAGGGTTGCACGCCAAACACCGCCTCGCTGGCGGCGCGCGAACCCCGAGGGGGCGGGCGGCGTTCAGCCTCACCTTAGTGGTGATCTCGGAGCTGGTGTCTACCGCTGCGTCTGACGTGCTGGGACACGTCGGTGATCCGATGCGGGGGATGAGGAAAAAAGCAGGAATTCGGGGACTCAAGCCATAAACACAGCTGGAGACTAGGCAGCAGAGGAGAAGCTCAGCGGTGGTGGCCGCGGCAAGAAGCCAGACCCGGAGTCAAAGCAAAAATGGGTTTTACAAGCCAGTAAGGTACTCAGCGACCCAGAACCTGTAATACACATTAGCAGGCGGTGCTCTGCTTCCCTTACCCTAATGCTATGGGGCAAACGCTCCATTCCTAACACAGACAAGCGTGGTTAAAGCGGCAGTGCTTCAGCGAGGCCCGTGCAGCGCGGTATCTGGCCACAGTCATTCAAGGCCTCAGTTTGCCAGGTACCGCGCCTCGGACAAGGGGAAGAGATGAGCTGGCACGCTGGGGACGCGCCCTCCTGCCGCTGTTTTGCTGGGGTTGTAGACTTAGAAAGCCAAAGAGCCTCAGGGCTACCCACCCAGTACCCCCTTTCTCCCCCTCCCGGTGGCTGCTCGAAAGGAAGGGGAGGAAAGAGGAGGTGGCAGGCGCACACCACGTCCGCCAACGTGAGGGAGGGGAAGGCGGGGTGCTGGTCAGTGCTGGCCCACGCAGTGCCCAGCGCAGAGCCCGCGCAGGTGCCCGCCTCCACCCCACACCCGTGCATCTTCCACGAAGAAATGTCCTAGTGCTAGTGGACGGTAGGTCCATGACAAGCAAGGTCATTAGGTCAATACCCGCACACTTGGGCTGCCTAGTCCGGCTCCCACCCCGGGTCCAGGAGCAACTGACACAATTGCGCACCACCACTTCCCGTGTCCCTCCAGCTGAGCCAGCTGAAGAGCCAACACTGCGCCCGAGCACACACACTTGGGAATGCAGGCATCCAGGGACTCGATGCCCACCCTCCATCAGGATAGCCTGCAGATCTCCACAGCTGAGCAGTCCCTGCACTCCAGGCTCTGGTCAGCTTCTGGCTCCAGTGGTCACTGCCCCCACCACAGCATCGGGGCAGTTTCTTTCCACAGTCCTGCCAGGCCCTTCAGTCTACCCCCCTCCTACTCCATTTCTGGGCTGCCACGGACACCTGAACATTGGGGAGTTATTGAGAGTAAAAGGAATCATCCCTTAGGTCAATTGGGCTAGTAGTCCCTGGGGCCAGTTGGGGCAGCCAATTAGGGGATCATGAGGCTGGCTTTGCTATGGTTGGGTGAGGAAGGCTTATGCCTACCTGGTTCCAGAACCACCATTAAAACATTCCTCAGGGGCTCGGCGCCTATAGCTCAACCGGCTAAAGAGCCAGCCACGTACACCTAAGGTGGCGGGTTCCAATCCCCAGCCCGGGCCCGCCAAACAACAATGATGGCTGCAACCAAAAAATAGCCGGGCGTTGTGG
>NW_003852408.1:2085740-2089056 GCF_000181295.1 Otolemur garnettii | reverse complement strand
TGGAGGTTGCTGTGAGCTGTGATTCCATAGCACTCTACCAAGGGCAACAAAGTGAGACTCTGTCTCTAAAAAAAAAAAAAAAACATTCCTCAGGGCCAGGAGCGATGGCTCAGCGTATAGTCCTAGTACTCTGGGAGGCCAAGGTGGGTGGATTCCAGACCACCTGAACCAGAGCCCAGACCTCTTTTAAAAAATAGCCCCAATTGCAGCCTGTAATCTCAGCTACTTGTGTGGTTGAGGCATGAGAATCACTTCAGCCCAAGAGTTTAAGGTTGCAGTGAACCATGATGCCACAAAGGCGACAAAGTGAGACTATGTCTAAATTAATTAACTAATTACCCCCAAACTTACTGGATGCCTGATGTGTGCCTGGCAGTGCACCTTTATCTTAAGCTTCAAGCAACTTGATTTATTTTTACAAGGCTGGGAGGACAATTACAGGATTGAACAATACAAAATTGATTGGTTTTTAGAGGTCAAAAACCAAGTGAAAATCAGTACATATACAGGTTCAACCATTAATATGAATGATATCACCTTCCTTTTAACAAATCAAAAAGCAGACCAGGTTTGGCGCCTGTGGCTCAAGCAGCTAAGGCGCCAGCCACATACACCTGAGCTGGCAGGTTTGTATCCAGCCCAGGTCCGCCAAACAACAATGATGGCTGCAACCAAAAAAAATAGCTGGGCACCTGTAGTCCCAGTTGCTAAGCAGACCAAGGTGTTGGCAGAATTTCTTTCTGCAGTAGGTCCTGGGTCTTAGAGATTCTTAGAATGAACCAACTGACCACAGAAATCAGTGACAAGATAGGATTTATTAGATGGAAAGGAATAGAAGGAATGAAAGGCCCCCAAAGCCTCTGGCAGAGGGGGGAGAGACCCAAGTGGGAAGTTCCCCCACCCCAGGGTCTTTTGTCTAGGAGTTATAGACTATTTTGTAAATAGGGAGATCCTGAGAATTACATTGGCCAGACTTCAATTTTGACTAGCCTATGAATGGATATATTAACAAATGAATGTAGTCTTTCCAACTCTGGGCAAAAGCGGCAGGAAGTTCACTCCAGAAGAGGCCCTGCTTACAAGAAATACTGAAAAAACTGCTTTTCTCCTGTCTTGTATGTATTCAGAGTGTGCAATTTGGAGAGGAAAAGTCTGTTTGCCTAGGCCTGGGAAAACGGGGACCATTGTCCAGCCCTCAATGGGGGGAACCCTGTATCAAAGGGATTATAGCAAGTGACTTTGGAGTTACCAGGTGAGTGAAGGAGACCAGGCTAAATCCTAGAATAGAGGAATCTGCATTGTTGGATGAGCCCAGAGAAGGAGCTCCAGCCCTACCAGGGCTCCAAAGTGGTAGACTTACTTAGGCTCCCCCCAGCAATAAGTAATCCTCTACCTGATAGAATCAGGTGTACCTGCCCAAATAAACTTGCCCCACCCAGGCAGGGGTTCATGTCCCTCCCAGGAAATAGGAATGCCACCAATCCTGGCTGCCCTAACCCTTTAAATCCCTGTTTGCCATAACCCACGTGTGGATTTCTCTCTAGTCAGGAATCTCACCCCACCTGCACCCTAGGTGGAATAAAAGTCACTTTAATTGAACAAATTGGATCTCTGTCTTCCTTTTGTCTTGTGTCTTGGAATGATTTATCCTTGGGTCCAGAACCTTTCACTACTTCTTTTGCTGATTCTGCATGGGCTATTCTTCCTGCCCCTTGTCACATCCAATCACTGGTACATCTTCTATTCTTCTTACTATTTAGGAGGAAAGGCACTTCTGTGGCTTGTCCTTTGGAGGTCAGAAGCTTCCATGCCCCAGGAGGCTCATATCCTGACCCTGGTATGTTCACAGCCCAAACTGCACTAGACTTAGGTTAGAGCTACTCTCAGCCAGGGGCCTCAGATGGCCTCCAGGCAAGTTCTATTTGTAGGTAATTTTCCTAGGGACACCTCTGGGTTGCCCACACACTGTGCAGTTGCCTATAGGCTCTCCCTGCCCACCCAAGTCACACATTTATTTCATCTGCCTGGCCTGTGGGCACTTAGGTTTGCAACCTAAGCCTGCTCCTCCGCCACTTCCCACATATTTCTCATTGGTCCTCTCACAATTCTGCTTGGTACCCTAAAAACCAGACAGAATGTATGTGTGCTGCTTCAAGTTGTCTGGGTTCAAATCCCAGTCCTGCCATATTCTATCATGTACCCGTGATGTTGACATTTATTCAACCACCCTTTCCCCACCTAGGTCTGGGGCACCAAACCAGTCTCTGCAGGTCCACGGAGGTTGGCTTTATTCTCCTTTGTATTCGCCTATATTTTCCTTTTTTTTTCAAAATGTAAGCACATGTGTGCACACACACTTCCTGTCTGCTAAGCACCCAGTAGGGGAAGCAGGCCTGGCCTGGGCAGGATGGGATAAAGTAAGTGTGCAGAGGGTCACAGCAACAGGCCCAAGAGGAAAGAGGACATTGAGCTCTGCCTGAGCAGTCCCAGAGGGCTTCCCAGAGGAGGTGACCTCCAAGTGGACACCTCAGCAGGTTGAGGACTGCAGCTCCAAGCAGAGCCATTACACTTTGGGGCTTTAGCATGGACCACTGGAGGTTAATTCAGGGCCTCCCCTGCTGACCACTCCTACGTGCCTCCTTTTGTCAGGTCCAGATGTTATCAGATAAAGAGGGTCCAGCTCCCTATCACTGTCAACCAATATACAGAGATAGGGATAAATCCACTAAACTTTGTCAGGAGGCCAGAGATTCCGGAGAACAGTGAGAATAGCCTCTCCCAAGACTATTCTGTTCTTCCATTTCCAAAATTACAGTTATGTGAAACATAATGTTTCACAGTAAGGATCACAATAACCCTTATGTTAAATAATAATAGCACAACTCAGTGACAATCGATTACATTTCCAATTCAAAAATTAATTTCTAAACTATTCAAGATGGGCTTCTTTAGGGTGGGAGTCAAATTTATCAAATAGTAAGGATGAGAGACAGGAGGTGAAGATCACTTAGGACAGCAGTTCTCAACCTGTGGGTCTCGACACCTGTTTTTCTGTTTATTTATTTATTTATTTATTTTTTTGAGACAGAGCCTCTAGCTGTTGCCCTGGGTAGAATGCAATGGCATCACAGCTCAAAGCAACCTCCAATTCCTGGGCTTAAGTGATTCTCTTGCCTCAGCCTCCCAAGTAGCTGAGACTATAGGCATCCACCACAACGCCTGGCTATTTTTTTGGTTGTAGTTGTCATTGTTGTTTGGCAGGCCTGGGCTGGATTCGAACCCGTGAGCTTTGGTATGTGTGGCTGGCACCTTAGCT
>NW_003852408.1:2068937-2069702 GCF_000181295.1 Otolemur garnettii | reverse complement strand
TATGTGGCTGGCGCCTTAGCCAATTGAGCCGCAGGCGCTGAGCCCTGAAAAACTTTCTAATCAGCAAATTAATGATTTACAAAAAAACTTTTGTTGCCTTTTTTTTTTTTTTGGAGACAGTCTTACAGCAACCTCAAATCCTAGGCTCAAGAAATCCTCATTCCCAGCTATTACTTCAGGTATGTGCCACAACACTGGGCTAGTTTTTCTATTTTTAGTAGAGATGGATCTTCACTCCTGGGACTCCTGAGCGAAGGCAATCCATCTGCCTTGGCCTCCCAGAGTACTAGGATTATAGGTGTAAGCCACCGTACCCAGCCAGATATTATTCTTTATTTAATAGATGAAAAATTCTGAGGCCCAAACAGGGAGGAAGTAATATTTCATGCTTCCCCACCTACCGTATGTCAGGACAGGTTCAGATTTTATAATTCCCACTATCCCAGGACTGAGGCATTTGGACCTTGGGAGGGAAGTCCATTCTGAAGGGCATTATCTTGTTCAAAGAAGTCATGTGTAGTGAATTCTTAATGTAGCGAATTTACTTCATCTGTAGTTTACTTACCTCTTAATTCAGTCCTTTGAAGGTTTATTTTTTTTTTTTGAGACAGAGTCTAGAGCTGTTGCCCTGGTTAGAGTGCCATGACGTCATAGCTCACAGCAACCTCCAATGCATGGGCTCAACTGATCCTCTTGCCTCAGTTTTTCTACTTTTAGTAGAGACAGGCATCTCACTTTTGCTCAGGCTGGTATCCAATTTGTGAT
>NW_003852408.1:2065400-2067157 GCF_000181295.1 Otolemur garnettii | reverse complement strand
CGAACCCGCCACCTTAGGTGTACGTGGCTGGCGCCTTAGCCGGTTGAGCTATAGGCGCCGAGCCCAGACTTAATTCTAAATTCCACAGGTGATTTTTCACCAATATCGTCCTAGCTGAAGGTATCCTTCTCCTGTAAGAACGATTTGGTACCAGGTGCCCAGGAAGGCTCTAAAATGAAGTGCTCTGGTTTGCTAAGTCTGGCACCGGGTAAATTCCACCCATACGGTAAGCCATTTGAGTAACTGGCAAGACAAACTTCAGGAATTCATCCTACTCACCTTATCACACCCAGGGCTCATCTCTCAGGCCTCTTTCTGTAAGTGCCCTAAGCCTGCTCTGATTGGAAACACAGGGTCTTATTCCATCACACCTTGATTCATGCTGTTCAGAAAGTCTACTCTTGGCCCCCATCCAGTTTGAAATGTTAATCTCCTCAGGAGGCTCTCCAGAGATCATCAGAAAACAAGGTAGGCCCATAGAACTGGTTGGAGCATCGTGCCCTATCAGAGAGCCCCAGTGAGTAGCTATAGATTTCCTGTACCCAGTCTTCAACTGATCCTCTTGCCTCAGTTTTTCTACTTTTAGTAGAGACAGGCATCTCACTTTTGCTCAGGCTGGTATCCAATTTGTGATTCATCCACCTCAGCCTCCCAGAGTGCTAGGATTACAAACAAGCTACTATGCCAGCCCTAGTCCTTTGGAGTTTAGGATGTCTCTGCCTTCTCACTTGCCTTCCACTAAACTATCTAGCCTTCTTTCCCTTTCCTACTTAGAAAACACTTTGTTCTTCCCAAGTAAGAGTTCAGCAGACAGAAATCACCTTAATTCTCATCTATAAGTGCCTCTTACATCTAGACATGTAAGAGACACTTATAGCGCTAGCCAGACAGTAAGGCCTGCCTCTAAAATCTACACTCTAGTGTACACTTAGGCCACTAGTTACTAAGGTGTCCACTCTTACCTTTATTCTCTAATTGGTAAGGACCAGGAGGCAGTGGCCCCCTCCTTCATCCACGCTGGTCCTCCGGTTCCTTTTCTGGCTTCCCTTTTTTTTTTTTTCTGGAGACAGAGTCCCCAAGAGTTTGAGGTTGCGGTGAGCTATGACACCATAGCACCCTACCGAGGACAACAAAGTGAGACTCTTGTCTCAAAAAAAAAATAAAGGTCAGAGATAAGGTTTGTAAAGCAGCCCATCTATTTACTAAGTACTCTGTGAACCCCACATTAACTGCCTTAACAAACTAACAATGTCTTTTTGGATAACTATACATACACACACACATATATATGTGTGTGTGTGTGTATATATATATATATATTTTTTTTTTTTTTTTTTTTTTTTTAAAGATAGGGTCCAGTGCAATGACATACATTGTAGCTCACTACAACCTCACAATTCTGGTCTCAAGCAATCCTCCTGCCTCATTCTCCCAAATAGCTAAGACTAGCTGTAGTAGTTATCACCACATCTGGCCAATTTTTCTATATTTTTGTAGAGACAAGGTCACACCATATGCTTAGGCTAGTCTCAAACTCTTCACCTGAAGTGATCTTCCTGCCTTGCCCTCCCAAAATGCTAGGATTACAGGTATAAGCTACCACATCTGTCCTGGAAAACTTTCTTTTTTTTTTGAGATGGAGCCTCAAGCTGTCCCCCTGGGTAGAGTGCCATGGCCTCACAGCTCACAGCAACCTCCAACTTCTGGGCTCAAGCAAGTCTCCTGCCTCAGCCTCCCAAGTAGCTGGGACCACAGGC
>NW_003852408.1:2063482-2064792 GCF_000181295.1 Otolemur garnettii | reverse complement strand
GAGCCTTAAAAGATGATTTACTGGGTTTTTTTTTTTTGAGACAGACTCTCACTTTGTTACCCTCACAGCCCACAGCAACCTCCAGCTCTTGGGCTTAGGAGATTCTCTTGCCTCAGCCTCCCAAATAGCTAGAACTACAGGGGCCCACCACAACGCCTGGCTATTTTTTTGTGGCAGTTTGGCCAGGGTTGGGTTTGAATTCCCCACCTGGGGTAGGTATATGGGGCTGTTGCCCTACTCACTGAGCCACAGGCGCTGCCCTAAAGGTGTCTTACTTTTTAAAAAGGTGTCTTAAAGATCTTAACTCTTTTTTAGACAGTCTTACTTTGTTGCCCTTGGTAGAGTGCTGTGACATCACAGCCCACAGCAACCACCAACTCTTGGGCTTAGGCGATTCTCTTGCCTCAGCCTCTCGAGTAACTGGGACTATGGCGCCCACCACAACGACCAGCCATTTTTTTCATTGTTGTTGCAGTTTGACAGGGGCTGGGTTTGAACCCTTCACCTTCTGCACATGAAGCCGGTGCCCTACTCACTGAGCCACAGGCACTGCCCAAGATCTTAACTCTTAATTTGAGTTCAGACAGGGGTGGTAAAATAAGATACCAGAATTTATTGAAGGTCTGTGAATAGTTCGCTGGAAAATAGTCTAGTTGCTGGCCACTGGATATTAGTAATTATGGGTGATGTGCTTAACTAAAGCTTTGGGAGGGAAGAGAAATCATTTCAGGTTGCCTTAAGGTAAAACCTGACAGCAAAAATGTGTGAGAAATTGAGAATTCCCCTCTTGAATATCTAGAATAGTGTTTATTAATTCTGCTATTTAGTGTTATGAGAAATAGATTCAGAGAAAGATGATAATTGTAAGAATAATGCCAGAATAAGTATAGCCTGAAATTGTTGATGTTGTGCTACTTGTGTCCATTTTAGGCAGGTAAAAATCAAGGTGACCCCAAGAAAATGGCTCCTCCCCCGAAGGAGGTAGAAGAAGACAGTGAAAATGAGGATGATGACAACAGTGAGGAAGAGGTAATTATATCCATTTAGCAGAGTTGTGTTGAAAGTACAAAATGAGGCTCGGCACCTGTGGCTCAAGCAGCTAAGGCACCAGCCACATACACCTGGCAGGTTCAAATCCAGCCCCGGCTACCAAACAACAATGATGACTGCAACCATAAAATAGCAGGGTGTGGCTCGGTGCCTGTGGCTCAAGCAGTTAAGGCGCCAGCCACATACACCTAAGGTGGCGGGTTCGAATCCCCAGCCCTGGCCTGCCAAACAACAATGATGGCTGCAACCAAAAAAATGGC
>NW_003852408.1:2058006-2059480 GCF_000181295.1 Otolemur garnettii | reverse complement strand
CACTCTACCCAGGGGGACAGCTTGAGGTTCTGTCTCAAAAAAAAAAAAAAAAATTGTCTATCGTATTATTTATGAGACGGAGTCTCACTTTGTCACCCTCTGTAGAGTGCTATGGCTTCACAGCTCACAGCAACCTCCAACTCTTGGACTCAAGCTATTCTCTTGCCTCAGCCTCCCAAGTAACTGGGACTACAAATGTCCATCACAATGCCCGACTATTTTTAGAGACAGGGTCTGGCTTTTGCTCAGGCTGGTCTCAAACCCGTGAGCTCAGACAACCTACCTGTCTTAGCCTATCAGAGTGCTGGGATTACAGGCGTGAGCCACCTCTGCTGGCCCATGAGATTCTTCTAGAAGCAACAATACATACTTTTTCCATGACAACCTACAGAGTAGATGAGCAACCTTCTGGGGATTCACTGAGCTTTTGTGGTGTGCCAGGCTTAGTTACTAGCACATGAGTTTCTGCCCTTGAGAAAACATTTATTATTGACAGTACCTTCTACAAGCAGTTTTCATAATACAGGATTTTGCTTCCAAGTGGTCTGTTAATTCTTGCCGTAACTAAAAACTAAGTGTGGTGGGAGGATTGCATTTCCTTTCCTTTAGGTCTTCTCAGAACTAATGTTGGTTTTCAGAGATTTTTCAAGTTTTTGACTAGTTTCTCTTCCAGACTCTGAAGAAGCTGTGGAGACCACACCAGCCAAAGGAAAGAAAGCTCCTGCAAAAGTTGTTCCTGTGAAAGCTAAGAGTGTGGCTGAGGAGGAAGACGAAGAAAATGATGATGAGGATAAAGAAGATGATAAAGAGGAGGGGGAGGAAGAGGAGGAAGGTAATTGGATTCTGAAGTACATTCACCTGACTTATGTTTAAAAGAGGTATTTAAGGATATGTGGCTATTCATGGTGACACGTTGTTTGAAATCTTGTCCAGAGCCTGTCAAAGAAGCACCTGGAAAACGAAAGAAGGAAATGATGAAACGGAAAGCAGCTCCTGAAGCCAAGAAACAGAAAGTGGAAGGTAACTTTCAGAATTAGGGGATGTGAAGGAAGATAAAGTCAAATTGGCACAAATGATGAATGACAAGGGACTTAATACTGAAACCTGATGTTACATTACAATGTGCTGATGTGCTTGTGCAGAGAAATTTTGTACTAGAAATTTTGTGCTGTGCTCTACAAATGGATTAATAGAGCTCAATATTTTGTATATAGGAACAGAACCAACTACATCTTTCAATCTGTTTATTGGAAACCTGAATTCTAACAAATCTGCTCCCGAATTAAAAACTGGTATAAGTGATGTTTTTGCTAAAAACGATCTTGCTGTTGTGGATGTCAGGATTGGTATGACTCGGTAAGTGCTTCACTACATCTGATATACTTTCCTCCCAGGTTAGAATGTTATCTTAGCTTGCTGCCCTTAAACATGATCATCTAAACATCTTAGAGGATTAAATAAGTCTTTAAATTAG
>NW_003852408.1:2048167-2054536 GCF_000181295.1 Otolemur garnettii | reverse complement strand
AACAGTCGACTGTTTTCACAACTGTGCAGTGAGTTGGATGCACCAAACAATGCTCTGCTATTTCACACCGAAGTGAGATGGTTGTCCAGAGGAAAAGTTTTAAAACGTGTTTTTGAGCTTCGTGATGAACTTAAAACATTTTTTAATCAGAAAGCAAGACCACAGTTTGAAGCACTTTTCAGCGATAAAAATGAACTGCAGAAAATAGCTTACTTGGTTGACATCTTTGCCATCTTGAATGAGTTAAATTTATCACTGCAAAGACCAAATGCAACATGCCTCGATTTATCTGAAAAGATGCGATCATTCCAAATGAAACTTCAGCTTTGGCAAACAAAATTGGATGAAAATAAAATTTACATGTTGCCTACCTTATCTGCTTTCTTTGAGGAACATGATATTGAACCAGACAAAAGGAATACAATGATAATTTCTGTGAAAGAACACTTGTACTTGCTTGCAGATGAAATTTCATTGTACTTCCCAAATCTACCCGACACCCCATTTGCACTTGCCAGAAGCCCATTCACAGTGAAAGTTGAAGATGTTCCTGAGACAGCACAAGAGGAGTTCATCAAACTTATTAACAGTGATGCAGCAAGAAATGATTTCTCTACAATGCCAGTTACAAAATTCTGGATCAAATGTTTGCAGCCATATCCTGTTCTGTCTGAGACTGTGTTGCGCCTTCTTCTTCCATTTCCAACAGCACATCTTTGTGAAACAGGGTTTTCCAGCTTGTTGGTTATCAAGTCTAAATACAGAAGTAGACTTGTTGTGGAAAATGATCTTCGTTGTGCTCTTGCAAAGACTACCCCGAGAATTTCTGATCTGGTGAAAAAGAAGCAATCTCAACCTTCCCATTGACCTTGGCTTTTTACACATACTGTCGCAAAATGTAGCAATGTAGTTTACTGTTATTATATTAAGACTGTTACCCAGCATCTGTGGCTCAAGCGGCTAAGGCACCAGCCACATACACCTGAGCTGGCGGGTTCAAATCCAGCCCAGCCCGCCAAACAACAATGATGGCTACAACCAAAAAATAGCCAGGCATTGAGGTGGGTGCCTGTAGTCCCAGCTGCTTGAGAGGCGGAGGCAAGAGAATCGCTTGAGCCCAGGAGTTGGAGGTTGCTATGAGCTGTGATGCCACTGCACTCTACCCAGGGCAGCAGCTTGAGGCTCTGTCTCAGAAAATAAATAAATAAAACAGTAGAAAAAAATTAAAAAAAAAAAAAAAGACTGTTACCCATGCAACACCATGCTTCAAGACAAAATTTCATTTATTTGTAATTAGAAATAAGTATTTGACAATATATAATTACATATTATTTCTGTGATTAATCACTATGCTTTAATTATGTTCAATTTGTAACCATGAAAATACATCCTGCATATCAGGGTGGTGCCTGTGGCTCAAAGGAGTAAGGCACTGGCCCCATATGCTGGACATGGCGGGTTCAAACCCAGTCCAGGCCAAAAAATACATCCTGCATATCAGATGTTTACATTACGATTCATAATAGTAGCAAAATTATAGTTATAAAGTAGCAACGAAAATAATTTTATGGTTGAGGGTCACCACAAGGTGAGGAACTGTATGAAAGGGTCATGGCATTAGGAAGGTTGAAAACCACTGACTTAGGACCTAAAACGACCAGACCAGCTATGCCATGTCTGTCCTAGCCTGACAGACTCCATCTTACTCTCACTACATGTGCTTTCACAGAGATCCAGGTCCCAGGCTTCCCAGACTTTCTGCTTACCCCTTTTCCTCAGGCAGAGGCCCTCCCTCTGTTTTGCTGTTTTATGCCCCATTTTCACCTTACCTGGCTCTGGACAACTTACTGTGCCTCCCAGGTGCTTCGATTTTCTGAATAAAACAATAAAATAAGAAAATCAAGGCTGGGTGTGGTGGCTCACGCCTGTAATCCTAGCACTCTGGATTGCCAAGGCAGGTGGATTGCCTGAGCTCACAGGTTCAAGACCAGCCTGAGCCAGAATGAGATCTCATCTCTAAAAATAGCCAGGCATTGTGGCAGGCACCTGTAACCTCAGCTACTCGGGAGGTTGAGGCAACAGAATCACTGGAGCCAAAGAGTTTGAGGTTGCTCTGAGCTATGATACCACAGAACTCTACTGAGGGTGACAAAATGAGACTGTCTGGGGTGGCACGTGTGGCTCAAGGAGTGGGGCGCCGGCCCCATATACCTGCCCCTGGCCAAAACTGCAAAAAATAAAATAAAAATGAGACTCTGTCTCAAAAGAAAATAAGAAGAAATTAAAGAAAAGAATGAATCAAACAGCTAATAATTTAATTTACCTGGGTGGTGAAGAAGGCTCAGTCACCTGGAAGCATTTCATTTGGCCCAGTACTTTTCTAGAAGTTGCTGAGTCACTAAAGCCAAACCATGGGAAGAGGTTATGGAGCTAACCTAGTCCCCAGTCCCACTGTGGCATGTCTGACTGCCATACACCCCTCTCAAGGCTTATGTGGTCTCAGCCTTAACAACTGCACCAGGTGGGCACATAATCATGTCCTGCCTCCCCACCCCCAAATCAAGGGATGGCTTGCTCACTAGCAGCCCTGCCTCTGCCACTAGCATCACATCCCAGGGCTCTTTACTCTGTGCCTTTTACCCTCTGCCTGGAACCCGGGACACTGGACTGGGGAATAGCCTCATAGGCTAGGAGTGGGTGAGCTCTCCCACTCACATGGGAGCTCTCCCACTCACATGCCACACTTTCTCTGTGCTTTTTTTTCTTTTTCTTTTTTGAGACAGAGTCTCACTTTGTCACACTTGGTAGATTGCCATGGTATCATACATCACAGCAACCTCAAACTCTCGAGCTGAATCAATCATCTTGCCTCAGTTTTTCATTTTTAGTAGATGGGGGTCCACACTTGCTCAGGTTGGTCTCAAACTCCTGAGCTTAAGCAACTCGCCCTCCTCAGAAGATGAGACCCAACGGAGGGAAAGAACACGCAAACACGGTGTTTGTTGTTTTTTGAGACAGAGTCTCATTTTGTCCCTCTCAGTACAGTGCTGTGGTGTCACAGCTCACAGCAACTTCAAACTCTTGGGCTCAAGCAATTCTCTTGCCTCAGCCTCCCAAGTAGCTGGGACTACAGGCGCCTGCCAGCTATTTTTAGAGCTGGGCCACACAGCACCCAGCCAAGCATATTTTAAAGAGGAAGGGCTTTATTCCAGCCAGAGAAGTGGTAGCAGAACCAAAATCCCAAAATAGCAGCACTCCTCAACTGGCTCAGTCTTCACCTTTTTATCCCCTGACAAAAAGTTCCGGCTGCCTGAGCGTGGTGGCTCACACCTGTAATCCTAGCACTCTGGGAGGCCAAGGCGGGTGGATTGCTTGAGCTCACAGGTTTGAGACCAGCCTGAGCAAGAGCAAGACTCTGTCTCTGATAAAATATAGAAAAACTGAGGCAAGAGGATTACTTCAGCCGGAGTTGGAGGTTGCTGTGAGCTATGACACCATGGCACTCTACTCAGGGTGACAGCTTGAGACTCTGTCTTCAGAAAAAAGACAAATTCCTGCCCATGGGTACCTTTCTCATTGGTCAGTTTGAATCAAGCTGGTGAAGTGGGCCTCCAGCCTTTACAGAAACCTGGGCTTTTACAGAAGTGGAAGCAAACTTTAGTTTCCAGGTCCCAGGAACTTAACTTTCTACAAATTCCTAAGAGCTGAGTCACCATGGGGAGGACCTCCCACCTGTGTCCTTGGGTTGTCCTTGAGAAGACCTCTGGGCTCGGCATCTGTGGCTCAAGTGGCTAAGGTGCCAGCCATATACACCCAAGATGGCGGGTTTGAATCCAGCCCGGGCCCGCCAAACAGCAATGATGGCTGCAACCAAAAAATAGCCAGGCGTTGTGGCGGGCGCCTGTGGTCCCAGCTACTTGGGAGGCTGAGGCAGGAGACTTGCTTGAGCCCAGGAGTTGGAGGTTGCTGTGAGCTATGATGCCACAGCACTCTACCCAGGGGGACAGCTGGAGGGCTCCTGTCTCAAGAAAAAAAGAAGACCTCTGTTCTCTTAGACCTCACTTTTTCCGGTATCCTCTCTCACTAGAATTACAGGTATGAGCCATCGCACTTGAAGTCTCTTGTGGTCCTAGAGAAAACCCTTGGCGGCTCTAAGTCACAGGTTTTTTTTGGTAAATGTGTTCCAGGAAGATAAGGCCCAATGGAGAGAAAGAGCATCCAAACACCATATTTAAGAGAAAAAAAGCTTTTATTTAAGAGGAAAAAGGCTTTTATTTAGCTGGCAGAGATAATGGCATAGAAGAATTCGAAATAGCCATGCTCCCCAACTGCCTTGGTCTTTCCCTTTTTATCTCTAGTCAAAAAGTTCCACATAGAGGATTGAACATCATACTTAAGGCTCGGCGCCTGTGGCTCAAGTGGCTAAGGCACCAGCCACATACACTTAAGGTGGCAGGTTCGAATCCAGCCCAGGCCCGCCAAACAACAATGACCACTGAGTTGGAGGTTGCTGTGAGCTGTGATGCCAGGGCACTCTACCCAGGGGGACAGCTTGAGGCTCTGTCTAAAAAAAAAAAAAAAATTATACTTAAAACAACAGTCACCGTATCATAACTCATCTGAGGAATTACTGAGAATAAGACATTCTCCTGGCAAGCCTGGAAATCTCTTGTGACTTGGAAGGCAAGTCACCAAGTAACTCAGTAATCCTAGAGGAGCAAAGTTTAGTCCTGTAGTAGTAAGGCTATTATTAAACATTTAGCATTTTTGTTTGTTTCTTTGTTTTGTTTTTTTGAGACAGAGTTTCTACCTGGGTAGAGTGCTGTTGCATCACAGCTCACAGCAACCTCAAACTCCTGGGCCTAGGCGATTCTCTTGCCTCAGCCTCAGCCTTCCAAGCAGCTGGGACTACAGGCGCCTGCCACAACGCCTGGCTATTTATTTTTTTGTTATTGTTCTTGCAGTTTAGCTGGGGCTGGGTTTGAACCCGCCACCCTTGGTATATGGGGCCAGCACCCTACCCACTGAGCCACAGGCGCTGCCCTAAACATCAAGCATTTTATGACAGTTCCTTAAAGGATTAGTGGAGAAAAAATTGCATTTAGTATTTTAAAGATCATTTCCTTACCACCCTTGAAGATCATTTCCTTGAGTACATACTCTGTTGGCACCTATGAGATCATTTCCCCAAGTTCACAGCCCCTGCATGTCTTTGCTTAGTAATCTTTCTGCCTATTATGTATCTTCTCAATAAAAGGACTCCGCGAGAAGTGCTCAGTGCTATCCTGCACCTATGGTTAGCCTCACCTCTTGCAGCGTGTACTGTCAATCTGTGGTCATTTATGTGGTCATGACAGTTCTAACACACAGGTACCTTTCTCATTGGTCAGTTTGAATCAAGTGGGAGATGCTGTTTCATCCTCCACAGAACCACAGGATTTCACAGAAATGGAAATTTCCAGGTGCTGGGAAATTAAGTCTACAAATTCCTAAGAGCTGAGTCAGCATGGAGAGGACCCTACAGGAGTATGCTTGTGATCTTGGGAAGACCTATTCTCTCTGACCTTCCCCTTCTCAGGAATCCTCTATCAAATGTACAAATGGGATGAGGACAAAAGCACTTTGCAAACTGTAAACTGCTCTGTGGGTGCTGTTTACTATGATGAAACCATTTGAGACCAGCTGCAGAGAAATACATCAAGGATTATAGAACAACACGGGGGGGTAAAACTGCACACATAAGGAGGGCCCCCAGAAAGAGCACTTTGAACTGAGTCCCACCATGGCCCCAACTGCCATTTGGGAGGTATCTCTCTGCCCTGTGTTCCCCACAAAAGATAAATGCCTCCAATAATCAAAGCCATCCTGAGGAAGGGGGCTTAGCTGTATGTGACTAAGAAGATGTCTTGGGGGCAGCGACAGGGTCCTACATTCATAGACAAGGGGCCAGGTTTGGAATGCAGGTCTTCAGACCTGGACAGGTGGGCACCATCCCCTTTGTAGCTGCAGTAGGCCAGTTTCCCAGCCAGAGAACCTAGAGAAGGCCCAAGTCACAAAAGTTGGTGAACTGAAGAAGGCCCAAGTCACAAAAGTTGGTGAACTGGGCAAAAGACACTAAACAAGCTAAGGAAATTTCACCCCAAAACATGACTCCTTGGTATAAAGCAGCATTTCTCAACCTGTGGGCCGTGACCCCTTTGTAACAATGAAAATATATCCTGCATATCAGATATTTACATTACGATTCACAACAGTAGCAAAATTACAGTTATGAAGTAGCAATGAAAATAATTTTATGGTTGGGGGTCACCACAACATGAGGAACTGTATTAAAGGGTCACGGCATTAGGATGCATTAGGAAGGTTGAG
>NW_003852408.1:2046610-2048147 GCF_000181295.1 Otolemur garnettii | reverse complement strand
TCAAGTCCCAGGTAACAAGCCACTTGGAAAACAAGGCCTGGCATCTAGCCAGACTCTACCTACTGCTTGCTGTTTGCTGCTTGCTAATGGCACAGGTGTGGCATTTGGAGGCTGACACCCCTCTCCCAGAGTGTAGTGAACATATCTTATCTGGGTTTCTGCTGGGGTCCAAATGCTGTCCTAAAGGCTCTACCAGGGAAGGGCTCAGCCAACAGTGACCACAACAGGGACAGCAGCCAACTGCCACTCACAGTGGACCAGGAGGGCTCTGCTTACACCACCTTGTTAGCCCTCTAGTCCATCTGTAAGACAGGGACTAACTGCTAAGGATGCCCACTTTACAGGTGAGAAAACTGAGGCTCTGGAGGTTAAATTACTCACCTAAGACTTTTTTTTGAGGGGGGGCTCAGCGCCTGTGGCTCAAGTGGCTAAGGCACCAGCCACATACACCTAAGGTGGCAGGTTCGAATCCAGCCCTGGCCAAAAAAAAAATTATTTTGAATTAAAGGCCATTTGTACTCAGAAAGCACTAGAAGCCTTCCCTCTATCTGCATAAAGCCTGGCTAACCCAACTAGGGATCAAAAGGTGCTGCTGATTTCCTTTTTTGAATGCTAGCAGACTTGCCTCAAATCATTTAAAACACACTCCCAGCTACTCAGGAGGCTGAGGCAAGAGAATCGCTTAAGCCCAAGAGTTTGAGGTTGCTGTGAGCTACTACACTACAGCACTCTACCAAGGGTGACATAGTGAGACTCTATGTCCAAAAAACCCACAATACCTGGCTCGGTGCCCGTAGCTCAGCAGCTAGGGCACCAGCCACATACACTGGAGCTGGTGGGTTCGCATCCAGCCTGGGCCCACTAAACAACAATGAGGGATGCAACCAAAAAATAGACAGGCGTTGTGGCAGGCGCCTGTAGTCCCAGCTACTTGGGAGGCTGAAGCAAGAGAATCTAATCGCTGAAGGCCAAGGAGCTATGACGGCACTCTACCCAGGGTGATAGCCTGAGACTCTGTCTCAAAAAAAAACAATACCTGTCTGTCAGGTTAATTTACAGGTCAATCTGTTTCCCTCCATCTATACATCCTCCCTAGAAACCACTTGCTGCACCTATACTTGCCGCATTCTCTCCCCTCCCTTCTAAAAGGCATCTATAAAGGTATGTGATTATCACTGAGACATTGGGTAATCATTCTTGTGGTTCCCCCCTGTGCACGTGGTATTTGGAAATAAACATTTATCTTATTAGTCTGCGGTAATTGTGAGCTTATTTTTCCGTGAACCAACCAAGGGAAAAGGGCAGGTTATGCTGTGATCCCTGCAACACTCCCTCCTTCTTTCATTCAGCAGCTCCTGACTGCAGAGCACCTGCCTCCTGTCCAGTGAACTGTGATGGGCCCTTAAGGGCTTTTGTGGCAGGACACAGGGGCTGCCTTCCTCAGCCTTGCTTGTGCTGGAGGTGGCAAGGACAAGCCTAACCATACCCCACAGCCTGTTTTAGACCAAGCCCTATATTGTATTTTTTTTTTTTTTTT
>NW_003852408.1:2043113-2044819 GCF_000181295.1 Otolemur garnettii | reverse complement strand
GTCTTAGCAGGCCCAGGCCAAGCTCAAACCTGCCAGCTTCAGTGCATGTGGCCAGTGCCCTACCCACTGAGCTCTGAGCACCATCCCTCACCTAAGACTCTTATCCTGTAAATAGCAGAGATGGGTCCTTAATGACTCCCACCCATAACCTCCATGACTCCAGGTTGGGTTGTTGCTGAGGGGGAGGGGTCCCTATGGCTTTTAGTCCTTAAATCAAAGACCTGGCTCGGCACCTGTGGCTCAATCAGCTAAGGCACAAGCCACATACACCTGAGCTGCCGGGCCCACCAAACAACAATGAGGGATGCAACCAAAAATAGCTGGGCATTGTGATGGGCGCCTGTAGTCCCAGCTACTTGGGAGGTGGAGACAAGAGAATCACTTAAGCCCAGGAGTTGGAGGTTGCTGTGAGCTGTGACACCATGGTACTCTACCTAGGGCAATAACTTGAGGCTATGTCTCAAAAAAAAAAAAAAGAAAGAAAGAAAAAAGAAAAGAAATCAAAGACCTCACTGGCAGCTAGGTGAGCCAGAAGAGCGCACTGGCAAGATGCAGAGGAGCAAGGGGCAAAGCTTGCCATGACCTAGGGGCTGTAGGCAGGGATGTGTGGGTTCTCCACCCTTATGGTGGCCCCTGTTCCACAAGGGGCCTCAGGCCTGGGCCCTCTCATTGCTCCACTGCCCCACAGGCTCATCACCGCTGGGACGGAGATAAGCATGGCCTGATATGTTAAGGTCTACAAGACATTGAGGCAGGCAGTCCCCAGGCACAGTTGCCTCCACCCTGTTTGTTTCTCCCTAGAGAAACAAAAGGAACCTGGCTCTTGTGGGGTGAAGGTGGGGGAAATGAATGAATCATTGGCCAGTGCCAGGAGCCTGCAGGCCAGGGTGCTCACTGCAGTGATGGATGGGCAGGAGATGACTGCGTGCTCTCCCTCCCCTCCTGAGGCTGGGCCTGGAGAGAAGGGGCCTTGGGCGCACTCTGCTGGCCTGAGGGCTCCTTGCAGGAGGAAGTGGCAACCTCAGGGCCACTTCCATCCCCTAGTGTGCACCTGTGGATGCCTGTGTTAGTGCCGCTGTGTTCTCTGTGTGTGCCTGTGAGGGTGTGACTGTATGTGAGTGAGCCTATCTGTGCATGTGGTATGCGTGCACCTGTGTGTCTGTCTGTGTGCACATCTATAACTGCATCTGTCCACGGATGCATGACGGTGTTCGGGGTGCACAGGTTTGTTTATGTACACAGGTCTGTATTTGTGCTTGTGTGAGTGTGCACGTGTCCCTGTGCATGTTTCTTTGTGTGTTAGGTGGGTACATGTCTTTGTGAGTGTGGGTGTCTCTGTACACGTCAGTCTTACTGAGCTTGGCCCAGTGGGGTATGAATGAAGCGGGACCAGGATGGAAGAAGTTGCAGGTTCTTTTTTCCCTGAGCCTGTGTTTCTGGTGAGCCTGCGTGGAAATCGGAGGAAGACTGGGTGGGCAGAGGTGGCCACTGGCCACTCTGAGGTCCATTCAGTGCCCACAGAGAGAAAGGAAGGAAAGTATTGAGCTGAATTCCATCCCTGAAGGAGCTTTGTAGGTGAGGAGTCAATTATAACCTACCATGATAATTAAGATGATAACTACAGTGGAGGTGCCTGAAAAATGCAGGAGACTCAGGTGGGGCCTAAGTCGGCACGGTGTAATCCTGGAAGGCTGCATGGAGGAGGC
>NW_003852408.1:2038301-2040775 GCF_000181295.1 Otolemur garnettii | reverse complement strand
ACTTCCCACAGTCCTAAGTGTGCCCCTTTGCTCCTATGGGAGACCCTGCAGGACAGAGAACTCTTTATAGCCTCACAGCTGGGAGTCTTCTCTCTTCTTCAGAGCCTCTCCAGGCTTTCATTCTGGTCTGGCCCTCAGAGATGGAGCCTGGGCCCCACCTAGCTCCCGAGATCCCCTCCTTGGGGGTGTGGCTCCATTAGGTTCAGGCCAATCCTGTGGGCTTCTCCAAGGCTGCTCTCAGGATGGGTATGGCCTGAGGAGGAGGATTTGAGCGCTGGGCCTGGGGGTCCAAATCTCCCACTGGCCCTCCTACCCTGCCTTGCTGCAGCCCTGAGAGCATGGTTCTATGCTGGGTGTGGATAGTGAGGGCCCAGAGGAGGGGGTGGCAGAGGGAGGGGCACCACTCTGGGCAGACTCCTCAGCTGGCAGAGGCTCCTGCCAAGCCATTTCCCGGCCCCGCCCCTGCCCCTCCACTCATTATCAACTTGGGGTTTGTGTGCAAACAGCAGCTGGTCTCTTTGTCAGCCTCCCCTCTCCCCCTCCCTCTCCCCCTCCCGTTACTCCTTTTCCCCTTCTCAAGTCCTCTCAACAAGCTCCTGCATCTCAGGTTCTGCCCCTCCCCTTTCTAGGTTGTTTAAAAGCTGGGGCTCTGGGGACTCCGCCCAGAAAAGGCCACCCCTACCCATTGTGGGCCCTGTGTCCTCAGTTCTCTTCCAGCCAGCAGTATTAAACCCATCTGGGACACCAGGAAAGGCAGAGAGGGAGGGTAACCAAGCCAATGTCACAAAGTAGGGAAGTACAGAGCCAGGACTCAAACCTCCTGTGCCCAGTCCCAGAGCCTGTTTACAGAGCCAGTCTGCTCCCTGACCTCAGTGGTTCCTCTGATTGCTCCCAGTGCTTGTCACTACTCCTATCAGGGGCCCTGGAAAGGCGGACCCACTCCCAACCTCCTAGTTAAGTCAAGGGCATCAACTGAGGTAACTGTGTGCCTGGAGCCAGATGGCAGCACCTGTCAGTTATACCCTAGAGCTGGGACTGGATGCTGAGGGCAATGGGCCCTGAAGACTGTGATGGCTGAAGGCAAGGAGGCTGATTCCAGTTACCAGGAGAGGAGTAAAAGGTGAGGGCCAAGGTGGTGGCCATGGGAGAGTGTGTGGACCAGGTCTGGAAGCATAAATCATTAGAGCATATGGTGGGATGAGGGGGCCAGCAATGACACCCAGTTTTCTGGTCTGGGTAAAGGTGACAATGGTGAATCTTTCATAGAAACAGGCCCAGGTGTGGCAGGTGGGGTGGTGATGAGGATCTTGAGTTTGAGATGAGTGTTTGCCATGCTTGAAGGGTGACTCTAAGGGGTCTGGGAGAGCAGTGGGATAGAGTTGGCAGGCCTGATAGTGGCAGAGCTCACAGAAGGTGGGGGTGTAAGGGGGAAGAGGCTGAGGCTGCAGTCCTTAGCAGCAGGCTCTGTGCTGAAGGAAAGGGGACTCCGAAAAGGGAGAGGGAGAACAAACGGAATGTCCCCTGGATACGGGAATTCGGAAGTTGCAGAGCCTATTCCCTACATTTGCACGGTGGCTCCTCATTGGACACTCACTGTTCTTTGCAGGTTTTAGCTCTTTTTTATCCTTACAACAGGTCTGGCCTATGTTAAAAAGTTGACACGGGTGGGCCAGATGGCTCACACCTGTAATCCTAACACTTTGGGAGGCCAAGTCAAGAAGATTGCTTCAGGTCAGGAGTTCACGACCAGCTAGAGCAAGAGCGAGACCCCATCTCTGCAAAAATAAAAAGTTAGTGGGGTATTGTGGTGAGTACCTATAGTCCCAGCTATTCAGGAGGGTGATGTGGGAAGATTGCTTTAGCCCAGGAGTTTGGAGTGGCCGTGAGCTATGATCATGCCACTGCTCTCATGCCTGGGGAACAAAGCAAAACTGTGTCTCCAAAAAAAAAAAAAAAAAAAATCGACACTGGTTCTATCACCATTCCATTTGACAGATAAGAAAACTGATTTTGATTCCAGTCAGTGAATGACAAGGCCTCCACTCAGTCTCAAAGGGAACCAGGATTAGCCCAAACTGCTGTGTGATGACTGTGGGATGAGGGCCATGGTTGTGGGAGAGGGATCTTCACACCCTAGACACCCCTTAGCATAAGCACAGCCATTTTAATAAAGTAGCCATTAGGAATAGGACCAAAAGTCAAGAGAACAAAGGCCAATGCCTACATTCTGGAATGTTGCAAAACAGGTGCTCCTGGAATGTCAAGGGACAAAGAAGTCCACACTGGCTCCTAAGAGTTGTGGCCCCTCTACAAGGGGTAGTTCCCTCCCATAACTACTCACATTCACATTCTTGCTATGATAAAAACATGCACATTTTTGCTTGATAAAAATGCCTGGATCCGGGAGGAGGTGGGTTGTCTCTGGTTTAGACACTACTTCTGTTCTTTTCCTTAATAAACACCTCTTTTGTACC
>NW_003852408.1:2031571-2038151 GCF_000181295.1 Otolemur garnettii | reverse complement strand
GCTCTCACTGGAGAAGCCCCACCAACCAGGACCAGAGAAGACCACTGCAGGGTGCGAAGAAAGTCACAAAGACTGTACCCAAGTATGTGTCAGAAAGGAAGGCTGGGAGTTCCTTAGTGCAGAGTTACAGAGCCATAGATGAAAGATTATTCCAAGGCGCTACAAAGGGAAACCGGAGGCCCGGTTTGTGCAATTAAAATGGCTTTATTCCACCTGGCTGCAGGTGGGGTAAAATTTCCAACCGTGCCAGGAAGAAATAAATCCACACCTGTGTAATGGTGAAGGGGGATTTTAAAGGTCAGGGTGCCCTTTCCTGTGTTGGACATCTGTTGTAAGGGTAGGGGTTGGCCCATTTACCTTTCCCAGGTGGGACATCCCGTGGGGTAGGATAGGCGATTGACCCATTCACCTTTCTTAGGTGGGACATCTGGTGGGTACATTTCAGGCGAGTCCACCTTATTTGGGCCGGGCTTGACTCTATCTCTTAGGTGGTGAGTGAAAATTGGAGGGGTAGAGGCCGCAGCCCCAGCAAAGGCCCAGAGGCTAAGAGTGAGGGGAACTGGGCCAGGGAGGGAAAGGTGAGAGCTGGGCTGCACCATAGTGTCCAAGTCCCGGGCTCATGTGTAGCCCACGGTCAAAGTCCGTCCTCTCCAAAGGGCCTTTCTGGAGCCATAATCAAGCTCTCCGGATCAAGCCACCGACACACGACTGTACAAGGCCACTAGCAGGCTCGTGACTGTCCGCAGTCCCCTAGGGCGGGTAAGGCAGATCCCTGCTCTCCGCCAGCACAAAGCCAGGCCCACAGGCCACAGCGGGTCGCCGGGGGCAGCACCGGGGAAGGCCGGATCCAGCGGGAACAAAGGACCCAGAGCGGCCAGTCCCAGCCATGATTGGCGGCCGGAGCGGTGGAGCGTCCGGGCCGGGACGGGATTGGCCGCGGCCTCAGCCGGGCGCCGGACACGCCCCCTCGCGGCCAAAACTGGAGCTCCAGGCTGCTGGCCCCACACGCCAGCGCCTCGCCACGTGTGCCAGGCGGGCGCAGGCCCCTAGTCGGGTTTTTGTTCAGCCCCTCGCCGCCGAGTCAGGCAACCTGTGCAGTGACACACACACACACACCTTTCAGCCCGCTGTCCCCGGCCCAGTGCATGCAGGTGATCTTGGGGCCTGAGCACTGGGATCTGAACCACCGCTTCGAGGTAGGCCCGACGGGCGCTCTAGCGCCCAGTTGGGCGAGGGCCTGAGGCCCAGAGCTTGGCCCGGAGCTGGTGGCAGTATTGGGAGAGCGGGCAAGGAACAGGGGACACGGAGAGGACTGACTACGGGCTGGACGAATAAGTGGAGGGGGCTGCAGCCTGCAAGATGGCTCAGGCGAGTGGTGACTGGATAGCTGGGGGCTCTAGACACGGGCTGGGCGGGGTGTGGAACGAGCACCAGAGGGAGTTAACCAAGCTCACACCGGTCAGGACGCTGGTCCGTGGTGGATGACACGATGAGGGACCGTCTCAACTCCATCCCTCTCTCCTAGCTGCCTGGAAGGTGAGAGGAGGGGCGGGGCTCGGGTCTGGGCAACCAATCAGGGCTTCAGCCCCACTTTGAATTTGGGCTGGCGGGGACGGGCTGCGTGTAGTAAGCCAGGTGTCCTGGAGCCCTTTGTCCCTGGTCAGGGATATCCCCTCAGAGCCACTGTCCCACTGTCTTCCCACCCTGCAGGAGGCTCTGTGGCCCACACAGTTGGCTTTCCTCCTCTGGGCAACAAGCCCTCTTACCTCTCATGTGGCTCGGTGAGATTGAGATAATAGGGGCCCTTCCCCCAGGTTGCTGTGAGAATGGTCCTTAGGAGAAGGCTTTTTGAGAGGAAAGCCTGGATGTGTGTGTTTAGAAGGGAGGAGGGGACATGCTATCTGCCCAAATGCAGGGGGGCTGGCAGCCATCAGTGGGTGGTGATAGATGACAGGAATCTCTAAAACCCCCTTGCTGTAGACTTTGTTCCCTCTCTCAGCAACTGTGGCCGAGTTACAGAAATAAAATGGAGTGTGGAAATGAAGCAGTCAGGACTGCCATACAAGCAGGAACTGAAGTGCACTTTTCATTTAATGCAAAGTGGGGGTAAGCATAGACTTCCGGGAGAGTGGAAGAGTCTCCTCCTGAGTGACAGAAGAGGTCACACAAAGGCAGTACACAAGTATCTATAAAGTTTTTCATTGAGCCACAGGCACTGCCCTCTATAGTTTTTTATTGGTCCCCCTAGGTCCTTAGATATTCTTGTCTACTTCTCATTGGTCACAGATTATCTCAGTTGGCACATGTGCCCAGTTTCCTTCTCTTTTTAGCCATAATTATTACCTATTTTCCTGACAATTGTATGGTGGTATCTATTAGCCTTGTGATGTTTGTGACATTTGCTGTACACACTGTGTTGTAACAGTGACCATTACTACTTGTAACCTTTGTGTTACAAGCTACAAACTGCATTTTGTAGAAAACATTACATACTTGGTCAATTGAGTCACAGGGTTCCTGAAACTCATTGTTTCTTGCAGGCCCCTTTTTTAACTTCCTCATCTAGGAGACCAGACTTTTTTCCTACTTCCCTATAGCCTTTTTCTATCCCTAATTAGGTGGGACCCTAAGCCTGCCCTGTAGGCCAGGATGAGGGTGCCAGGCCTGATGACAGAGACCAGAAAAGCGCCTGTCCCCATGAAGCCCTGGGCCCATGGGCCCTTAACAGAAGGGAGCCAGACATTAGGGTTCCTGCCCTCACACCATCACCAGGCTCTGCAGGGGTAGAGGGATCTGGGGACTTTTCCCTTTCTTCACCCCTGGGAGCATGGAGCCTCTCTCCCAGGTCAAGGCCAAAGGGCAGCTCTGGGCCCACCTAATTCTCCTTCACTTAGATGTCTCATCTGCCCCTCCCTCTCCCACTGCCTTCTGCCTCTTCCCTTCCCACAAGCCCTGACATAAACGTCACGAAACCCTCTAGCTGTCCCCTTTAATGTCTTGAAATCTATCTTCGCCTCTTTACCCCTCCACTGCCTGCCACCCTGGTCACAGATGAACCACAGTAAAAGCCTCTAGCTGACAAGTCCCCTGCCACCAGGCTAGACCACCATGAGAGAGACCAGTATTGTGCCTGTCTTTGTGTAGCCCTGGGGTGGCATGAGATGCAAGCTAGATCTGGTCCTTTCCCTGATGAAATTCCCTAGGGTCCCCCACTCTCACTTCCCCCAGGAGCCCCTGATTTGGTACCAGGGGCTGGAGTCAACCTGCTCAAATGTAATCGTACTCCTTGTTAAACTTCCTTGCTAACTGTGCCTCAGTTCCCCCACCTGTAAAATAGGGATGATAATAACAAGTGGGCAATGTTCTGAGTACACTGCTCACGCTGACTTGTTTTTGTTTTTTTTCTCTGACTTGTTTTTGTTTTTTTTCTCAAGACAGAGTTTCATTATGTTGCCCTCGGTAGAGTGCCATGGCCTCATAGCTCACAGTAACCTCAAACTCTTGGGCTTAAGTGATTCTGTTGCCTCAGCCTCCCAAGTAGCTGGGACTAGAGGTGCCCGGCACAGCGCCCATCTATTTTTTTGTTGTAGTTGTCATTGCTGTTTAGCAGGCCTGGGCCAGGCTTTAACCCGCCAGTTCCAGGGTATCTGGCTGGTGCCCTGCCGCTAAGCTACAGGCGCCGAGCTTGACCTGTTTAATCCTTACAGAAACCTGAAGAAGTGGTGATTGTCATCATGTCTGCTTTACTGCACAATAATAAAAGCAGAAGAATGGAAGTTATTCTAGACTGCCTAATCCATACAGTTGAAGATTAAATGAGTTAATGCATGTCAAATAAACTAGAACAGCTAGGAACACAGCTGGTACTTAGTACACTCTGGCTGTCTCAGGCCCCATCCTGCCAACACCTCCACAAATCTAAACTCCAGTCCCTCTTCCCTTGGCCTGACCCAGCCTTTTTCCTCTTCTACTCCACCTTTTTTCTCTGTGTCCTAGCACCTGACACAAATGGGTGCTTAATACTTGACTAGAAATGAATGAATGAGGAGGGTTTTGGAGGGAGGCTGGTCTGAAGGGATTAAGCAAGGCTCATGCGCCCCCTGATGGTGATACACGGCCTAGCTTTAAAGTGGGAGGGCAGGAGACTGTCAGGGCCTGGGGCCGGATGAGGCACTCACCTGACGACAGTGCTTAATCCAGGGGCTTGATCCTAGAACGTAGGCCTCACGTGGCTGTGAGGCTACAGGGATTTTCAGCTCCTCAGCCAGCTCCATCTGTCTTCCCTGGGTCTCTGAGATGCCATGTAGTCTGTGTGTAGTTGTCAGTGTGAGTTCAACTGTGCCCAAGAGGTCAAGTGTGCAACTATGCACAGAACAGATGGCAGCAACAGGTTCTGTCTTTGGAAGATATGTGTGTGGCTGGAGCTGAGATGCTAGGGCATGGCCTGCCAGTAGGCAAAGAGTGGGCTGTCAACCTATCCTGGAGCCTTTCTGGATCTTAGTGTGCTCAGTGGTGCCTGGGGATCCCTGGTCTAGAAGGGTCAGTGCCAGGGCTCTAAGTCCTCTTGCATATCTTGCTACTGGGAGGTATCAAGTCCCCTGGATGCCTGTGTGTACCTTGGAGGGAAGCTGGGTTCCCCCTCTTCCTCTTGTGAGTATCCACTCACTGTGCTTGGATTGTGGGCCTGTCACGGTTCTACTTGCTTTCTTGAACTACCTACTGGGCCTGCTCCAGGGGAAAACTCTGTGCATCCCCATTCATGAGTATCTCACAGCTTTCTGGATATTTTGCCAGTTTATCTTCCTGTGCATGGAAGGCTTGCAGAAAACCAATGAATTTGGAGTGAGATCAAATTCAGGCTTCACCTAGTTGTGTGAGTCTATGCAAGGGCTTTAGGTTCATTGAGCCTGTTTCCTCTTCTGCTAAATGTGGACAATAAGAGTGCCTACCTTAGGGTGGCGCCTGTGGCTCAGCCCCATATGCCAGAGGTGGCGGGCTCAAACACAGCCCTGGCCAAAAACAAAGAGTGCCTACCTTCTAGGTTGTTGAGAAGTAAACTGTGCCTGGCTCACATCTGTAATCCCAACACTTGGGAGGCCAAGGTGGTAGATTTCCTGAGCTCACAAGTTTGAGACCAGCCTTGAGCCAGAGCAAGACCTTGTCTCTAAAAATAGCCGGGCGCCAAGGAAAAGGGAAAAGGGGAGAGAGAGAGGAGGGGAAAGGGTAGGATGGGTGGAGGGAGAGTAATTGGTGGGACCACACCTAAGGTGCATCTTACAAGGGTACATGTGAAATTTACTAGGTGTAGAATATAAATGTCTTAACACAATAACCAAGGTAAAAAATAGCCGGGCTTTGTGGTGGGCACCTGTATTCTCAGCTACTTGGATGCCCGAGGCAAGAGAATTGCTTGAGCCCAAGAGTTGGAGGTTGCTGTGAGCTGTGATGGCACAGTACTCTACAGATGGTGACAAAGTAAGACTCTGTCTCCAAAAAAAAAAAAGTAAATTCAGCTCAGCAGCTAGGGCACCAGCGACATAAACTGGAGCTGTCAGATTCAAATCCAATCCAGGCCTGCCAAACAATGACAACTACAACCCAAAAAACAGCTGGGCGTTGTGGTGGGCCCCTGCAGCTCAGCAATGGCCAGCTACTTGGGAGGCTGAGGCAAGAGAATTGCTTAAGCCCAAAGAGTTTAAGGTTGCTGTGAGCTGTTGACACTACGGCACTCTCCTGAAGGTGACATAGTAAGACTGTGTCAAACAAACAAACAAAAAAGGAAGTAAATGAAAGGAGGGATGCAAAGCCTTGTGGGTGGTGACATGCTCACTGAAGGCAGTTATAAATGGTGATGATTAGTGGTTCATGTTTGGCTTCTACCTGGGTCTCTGCACTGTTCCCTGTGTTCTCTGACCCATGACACATGGCAGAGTGCATCATTCTTAACTCTGCAACATTTAGAATGGTTGCAAGCATTCCCCAAAGCCTGCGGAAAAGACTTTTTACAACACCTGCACTGAACAGTCATTTCTTTTATACAGACACAAATACATATACAGGTGACCTGATTCCCCAACATCAGAACACCTGCTCTGACCAGGCAGCTGTATTTATGGTGAAGGAGGAAAATGTTTGAAGTGAGTCCTTAGAGGCTGGGTGTAGTGGTTCACCTCTGTAGTCCCAGCTGCTCAGTAGGCTAAAGTAGCAGGATAACTTGAACCCAGGAGTTAAGAGGCTGCAATGCACTATTATTGTGCTACTATACTCCAGCCAGGGTGACAGAGTGAGACCTAATAAAGGTCCAGGTAGGGAGAGGGACCTACAACAAAGACAGGAGGGCAGAGAGGTAGATACCCCAGAAATGGGCACTTGGGGAGAGGGCAAGGAAGTGAAAGCCTGAGGAACATGAAGCTGATCCAGGAGATACAGTGAGGAAGGTGAGAGGAAGAGGAGATGGGGGTAACACCCTTTTACTAGGGTGGCTGTGCAGACTGGCAACCTGAAGAGAAGGAGGCTACATCTTGCCTCTGCTTCCTCACTGGGGACCAGGATGAGGAGCTGTTGGAAGTGGGATGTCCTC
>NW_003852408.1:2028328-2030072 GCF_000181295.1 Otolemur garnettii | reverse complement strand
CCAGGTACCAGGCCATGGGTACATTTTGGGCATCTGGGTGTGCCTGGGCCTTGCCAGAAAGAAGGAACAAACACTCACTAATTTGCATGTGGGGCCACATTTGCATTTCTCCCCAGGCTGTGGTCCTGACCTCCGTGCTCCTCCCTCCCCGACAGCGCTGCCAGCTCAGAGGGCCCTTTTCTCAGAATCTCAGTGACACACTGGTCAGAAGAACTGGGACCCAAGGACTGACACTAGTAGGGTGACCTGTGCAAGGTCATTAGCTAGATAGGGATGAAGAGGCTCTGAGTATCCAGCCAGGGGCTCTTTCTAAATACATACAGCTACCCTGAGCAGGACCCAGGTGTATTTTAGGGCACTTTCTAGGGCACTGGGCAGAAACCCAGGGTCCCCAGCCATATGGCTGGGCCTTCTAGGCAGCTCCTGGGCAGTGAGCAGGGCAGGCTGGCCTTGCAGTCAGCAGAGTGGGGATGATGGAGTGAACCTTCTGCACTGTGGGGGATGGGGGGCCGGTGATGGGATGCTGCAGTGGGTGTGGGGGCCTCTCTTCCTTGTCACATCCAAGCAGGGCCTTCTCCACCCTGGTGAGCCCTGTGGTGGAGGGCCCAAGCTGGTGTCCTCCTGGAGCTGGGCTGAGCCAGCCACTACCTGCTAAAACACTGCTGACTTGACTGCCCTTGGCCCAGCAGAGCTTGAAGGCCAGGAAGGCCGTCACAGGGTCTCTCTCCATAGCCTTCCTTTCCTCTCAGTCTTGGCTGAATTTTATCTGCCTTTCTGTCGCCCTGCGCTGACCTTGTTGGTTTCCGGGGTTTCCTCTGTGTCACAATGACCCTACAGAGGGATGCAGCAATGCCTGATGGTCCTGCCCCTCTCTACCACCCTCTGCCACCTCCCCACAGATGAGGGATGGTGAGGAAAGCTGGTGCTGTACAGCCCAGAGTGGACAGCCTCAGGGTGGCACCTAAGGTAACATTCACCACTGCTCATCATTCAGTCCATGACACAGGCATTAACCACCACAATGTTGTGTGGGAGGGAGTGGGACTCTCTGCCTTCCCAGAACATGCAGTCATTTCACTTCTACACAAGACAGAGCACACTGAGGCAGTGAGTGAACCAAAGATATAATACAAAAGAATTCTGGGTGGCACCCATAGCTCAGTGGGTAGGGTGCCAGCCACATATAACAAGGCTAGTGGGTTCGAACCCAGCCAGGCCAAACGACGACAACTGCAACAACACCAACAACAAAAACAGCCAGGCATTGTGGCTGGCTACTATAATTGGGAGGCTGAGGCAAGAGAATCACTTAAACCCAAGAGTTTGAGGTTGCTGTGAGCTGTGACTCCATGGCACCCAGAGTGACAGCTTGAGACTCTTGTCTCAGAAAAAAAAATTCTGCTTTGGCCAGCTGCATTCATTGAGATAACTACAAGGGTGGCACCTGTGGCTCAAGGAGTAGGGCGCCAGCCTCATATGCCAGAGGTGGTGGGTTCAAGCCCAGCCTCGGACAAAAACTGAAGAAAAAAAAGAGAGAGAGATAACTACTATGAGCCCTTCTAACAGTAAGGGCCGGCTCAGCGCCTGTGACTCAAGTAGCTAAGGAGCCAGCCACATACACCTAAGGTGGCAGGTTCGAATCTAGCCCAGGCCCGCCAAACGACAACGGTTGCAACCAAAAAAAAATAGCCAGGCGTTGTGGTGGGCGCCTGTGGTTCCAGCAACTTGGGAGGCAGAGGCAGGA
>NW_003852408.1:2026684-2027567 GCF_000181295.1 Otolemur garnettii | reverse complement strand
GGGGCGAGCCAACTTCTACCAAGGCCCTGCTTAGAAATGATCCCTTAGGGAACCCACCCTACCAGACATTCAGGTCTGCTTAAGGGCTGCAATAATGGAAAAGTGACATACTGGCCCAGACATGTAGGGCAGTTATGGCAGTCTGAGTCCACCACCCAGGACCTCAGGTGTTCATTCGATCAGAGCTGGGGTATCCACCAAGGTCACTGTCTCTGTCCCAAGCGACCACAAGGACTACAGAGACTTGCTTCGCAGTGGGAAGGCAGTGTGTCCCTGTGTCTCCATGTCCCTTCCTCACAGAGGACCAGAGCCTGCAGCAGGCGTGGGAATGGGAGGGGCGTCTCCAGGGATACTGTCCCTCCCATGAGTCACGGCCAAATATAGCTCTCCAGACCTGCTGGAAACATCCACATTGTGCCCACTTAGAGGGGGGTGCGAGAGACAACTCCAGGGGCTAGGGGCCTGGGATCCCACCCTTCACCCCTTCCTCGCCAGGGCTAGGGCTAGTGTGTCTGCCAGAACTTCCCATCTCAGGGACACTCTTGCAAATACATGGGCAAGTTGGGGAAGGAGTCTGGAGACCCTCTCCTAGGGGAACATGGGGAGCTGCAGGGGACAACAAACAAGGTAGGGCCTTTCCTTTCTGCCTTGTCCACAGAGGAAAATATGTGAGACAGAGCTCTGCTTCCCTGATCACCCAGGGTGAGTCCTGACATCCCCAGCAGCCCCCCAGGGGATGACCAATAAAGGAACTCAAAGCTACCACATAAAGAAATGTTTGTGTGGCCCGGCACCTGTGGCTCAAGTGGCTAAGGCACCAGCCACATACACCTAAGGTGGCAGGTTCGAATCCCCAGCCTGGGCCCGCCAGACAACAATGATG
>NW_003852408.1:2021549-2026185 GCF_000181295.1 Otolemur garnettii | reverse complement strand
CCTTTGGGCAGAGCCTCATTCCCTCCACCTTTTTCCCTGCTCAGGGACTTCATAGGAGCTGCCCTGAGGCCCAGACTGGGACTCTTACCAGCCCTCAGGAAGGCAGTTGAGAGAGGGAAGGGCCGTGTGGGCCTTACTGGGGGCCTCCTGCTGTGTGGCCAGGCTTGGCCAGTCAGAGGAAACCTCTCCCACACTCTTCTTAGCAAGCTGCTTGGGCAGGGTGCTGCCTCCATCCCAGGGAAGGACATTATCTGGGGACAATCGCAATCCTGGCTTTGAGATCTCAGAGCTACTATATCTGGGAGACTAGGAGCTGGATCTTAGGGTGGCCTGGAAGATCACCTCCCTGGAGAAATCGCACCCACTCAGTAGCAGCCCCTGAGCACACTCAGCCCAGCAGGTCCCCCCATGGAGCCCAGAGCTGTCTCATTTACCCAAGTGAGAAGGAAGCACCGTCTTTCCCCAGCCACTGCTCAGAGGGGAAATTTTTTTTTTGCAGTTTTTGGCTGGGGCCAGTGCCCTACTCCTTTGAGCCACAGGCGCTGCCCCATTCTTTTATTTTTATATATTTTTTAAAGTCTCAAGCTGTCACCCTGGGTAGAGTGCTGTCGCATGACAGCTCACAGCAACCTCCAACTCTTAAGCTTAAGTGATTCTCTTGCCTCAACCTCCCAAGTAGCTGAGACCACAGGTGCCTGCCACAGTGCCCAGCCATTTTTTGGTTTTAGTTGTCACAGTTGTTTGGCAGGCCCAGGCTGGGTCCAAAACCACCAGCTCCAGTATATGTGGCTGACATCCTAACTGCGGAGTTACAGGAGCCAAGCCCAGAGGAGAAACATTTTATAACTGCTTCTGGTGAGCAAGGCCGGCCTCCCTGGGCTGCCTTCCTTCTGGAATTGTCTAGTAATTATTTACACAACACGTAGGCCCACAGACCCCTGCAGAATGTGGCAGGTACAAGGAGGCATTTATTCTTCTGCAGTCTCATTTCATGAGGGACGCCTCCTTTTTTTTTTTTTGAGACAGTCTCAAGCTGTTACCCTGGGTAAAGTGTCGTGTCATCATAGCTCACAGCAACCTCTAACTCTTGGGCTTAAGCAATTCTCTTGCCTTATCCTCCCAAGTATCTGGGACTACAGGCATCCCCACAATGCCTGGCCATTTTTGTTGTTGTTGCAGTTGTCATTGTTGTTTAGCAGGCCTGGGCCAGGTTTGAACCTACCGGGCTGTGTTAGAAGCCACTAAAGGTGCTATCTTCTAAGTCTCTGTTGTTTACTCCCCAGGGCCACACAAAATGCTTACAGGTGTTTCCTGGGCACAGAACCCAAGCCCAGCAAGGTACTTAGCACTCAGAGGGGTAGCTCTGGCCCCTGCTCAGGGGCAGAGTGGGAGGGGAGTTGCACCTGGAGCCCTGGGCTACAGGGAGGGCCCTTGAGGGAAGATGACATCACCCAGCTTCTGGGGCCTTTTGGGAGAAGTAAGAAAATCTGCCAGTTCAGGAGAGGAAGTGAGACCATTTCACTTACTTCCAGTTTACACAGACTTTATTTAGATCAGAGTTCAGGCATGGTCTCCTGGGGGCTCCAGCCTTTGACAAGCCTAGTGGATTCAAGTGGCACAACCTGCTCTGATGCCTGTGTGACACCAAAACAACCTTACCTCCCAGCCTGCCAGAGATCCCCAGGCCTGGTGCAGAGGGCAGCCCCTGTGCCCACAGCCCATGAGCAGGATCCCAGCTGGTGCATATGGAGTGTAGTCAGTTCCCCTGACTCCCAGCAGCATGTGTTGGGGACCATGCCAAGGCTTGGGGGAGAGGGAGACAGCGCCTGGCAAAGTTAGTCCCTTGGTGTAGGGGGAAGAGGCAGCCATCCAGTCTCCATTCACTCTCCTGCTTTAACTGGAGATGCCTGGGGGCGTGCATACACTTTCAGCATCACCATATCAAGTGTGAATAAGCTATTTGTCTGCTTTTAGACCCTGATGTCCTGCAACTTGGGTCTATAAACTTCTTAGAGGCAGCACCTGTGTCCTACCTGCTCTATTCCTGGCCTGAACACAAGCCTAACACAGACCATGTGCTCAGAAAGCATTTTTTGGGAGACAGAAAAAAAAAAACCTGTGTTTCACATCAAATAAAGATCTGGCTTACACCAAGTGAGCTGTGCTCCCTCCTGAGACATGTTCAAATGGGCTATGGGCTCCATGACACGTTGAGGGGCTATGGAGAGAGGTTCTCAACAGGAGTGGTAGAGGCATGTGACAGGATCCATGACCATGTGAAAGGCACACGGATGAAGAGGCTCTGAGAGAAGGAAAGGGGGGCCACACAGCAGCTTCTGTAGTCATTCAAGCTCTAATGCATCTGTCCTGTTTACTGGATTCTTCCTGAGCAGGACTGTCCTCTTTAGGCCATGTCTCCCAGCAACCCAGTGCCAGAAGCAATGCAGGGCTGGAGACTGAAGTCTGGGTCTCTGTCCTGGGGATAGGCATGACCTCAGTATGGAAGGCAGAGGAGTTTGCCCCACAAACTTAAGTCTATTCCCCACAGACCTCTTCTCCCTCATACTTCCACCTGTGCTTGGAGCCCTCCTCTCAATCCCGAGGCTGTAGAATGCCCGTGAAAGCACATGCAGTGAAGTAAGATGGACTCAGGCAGACTAGGGCAGACATGACACAGCTAGTCTGGTTGTTTAGGTCCTGCTTTATCTTACTCCCACTCTGTTTTGTAAATTTAGCTCCCACCCTGAAGAAGCTTGACTAGTTTAGATGGACTGATTTAGAAGAGTAACTTTTGAATTGGAATGTTATAACAGGTCCATGAGTTATGCTTATGCAGATTATTTGGAATAGGGGTTGCTGTGGTCTTTGCTTTGAACTTTTATGTATGAAACTGTAATTTTGAAAATGGAAGAACAAAACAGTCTTTGAAGAAGCTACACTCACTGTTCTCCAGAATTCCAGCATTCTGACAGATTAAGTTTGGTGGACCTATCCCCCTCTCTGCACAGTGGCTGACAGTGACGGGCAGCCTGACCCTTAACACCTGGAGAACAAAGAAGTCTTCATCTGGCACTGTCCTGGCTGGACCTTGATCTTTATATTTCAGGGCCTGGCCAGATAGAGTGACTTCTCCAGGACACTCTTCCAGATCTTGGGCAGTCATGTGTCCCCTAGTGGGTATTTCTCAAGATTCCCCCCACTAGGAACACACTCCAAGTCAATAACATCGTGAAAGCCCAGGACAAAGTTTGTTCCATAGCAGGAACCCCCCCTCCCATAGGTCGGTGAGAAAAGTGACAGAGAAGGTTAGGCAATGTTTAGGATCATCTAGCAGGTATTTATGCTTCGATAGGTAAACCCGGGGGGCCAAGAGGGGTGGCTCACTCCTGTAATCCTAGCACTCTGGGAGGCCGAGGCAGGTGGATTGCTTGAGCTCCTGAGTTCCAGACCAGCAGAAGCTAGAGACAGACCTCGTCTCTTAAAAAAAAAAAAAGCCAGGCGTCGTGGCGGACGCAGATAATCCCAGCTACTAGGGAGGCTGAGGCAAGAGAATTTCTTGAGCCCAAGAGTTTGAAGTTGCTGTGAGCTATGATGCCACAGCACCCTATCGAGGGCCACAAAATGAGACTGTCTCAATAAAAATAAATAAATATGTAAACCCGACAAGGGGAACTTAATCCCAAACAGGCCAAAAACAGGATAGGTGGAGTTGTACACAGCCTGCGAAAACGGGGCTTCTACTCGCGGGTCTGCAAACACCTAAGATCCCTCAAACACAAGACTGGAGAGTGCACGCATTCACGCACACCGGGAGCTGTGCGAACAGCCAGTACAAACACATGTGCAGACATACAGAGGCACATCCCTGCTACCCCTCGACGGACGACATCCTCGAGGTCGTGCACACTCGGATATGGGAAAACCCACGTGGATGCTTTACAGCTCAAACACGAATTTGGGTGCGCAAGCTAGCCTGTAAATACGCTTCCGAGGATGTGCACACAGAAGAGGAGCACGTCACAGCGTTCTGCACACACTAGGCGGTGCGCACGCCCAGGGCCAGCCTACAGGCCCATCCGGAGGGGGAGGAGGCACCCGCCCATTTTCCCCCGTACTTGGGCACTGTCACAAGCTCTAGGCGCCATTTTCGCTCCGTCGGCAGCATCAGGACTTTCCCTCGGCGCAGCCTGAGTAGTCGGAGCATTGTTTTCCTGGCTTCCGGGCGTCCATCACGCGGGGGCCGCACGCGCCGGCACCAACCCAGGAACCCAAGCACGAAATGGCGGCGGAGGGCGGGATCTGTGGTAGCCATGCCCACGGCCAGCCAGCTAGGGGGCCCCCGGAGGCACGCCCCCTTGCGCCTGCGTACAATGAGGGGCGCGTTCCCGCGTTTGCTCCGCCGCGCGCTGGGACACAAAGGGCTGGAGGAAAAGCACGGAGCGCGATCAGAGTCTAAGGAGCGGCTGTGGTCTGCAGAGGCCTGAAGTGGACTCTTTTTTTTTTTTTTCTGAGACAGGAGCCTCAAGCTGTCCCCCCCCTGGGTAGAGTGCCGTGGCATCTCGGCTCACAGCAACCTCCAACTCCTGGGCTCAAGCGAGTCTCCTGCCTCAGCCTCCCAAGTAGCTGGGACCACAGG
>NW_003852408.1:2019833-2021078 GCF_000181295.1 Otolemur garnettii | reverse complement strand
CTGAGGCAGGAGACTCGCTTGAGCCCAGGAGTTGGAGGTTGCTGTGAGCTGTGATGCCACGGCACTCTACCCAGGGGGACAGCTGGAGGCTCTGTATAAAAAAAATACATATACATATATATATATACATGTTTTGGTAGAAACATTTAAAGGAAAGAATGATAGCTTAAGTTAACTCCTGCAACATGCGGGCCCTATTTAGTGCTTTAATTGTCATGACCAGGTACAGATGGAGAAACTGAAGCAGTGGTTAGGTACAAAAGTACTTTACCTGAAAGGTAAAGACAACTGCCTTCTAAGAAACTGGCATGACTCCTGCCAGGGTTCAGCTGTGCGTTATGAAGTACACGTTGTATTAGCTACTGATTCTCGGAGAGCTGTGGTTGGGCAAATAGAAAAGGCTCAGCAGGGCGGCGCCTGGGGTTCAGTGGGTGGGGCGCTGGCCCCATATACCGAGGGGTGGCGAGTTCGAACTCGGCGCCAGCCAAACCAAAAAATAGCCGGACGTTGTGGCGGGCGCTTGTAATCCCAGCTAGTCGGGAGGCTGAGGCAAAAGAATTGCCTAAGCCCAGGAGTTGGAGCTTGCTGTGAGCTGTGTGATGCCATAGCATTCTACCGAGGGCAACAAAGTGAGGCTCTGTCTCTAAAAAGGCTCAGCAGGCTGGGAGGAGCCAGGGACTGCAGGCCACAATGACCTTATTTTTTTGTTGCAGTTGTCATTGTTGTTTAGCTGGCCGGGGCCAGGCTCAAACCTGCCAGCCTCAATATATGTGGCCAGCACCCTACTACCCTACTCACTGAGCTACAGGCGCCGAGCCAAGCAACCTGTTTTAAATTTCATCAATTTTGTAGCACATATTGATATGGTTAGGGTGTTAATTTACTAGCTACGCTGGAGCCGGGTTCGCCGGTACAGCGAGCTCGGGAGCTGGGTGGGGCGTTAGACAGGGCTCCTTCCGGCCCTTCCTGCTCCCTCAACGTCCGTACGCGGGTTGCGGGACCAGACGGGGAGAGGCTGGCTCGCCGGGCGCAGGCGCGGCACTGGTGCCCGAGTGGCGAGCAGCGGCGCCTCCATTTTACCTCGTGCGCCCTAATGGCGGCGCTGGGACCGCTTTTCTTCGGCGGAGGCTCTTACTATGCAAAATATTTGTGAGGCCTCGCGCTCAATTAGGTGATGTACCCTTTGGAAAGTGCCTACAGGGTTTGACTCCACGTTTTTCGTGGAAAAAAAGGCATATATCCCTC
>NW_003852408.1:2013551-2016701 GCF_000181295.1 Otolemur garnettii | reverse complement strand
AGAAAGCTCTTCTTATGTGTGCTTTTTCTCAGTTGTCTTCAGCTCAAAATAATCAAATAATGATCAAAATGATGTTTGTGAAATAGCATGTATTGGGAAAGCATATTCTGATGCCCTTCATAACTTTCATAAGGTTGATGAATTAAATGAGTGAATGTATTTAAAGGGCTTAGAAAAGTGCCTGGTACAAATGTCCAGTTGTTAACGTTGTTGTTAATGTTGAAGCTCTGAAAAGATACCCTAAAATATGCAGCTTTGGATATCAAACTGAAAACACCTGGGGGAGCACCTGGGCAGCACCATGTGCAAGAAAGGGCTTTCCCTGAACCTCTGCTCTCTACTTAAAGCCCAGATCCTCTGAAAGATACTCATTTGTCCTGAATCCCTTCCCCAGACATCTTATCAGCCAGGGGCCATTGATGCATGTGGCAAGAAGGCAGAGGAGAATGGCACCACATCTGGAGCTCTGGTTCACTTTGTGTGTGGGGGGGACCCTTGTCTGTTCTTCCGGCCCATTCATCTCCTCTAGTTGTTATCATTTACTCTTGCTAAAAAATTGCATACATCCCCACCTCCCTCTCTCCTGTGAGGAGGATAATATTTGCTTCTAAATCTCACTGGGTTACTGGGCACTCATTTTTCTTCCCCATGACACCCATGTGCACATAATGAATGCGTATGCCTTTTCTCCTGTTAATCTTTCTACTGCCAGTTTATCTCTTAGACTCAAAATAGCAAACCTTTAGGCAAGAGGGAGAAGGTTCTTTTTCTGCTCCATTACTATGGAAGAATAAAGCCTAACAGATGCTGGTCCCCCAACTAGCTCCTTAGTGGGCATACTGCCCTTTATTCCAGAATCTTTTAAGTGATTCTGAGGGTACATAAGGGGCATTATTCTATAACTGAATCTTACAATAAGAAGGAATAAGGGTATAAGATTTTTCACCTTTCTTAGACATTTAGGATTTTGTGGTTTGGGAGACTTTCAAATTTCTCATGAATGATAATGAACCAAGAGACTTTTTCTACATATGTGCTTTTATGGTCATCTTTCTTAAGAACAAACAATTTTAATTTTTAAAATTTTTGTCAGTTTTTATTTTTGTTTAGTCAGAGTCTTGTTCTGTTGCCCTGGGTAGAATGTTGTGGCCTAATTTCCGTGAATTTTCAACAGGCAAAACAGTAGAAGAGTATTCTGCCTCACATACTTTCAACACTTACTCCCATTTCTCAATTCTTGGCAGATGGCTTTTGTTCCACAACTATGTGGGGAAGGCACACCCAGGAGGGAGAAACAATCTAGCAAGGACCTGGGAAAACTGGTTTGATGGGCAGGTTGAGAAATGTATGCTCGACTGGCAACTGAGGCCCTTTATGGAAGGTAGGGGTGGGGAGGGAGGGAGACTGTTTGCCATCTCTTCCCCACCAAGACTACTGCTGGGGCCAGGCTCACCAACACTGAGAGCTCACTCTGGGGGTCTGCACCCCTAGCATGATGAAACTGTCCCCAGACCCTGCCCATCTGAAAGCACATGTAGTGAAAATAAGATGGGGCCAGTCAGACTAGGGCCTGCATGACATAGCTACTCTCATCAGTTTAGGTCTTATGTGACCTTTACCTCATGTCTCCCATTCTTGCTATTTTGTAGATCCAGCTTTACTATAAGTGTGTATCTTTTTTTGAGACAGAGTCTCACTTTATCATCCTCAGTAGAGTGCCGTGGCGTCATAGCTCATAGCAACCTCAGACTCTTGGGCTTAAGCGATTCTCTTGCCTTAGCCTCCCAAGTAGCTGGGACTACAGATGCCTGCCACAACGCCCGGCTATTTTGTTGTCATTGTTGTTGCAGTTGTCATTGTTATTTTAGCAGGGCTGGGTTCGAACCCACCAGCCCAGGTGGATGTGGCTGGCACCCTACCTACTGAGCAACAAGTGGCACCCTAAAAGTGTGTATCTTGAGTAGGTTAGGGCAATTGATTTAGGAGAGTAACTTTATTTATTTATTTATTTTGAGACGGAGTCTTACTCTGTTGCCCCTGGCTAGAGTACAACCTCAAACTCCTGGGTTTAAGTAATCCTCTTGCCTCAGCCTCCCAAGGAGCTGGGAATACAGGCACCCACCACTATGCCTGAATAGTTTTTCTATTTTTAGTAAAGAAAAGGTCTTGCTCTTGCTCATTCTGGTCTCAAACTCCTGAACTCAAGCAATCCACCTCCCTTGGCCTCCCAGGGTGCTAGGATTACAAGCATGAGCCACTGTGCCCCCAGCCAGGGAGATTAAATTTTAAATTGGAATGTTGTTTTGGGTCACAGATTGTGCTGATACTGTTTATTATGGGTCATGTGTTATGCTGATCATTGTTGTTTAAGGTAAAGATTAACATGGTTTTTACTTAGAACTTTCATGTATAAAACTGTGGTTTTGGAAATGGAAGAACAGTCTTGGAGAACCTATTCTCACTGTTCTCCAGAATTGCTGGCGTCCAACAAATAAAGTTTGGTGGATCTATCTCTATCTCTGCATTTTAGCTGACAGTGATAGGGGACCGGACGCTCTTCATCCAGTAAAACATCTTGCCTCTAGTAACAACAGCTTCTACTAGGAACAAGAGATGGGTGGTCCAGCCGCACTTATAGCATCAGGCACTCTTTGGCAGCCACATTTCTGACGGACACAGAGAACAGGGAAATTTGTAGAAACAAGGTCAGGAGGGCAAAGGGCAGGAGCCTCTATGTCATGCACTCCTGTCCCTTACACTCAGGTGAGCCCCGGGGGCTCAAGCTTCTTCCTCCTGGGAGCTGGTTAGCTCAGGTCCCACCCCAAATCTACTGAAACAAGTGAATTTTTTTGTAGGTTTTCTTTTTTTCCAAAAAGTTACTGATTCAAAACATGAATACAAATCAGAAAACAGTACAGTTAGGACAATAGAATGTGGAGGACAACAGATTTGAGTCATATATAAGACATTTTTAGCTGATTGAAAACAAAGCTGTAGGCTGGGCGCCTATAGCTCAACCGGCTAAGGCGCCAGCCACGTACACCTAAGGTGGCGGGTTCGAATCCCCAGCCCAGACCCGCCAAACAACAATGACGGCTGCAACCAAAAAATTGCCAGGCGTTGTGGCAGGCGCCTGTGGTCCCAGCTACT
>NW_003852408.1:2007138-2011660 GCF_000181295.1 Otolemur garnettii | reverse complement strand
AGATGGCCCACTTTTTTTGGCCAAACCAATGTACACCTTCCGTGTATTGATTTATGACCCCACCTGTAATTCCTGGCTCCTTGAAATACACAAAACCAAACTGTACCCTCACAACAACCAGTTCACTTGCTCAAGGCTTCTTGGGTGCAACTCTGGGTCGTGATTCTCAAATTTGGCTCAGAAGAAACCCCTTTAAATTATTTTACAAAGTATGGCTTCTTTTCTGTTGAAAACCAGAATCTGCATTTTAACAGGAGCCCTATGCCTACATTTCACATTTGAGTCAAATGCACTAAAAAGCCTGGCGTGGAGGAGGGCAGTTCTGGTGGGCATCTAGTCCAGCCCTTGCCTTCAAAGTGTTACTTCATTTGCCAAGACGCTAGAGAAGGCGCCTCCAGCTATTCCCAGAGCACCTCCTTTCTCTGCAGCTCAGGAACAGGGTGGGGCCCCTGTTTCTATCTTTCTGTTCCTGATAAGTTACTGTTGGCAGGGACACCTGTAGAGGCCACTGTTAAGTCCCGAATGGCACAGAGAACTTCCTTAACTAAGATGGGGCTGAGGATGTCCCCTTCCTGTTGTCCTTGTTGGAAATGTCAAGACCTCAAGCTAAAGTTTAAGTAAAACTCTTCCTGTGTAAATTATATACCCAGTTACCCACATATTCCACGGACTGGTTAGAAAAAAAAGTATGACATAGACTTATTTTAATGATTTTCTAAAGTCCAATGGTAGCACAGTCTTAAACTTTTTTTTGAGAAATGCTGAGACCTAGAAGAGTAAAATGCAAAAGCCTGCTTCTTGGCTTCTCACCACCCTGCTTTTGCCACCCCACAACGTGACATGACCCTGCCCACATTTAGCAGTTGACTGAGTGTCCTGCAAATCCTTCTCTTTGTATTTAAAAAGACCACATAGTCCTGCAGCTTCATGAACACTTCCCACCTGGATCTAGCTCTTTTGTTTCAAAACCATTACACCCTTGGCCAGGCAGGTGAGGTGGCTTGTAATCCTAGCACTCTGGGAAGCCAAACTGGATGGACTGCCTGAGCTCACAAGTTTGAGAACAGCCTGAGCCAGAGCAAGACCTCATCTCTACCAAAAATAGAAAAAAACTAAGGCAAGAGGGTGGCACCTGTGGCTTAGTAGATAGGGTGCCAGCCCCATATACTGAGGGTGGTGGGTTCAAACCCAGCCCCAGTCAAATTAAAAAAAAAAAGCCGGGCACTGTGGCAGGCATCTGTAGTCCCAGCTACTTGGGAGGCTGAGGCAAGAGAATTGCCTCATCCCAGGAGTTGGAGGTTGCTGTGAGCTGTAACATCACAGCACTCTACTGAGGACAATAAAGTGAGACACTGTTTCTACCAAAAAAAAAAAAAAGAAAAAAAACTGAAGCAAGAGAATCACTTAAGCCTGAGTTGGAGGTTGCTGTGAACTATGATGTCACAGCACTCCTCTACAGCTTGAGACTCTATCTCAGGAAAAAAAAAAAAGAAGGAAAGAAAGAAAAGCATCTACAGGCTCGGCGCCTGTGGCTCAAGTGGCTAAGGCACCAGCCATATACACCTAAGGTGGCGGGTTCAAATCCAGCCCAGGCACGCCAAAAAAACCAACAATGATGGCTGCAACCAAAAAATAGCCGAGCGCTGTGGCGGGTGCCTGTGTTCCCAGCTACTTGGGAGGCTGAGGCAGGAGACTCACTTGAGCTCAGGAGTTGGAGATGCTGTGAGCTGTGATCTCACAGAACTCTACCCAGGGGGATAGCTTCAGGCTCTGTCTCAAAAAAAAAAAAAAGAAAGAAAGAAAGAAAAAGAAAAGCATCTACAACTTCAGTGATAGCTACTGAATTAATCAGTCCTCTGGCTAAACTCATTAAGTGCTTTTCAGCAAGTGGGTGAGGCCTCTAGGATGCTTTGAGGCAAAAAGAGGCAACACTGTCCTAAACTCTATGTGTGTAACTCACTAAACCTCATAGCTACCCCAGGAGGCATTATTATTATTATCTCTATTTTACAGAGAAGGAAACTGAGGTACAAAGAGGTTAAGGAGTTTGCCCACAGTCAACCCAGCCAGTGATCAGCTAAGCTAGGGTTTAGACTCTGGTTCCTAAGTCCATGCTCAAGATACCCTAGTACACTCATAGAGATTTCATAAACCTCGACTGTATCCCACCAGTGCCTCTTTTCCAGGATGGGCTTTTGGACCTCTGGGCTCCCAGGTCCTCCTAGGTAGGGGCACCTTCCACCTGCAACTCTGCCTGCCTCACTCCCCCACCCCAACTCCTGCCTGTGTCAGAAGCTCAGCTCCATCTTTTACTAACTTGGTCCCCTTAGTTCCTTTTTTCCTTTTTCTTTTCTTTCTTTCTTTTTTTTTCTTTTTTTTTTTTTTTTGGAGACAGAGTCTCAATCTGTCACCTAGGCAAAAGTGCCATGGTGTCATCATAGCTCACTAAAACTTCAAACTCCTGGGCTCAAGCAGTCCTCCTGCTTCAACTTCCTAAGTAGCTGGGACTACAAGCAGACACCACTGCACCTGGCTAATTTTTCTATTTTTAGTAGAGAGGAGGTCTTGCTCTTGCTCAGGCTGGTATGGAACTTTGGAGTTCAAATGATCCTCCCAGAGTACTAGGATTACAGGTGTGAGCCACCATGCCCAGCTTTGTTCACGTTTTCTAAGCAGTGTAGAACAGGATAATAGTACTTAGCTCCTTGGGTTCTTGGGAAGATTAAATGATGCACAAATTAATGATAACACAGTAATGTTAGCCAGGAATGATGTTATTCTGCATATGGCCTCAGGGTGATGAAGATTATAGGGGGAGGGTGCAAACTGAGGGGTAGAGAAGAGATAGAGGCTGATTAGAGAAGATGTGTTAAATTCTGACCCATAATTGAAGAGAACATCTACTTCAGTGATAGCTACTGAATTAATCAATCCTCTGGCTAAACTCATTAAGTGCTTTTGGAGGTGAGCAATCTCAGGGACCCTAGGCCTTTGTGAAAAGCCAAGGTGATGGTGAGGCTCTCGTTCTGGGTTAATCCTGAGGTGAGCAACAGTTCGTGCACAGATGCCCCAGGCAAGAGGTTGCTGAAGGCCAGCCCACAGTGCTGAACTTCAGCTGCAGAGCCCTATCCTGTCAGGATGGCTCCCAGACGCCACCCACTTGCCCAGGAGCAGCCTCCTGAGGGCAGGAATTACCTTACCTGCCCCTCACTCCCCTGCCCAGGGCTCTGTGTACAGTTCTTGCCTCACCTGTGCAGGTGGAATGGTGAGGGAGTTCCTGCCTGCAGTCCGTTCAACCAAAAACAAGGGTTTCTTGAGGCTGGGAGTTCCAGAAGAGCCGTGGCAACACAGCAAGACCTCATATCTTCAAATGCCACGTAATAAGAAAATAATTAACCATGCATGGTGGTGCCTACCAGTAGTCTAAGCTACTTGGGAGGCTGAGGCAGTAAGATCCCCTGAACCCTGGGGGTTACAGTGATTATGATCATGCCAGTGAGTCCAGCCTGAGTGACAAAGTGAGACCTTGTCTCTCAAAAACTAATAGCTGGCCTCAGCGCTTGTAGCTCAAGCGGCTAAGGCGTCAGCCACATACACCTGAGCTGGTGGGTTCGAATCAAGCCTGGGCTTACCAAAGAACAATGACAGCTGCAACCAAAAAAACAACCAGGCGTTGTGGCGGGTGCCTGTACTCCCAGCTACTTGGGAGGCAGAGGCAGGAGAATCACTTGAGCCCAGGAGTTGGAGGTTGCTGTGAGCTGTCCAGAGCAATAGCTTGAGGCTCTGTCTCAAAAAACAAAACCAAACAAACAAAAACCCAAAAAACTAATAGCTGAGGGCAGCACTTGTGGCTCAGTGGGTAGGGCGCCAGCCCCACATACAGAGGATGGTGGGTTCAAACCCAGCCCAGGCCAAACTGCAACAACAACCACAACAAAATAGCCAGGCATTGTAGTGGGCACCTGTAGTCCCAGCTACTTGGGAGGCTGAGACAAAAGAACTGCCTAAGCCCAGGAGTTGGAGGTTGCTGTGAGCTATCCCCTACTGAGGTCGATAAAGTGAGACTTTGTCTCTACAAAAAAACAAAAAACTTATAGCCGATTGATTTTAGGAATATTCTCTGTAGCCTTTGAAGTGAATGCAAACATGTGTGAGGAGAGGGCACTGACTTGTAAGACTTTAAATTCCTGGACCCATGTCCAGGTCAAACGGGTATTGGACTTTTTAGATGAACTGTAGGTGAGGTGGCCATGTAATTGATTGTTTCTTCTAGTACTTCTCATTGTTTTACTAATGTATTTTTGAGTAGATTTTTCTAGAAACAATTCCAAACTTCCTGTAATGTTGAAAGAATATAAATAGTACAAAAACACTCCTATATTCTTTTTTTGTTTTTGTTTTTGTTTTTTTTTGAGACAGAGCCTCAAGCTATCCCCCCTGGGTAGAGTGCCATGGCATCACGCTCACAGCAACCTCCAACTCCTGGGCTCAAGCGAGTCTCCTGCCTCAGCCTCCCAAGTAG
>NW_003852408.1:2005526-2006709 GCF_000181295.1 Otolemur garnettii | reverse complement strand
AACCTGCCACCTTAGGTGTATGTGGCTGGCGCCTTAGCCACTTGAGCCACAGGTGCCGAGCCTATTTATTTATTTTAATAGACTCAGTGTCTCACCCTTGCTCAGGCTGGTCTCAAACTCTTGACTCAAGAGATCCACCTATTCTGGCCTCCCAAAATGCTAGGATTACAGGTGTGAGCCACTGCATCTGGCCTAGGCTATATTTTTTATTCAGATTCACCTATTAACATTTGTCAATAGAAAAGAAGCCATACTCTGTAAAATAATTTAATGAGATTGATTCTGAGCCAACTTTGAGGATCATGACCTGGAGCCATGCCCAAGAAGCCTCAAACAAGTAGACTAATGGTGGTGGGGTTACGGTTCGGTTTTATACAGGGAGACAGGAATCACAGGTACAGTCAATACGTGGAAAGCAAATATGTGGAAAGCATACATTAGTTCGGTCGGAAAAGGTGAGACATCTCAAAGTGGGCAGCTTACAGGTTATAGGCCGGTTTAAAGATTCTTTAGCTGAAAGAGTTAGGCTCTATCTAATAGACCAGGAGTCAGTGAAAATGAATGCTGAGTGATGACAAAGGTCTGTTAACCAGAGACAAATGGCAGAACATATGCCCAGACTCAGGTTTATATATTGAGGACCTGCAGGTATGTCTTCCATAGCCTTAGGCCTGTTAATGAGTCATAAAGGACATCTCTAAGAAGGGAGAGGGACAAGATGAGGCATGTCTGATCTCCATTCTCCTGGCTAGTAACTCAGTTTTAGGGGATCCCCTCGGCTAAGAGGGGTCCAGTCAGTCAGCTGCTGGAGAAAACCCTTAAGATTTTATTTTAGTTCACACATTTTCCTGTCAACACTCAGCCTCTCTGTGTATATATACACACATACACACACATATGGATCTACACACATATATTTATATGCATGTTTACATGTCCATAAATGTAGATATATACATATATAATTTTCTGAAATGTTTGAAAGTTGGTTGTACTACATGACTCCTAACTCCTAAATATTCAGTGTGTATTTCCTAAGAATAAGAAGACTTTTATATAACCATATTTCTTTCTTTTTTCTTTTTTTTGAGACAGAGCCTCAAGCTGTCCCCTGGGTAGAGTGCCGTGACATCATAGCTCACAGCAACCTCCAACTCCTGGGCACAAGCAAGTCTTCTGCCTC
>NW_003852408.1:1999809-2004741 GCF_000181295.1 Otolemur garnettii | reverse complement strand
TCCAACTCTTGAGCATAAGAGATTCTCTTGCCTCAGCCTCCTGAGTAGCTGTGACTACAAGCGCCTGCCACAACACCAGGCTATTTTCCTGTTACAGTTGTCATTGTTGTTTAGTTGCCCAGGCCCATAACCACTGTGCTACAAGCTACCAGCCAGTAAATTTATTCATTTATATATTTATTGCAGTTTTTGGCCAGGGCTGGGTTTGAACCGCCACCTCCGGCATATGGGGCCGCCGCCCTACTCCTTTGAGCCACAGGCACCACCCCAGCAGTAAATTTAATCCCTAATCCCTTATCCCAGGGCTGATTTCTCCTCCATCTTACCTGGTTGCAAAACTCCTAAGAAGGGGATTGAGGTCAGTTGAGGTTTTTTGTTTGTTTGTTTGTTTTTGAGACAGAGCCTTAAACTGTCACCCTTGGTAGAGTGCCATGGTTTCACAGCTTATAGCAACCTCCAATTTCTGGGCTTAAGCAATTCTTTTGCCTCAGCTTCCCAAGTAGCTGGGACAACAGGCTCCTGCTGCAACGCCTGGCTACTTTTTGGTTGTAGTTGTCATTGTTTGGCAGGCCTGGGCTGGATTTGAACCCACCAGTTCTGGTGTATGTAACTGGTACTTTAGCCGCTTGAGCTACAGGCGCCGAGCCTGACAGCTGAGTTCTTTAGAAAGCTCTGTTTTTAGATAAGGAAAATTCAGGAGAAAAATAAAGAACAACTCTTCGCAATGGTTCAGGGGTTTCTCTGCTTATGATGGGGCCTCATCCCAATAAACCCACTGTAAGTTATAATGTGCTTAAAATGCTTAACTAAGGAAACATCTCAGCTTTGCCTTGCCAACCTCACACTGGATCAGGAGGCTAAAACAGTTGTTCACCTTCCTGATCCAGTAGCTGACTGGGAGCTGCCCAGCAGAGTACTGTATCCCATATTGCTAGCCCAGGAAAAGGTCAAAATTCAGAGTTTATAATACGGTTTCCGCTCGATGTGGATTACTTTTGCATCACTGTGAAGGTGACAAATCCTACGTCAGGGACCTTATGTCTGGATGCCTTCAGCATGAATGCACCCCTTTCCACCACACACCAAAGCCAGGCTGGGTGGGGAGGGCAGAGAGGGGCTGGGGTCTGGCCCAGCATTCCTGAGGCTGCGCCAAGGCAGTTTCCTTGCAGAGGATGTGGGGTGCTACAGGTTCTTAAGGCCAAGTCAAGAAGGTAGTTAAGGCCATGTGCCATGTGCAGACTGCCAGGGTTATCTGTGAACAGGATTCTTAACTGGTCTGGGCTTCCTTCTTGGATAAAAAGCCAATTAAGGTACCTGTAGTCCCAGCTACTCGGTAGGCTGAGGCAAGAGAATCACCTAAGCCCAGGAGTTGGAGGTTGCTGTGAGCTGTGATTTCACATCACTCTATGGAGGGTGATAATGTGAAACTCCGTCTCTTTAAAAAAAAAAAAAAATCCAAGTAGGGTAGCAACTTCTCCAAGCACCGAAGACACAGCAGTGAGCAAAACCAAGTCCCTGCTCGCCTCGATCCTGCACTGTTAGACACCTGGGTAGGTGCTGCTAGAAGACCACAGGCAGGGCAAGGGCCCAGAGGAAGAGGCGGGGACCGATCTAGACGGTTACAAAGGAGCACTGGAGCAGAGAACAGAAGGAAGTGGTAATTGTACAGATTACTGCTATATGATTTCCATGCCTCTCCTGCACGGTCCCATAGCACCGAACCACTCAGTCCCTTTCCTGTCTGAATTCCCACTAGACCGCGGGTGCACACGGAGTGGGTTCCCGTCTCCACTGCGCACCGGGCCAACCCTCCACAAACGGCAGTGGGACAAACACATTCCTGCTGGTGAGTGGTGTGGACCTGGGGCCCAGCTTCTGAAATATGTCAGGATGGAGAGTTTTTCTGCTTGCGGGCTTTCCTTCCTCCCCAAGATCAGCCTCCTACTCACTGGCCTCTATCTGGCAGGAGCCATTGTATTTGGGAAACTGGCCCCTGCTGGGCTACTGGGTGAGGCCACACTGCAAAGACCAGAATAGAAAGGGCTAAATTTACTCCACGTCCGGGTCTCTGGGAGCCCAGCTGCCCTCGGGCTGGAGCTCGCCCCGCCCCAGCCCCGCCCCTGCCTCCCCCCTCCCACCCCGCGCCCTCAGCGGGTGGAAACTGTTGCGTTCTCGGCTGCCCAGAGCTGGTTTCCTCCCCGGGAAATAGTGTTTCACCAGTTGTGGCAGATCTACCCTCTGGAATTTCCCTACAGCGATGAAACACCCTCCTGGCCGAGTCGCTCCGAGATGGAACACGCCTAGAGCCTGCTGTGGCACAACCCAGGGGAGACACACCTAGCGACACACATAAAGTAACAGAAACACAACACGCTGGGGAAACCTTCCAGACAGAGGCCCTGGGACCCTCGGGGAAGGCGCTGTGGTCCCAGCTCTGTCTCCTCCCTGAGCCTCCTGAGCCAGTCACCTCTACACTATTAATACAGATCTTTGAAAACTCAGAAGAGAACAGAACTTCAAGGAATTATCCTAGAAAGTCGTCTGATTATTTCAAATATGTTACTTTAATTATTCAAAATATTTTTAAGCTCTTCAAAAATATTTCCTTTAAGAGCCAGTTTTAAGCACATCAAAGCCTGTCCTGTTATATTTCCAGACATTTCGTTTTTTGCCGCAGGTGACCACTACCTTGAGTGCCATGAGATTTTATGATGCTTCTAAATACTGGATTCAAGATTCCTGGACATGGCCAAGTGCAGTGGCTCACATCTGTAATCCTAGCACTCTGGGAAGCCTAGGTAGGTGGATTGCTTGAGCTCCAGAGTTCCAGATCAGTCTGACCAAGAGTCAAGGCCTGTCTCTAAAAAACAGACCAGTGTTCTGTAGAGCTCCTGTGGTCCCAGCAACCTTGTAGATAAGAGTTTGCAGTTGCTGTGAGTTGATTCCATGGCATTCTACCCAGCGCAACAGAATGAAATCTGTCTCCCCCCACCCCCCTTCAAAATAGTTAAAAGGCTGGGTGTGTGGCTCTTGCCTGTAATCCTAGCACTCTGGGAGGCCCAGGCAGGTGGATTGCCTGAGCTCACAGGTTTGAGACCAGCCTGAGCCAGAGCCAGACCTCATCTCTAAAAATAGCTGGGAGTTGTGACAGGCCTCTGTGTTCCCAGCTACACAGCTTGGGAGGCTGAGGCAAGAGAATTGCTTGCGCCCAAGAGTTTGAGGTTGTTGTGAGCTATGACACCACAGCACTCCACTAAGGGTGATGAAGTGAGACTCTGTCTCAAAAAAAAAAAAAAAAAAAAATTCCTGAACAAATGCTGAGAAGGAATTCCTGGCAAATTCCTGGCAAATGCTGTTTCTACAGCCAAACCCACCTGATGCCCACAGCTGCCCCAGACAGGAACAACTACCCTGGAAGAGCAATTACTCTTCTCAAGACTCAGCCACAACTAAGGCTTGTTGCAGTGGCTGGGGCCTGTAATCTCAGCACTCTGGAATGGAATCACTTGAGCTTAGGAATGGAGACCAGCCTAAGCCAGAGTGATACCCCTGACTCTAGTAAAAATAGAAAAATTAGCTAGGCATCATGACATGTGCCTGCGCTCCCAGCTACTTGGGTGGCTGAGGTAGGAGGTAGCCTGGGCAACAGAGTGAAGTTCTATCTCAAAAAACAAACAAAAAAAGAAACAACCAACTCAGCCAGAAGCAAGGTCCCTCCAGAGCCTTAAAAATAGCCCAATAGTCACACACACACTCTCTGTCTCTGTCTCTCTCTCTCTCTCACACAAACACACACATACACACACGTGCAGCCAATGGAAACTTCAGATTTCAGCTGCATCCTCCTTGGGCAGCAGTGGGGGGGACCCCAACATGCACCACCTATGCTTTTGTGTACCTTCTGACTTAGAGGGCAGGGAGTGTCACAGAGTGATACAGTGACAGCTCCTTAGTCACACAGCTTTGCAAGTATAGAGAACTCTAAGGGGATACACCAAACACCCTGGGTAGCCTGGCAACAGGGCAGCTGGGCTCAGGGATGACACCCATGTTGGAACCACACAATCCTACTCTTTGGGCCTGGCAGGACCCCAGGAAGCAGCTGCAGGCCCCCAATGCAGGCCATCTTCATGCAAATATGTTTACTGGGAAAATCCCTAAGTCAGAGCTGGCTGGGGACTAAGAGCCTGCTCGTCCGCACCTTGGGCACTTACCCAGAATGGGACAGTGTCCTGGCAGGCTCCTAAATCCCAGTGACTCCCTTTAACACACAATCTCTTCTGAGCGGTCCAGTCTAGACTCTTTGCCTCCTTTTGTTTCCTCTTAGAAAAACACTGGCTTGGGCAGTGCCCTTGGCTCAAATGAGTAGGCACCAGCCCCATATGATGGAGGTGGTGGGTTCAAACCCAGCCCCAGACAATAAAAAACCTACCAAAAAATAAATAAATAATAAAAATATTTAAAAGAAAATCGTTGGCTTTTCAAATGTTAATCAGCCAGTGACCAAATAGTCTATTTCTATAACTTCTGAGTATTAGCCAAAGATTGTTCTTTTGAAATATCCACAGTACGTCACAAACCATGCCTCTGACCTTTGTTTTCAAATTCAACTATGCGAACACTAAATACCCACTTGAACACTGGAGGACAATCTTTTCCTTTTCTTTCTTTTTTTTTTTTTTGAGACAGACTCTCAAGCTGTTACCCTGGGTGAATGCTGTGGCATCATAGCTCACAGCAACCTCCAACTCAGGTCCAAGTGATCCTCTGGCCTGTTTTTTCTATTTTTAGTAGAGATGGGGGGTCTCACTTTTTGCTCAGACTGGTCTTGAACCCATGGGATCAAGCTATCTACCAGCCTCAACCTCCCAGAGGGCTAGGATTACAGGTATGAGCCAAGGTGCTTGGCCCAATCTTTTCCTTTCTCTCTTT
>NW_003852408.1:1997336-1999592 GCF_000181295.1 Otolemur garnettii | reverse complement strand
GCAGCCTCAAACTCTTGGGCTCAAGCAATTCTCTTGCCTCAGCCTCCCAAGTAGCTGGGACTATAGGCACCTGCCACAACGCCTAACTATTTTCAGAGATGAGGTCTTGTTCTGGCTCAGACTGGTTTGGAACATGTGAGCTCAGACAATCCACCTGCCTCAGTCTGCCAGAGTCCTAGGATTACAGGTGTGAGCCACAGCTCCTGGGCTTCTTCTTTTTCTTTTTCTTTTTTTTTTTTTTAAGACAAGAGTCTCACTCTGTTGCCCTGGATAGAGTGCCCTGGCATCATAGCTCACAGCAACCTCAAACTCTTGGGTTCAAGTGATCCTTTTGTCTCAGCTGCCTGAGTAGCTGGTACTACAAGTGTCAGCCACTATACCTGGCTAGTTTTTGTATTTTTCAGTAGAAAAAATAGCCAGGTATAGTTCAGGCTGGTCTGGAACTCCTGAGCTCAAGTGTCCACCTGCCTTGGCCTCCCAGAGTGCTAAGATTACAGATGTGAGTCTCCGGGACCAGCCTTTTTTTTTTCTTTTTGAAAGAGACAGGGTCTTGTTATGTTGCTCAGACTGGCCTTGAATTCCTGGGCTCAAGCCATTTTTCTTTCTCAATATCCAGAGCAGCCGGAATTCCAGGCAAACCAACAATTTTTAAAATTCACAGACAAAAAGGTGTTTGAGATTGTCTTCAAAAATGTGGGAGAAAGGCAAACTTGCCAATTTTGGGTGATTCTTAGAATTCTAATTTTATAAACAGAAAAACAATGGTCACCACAACTTTGGCATCTTGAAACTATAGAGTGACCACCAGGAAAAAGACTCCTGGGCAGCACCCCTCACTTGGTAGGGAAGGGTAAACTGAGGACTCCACCTAGGTGGTCTCCACACTCTGATCTCTGTGATTAGCAGGACTTTCTGGGGTGGTGCTAAGACTGTATGACTGCCTGCCCATAGTGTGCTGTGCCCTCAGGGTGGAGGGACACCCTGCCTGTGTGGATCGTATAGGGAGGGAATGGTTCTCTTCCTCACCTGTGACGTGACCAGGTTCATGGCTGAGGACCCAGTAACAAAAGACAGATTAACAAGACAAAAGCATACAGATTTATTCAATGCAAGTTCTGTGTAACACAGGAGCCTTTGGAAATGAAGACCGTTTCCCAAAACAGAAAAACCTATGTATTTTTTGTGCTAGGTTTGTTGGCGAAGTGCCAGTCACACATAAACATGTTTGGATGAATGAGTATGACCTTGTGGTCATACAGCAGGAGATCCTCAGCAAGGCCTGCTGGTTCAGAGCCTTTGCTGTGTCCCTCAGAGATAAGGATGTTCTTTTCCTCAGGTGTGAAGGGCACCTCTAGAATGGGGGTCTTACCACCCACTTCGGGGCAAAGGGCAAGGTGAGAGAGACCTTCCTACTGCTGAGCTTTCCTCACATGCCAAGGTGCAGAGGTGGTGTATCCTGAACTCCATCAGTTCTGTCCCCTTCTGGGGATATTCTAGGCACTGTGTTGCTTTTTGATTAACCTGGTTTCCCCAGGCAGGATTGGTCTCCTCTGCCCCATCACTACATAGTACTGACCCAGGGACATCCTCAGATCTATACCTGGCCACCATCCTCACTCCTTTCCCCCGGCCCCTTCCTTGGTTTCCTCCTTCCCTGATCTGGAACAATTACCCTTGGAACTTGGACCACTGTGGATTCTTATTCAAATACATCCTCCTCTTTAGTATTTGTTTATTCATTTACTTACTATTTTTCTTTTTGAGACAGAATCTCACTTTATAAACTGGGGTAGAGTGCTATGGCGTCACAGCTCACAGCAACCTTCAACTCCTGGGCTTAGATGATTCTCTTACCTCAGCCTCCAGAGTACCTGGGACTACCTGCACCGGCCACAACACCCAGCTATTTTTTTGTTGCAGTTTGGCCAGGGCCGCGTTTAAACCCGCCACCCTCATATATGGGGCCAGCGCCCTACCCACTGAGCCACAGGCACCGCCCTATTTGTTTATTTATTTATTTATTTTTTTGGCAGTTTTTGGCCGGGGCTGAGTTTGAACCCGCCACCTCTGGCATATGGGGCCAGCACCCTACTCCTTTGAGCCACAGGCACTGCCCTGTTTATTTATTTAAAGACAGAGTCTCATTATGTTGCCCTCAGTAGAGTGCTGTAGTATCACAGCTCACAGCAATCTCAAACTCTAGGGCTTAAATAATTCTCTTGCCAGGCAACACCTGTGGCTCAAAGGAGTAGGGCA
>NW_003852408.1:1995542-1996669 GCF_000181295.1 Otolemur garnettii | reverse complement strand
CTCTACCCAGGGTGACAGCTTGAGGCTCTGTCTCAAAAAAAAAAAAAAAAAGAAAAAAGAAAATATTTCCTCACACCTGTAATCTGACAAAGCTGCATGATACTTACCTAAGCCCAGGAGTTGAGTTTAGTACAGTGAACTGAGGTCCAGCCACTGCATTCCACCTTAGGTGACAGAGCAAGATCCTACAGACCACTTAAGGGAAAAGACAAAGAGCCAGGGCCAAGGCTCATACCTGATACCCTAGCACTCTAGGAAGCAGAGGCAGGAGGACTGTTTGAGCTCAGGTGTTCAAGACCAGCCTGAGCAAGATCGAGACCCCATCTCTAAAAATAGCTGGGCACTGTGGTGGGTACTTGCACTTTCAGCTACTTGGGAGGCTGAGGCAAGAGGATCACTTGAGCTCAAGAGTTTGAGGTTGCTGGGGCAGTGCCTGTGACTCAAAGGAGTAGGGCGCCAGCCCCATATGCTGGAGGTAGCGGGTTCAAACCCAGCCCCGGCCAAACACACACACACACCCACAAAGAGTTTGAGGTTGCTGTGGGCTTGACCCCACAGCACTCTACCAAGGGCAATAAAGTGAGAGTCGGTTTCAAAAAAAAGAAAGAAAGAAAATAAAATAAATAATAAAAACAGGAAAATTCTGGCTTGGCCTCTTTAGCTCAGCAGCTAGGGTACCAGCCACATACACCAGACCTGGCGTGTTCGAACCCATCCTGGGCCTGCCAAACAACAACTACAACCCCAAAATGGCCAGGCGCTGTGGCAAGTGCCTGTAGTCCCAGCTACTTGGGTGGCTGCAGCAAAAGAATCGCTTAAGCCCAAGAGTTTGAGTTTGCTGAGAGCTGTGACATCACACACTCTACTGGGGGCAACAAAGTGAGAGACTCTGACTCAAAAAAAAAAAAAGGCGGCACCTGTGACTCAGTGAGTAGAGCACGGGCCCCAGATACCGAGGGTGGCGGGTTCAAATCTGAACGCTGCCAAACTGCAAAAGGAAAGTAGCTGGTCATTGTGGCAGGCGCCTGTAGTCCCAGCTACTCGGAAGTCTGAGGCAAGAGAATCTCCTAAGCCCAGGAGTTGGAGGTTGCTGTCAGCTCTGATGCCACCGCACCTATTGAAGGTGA
>NW_003852408.1:1992053-1994022 GCF_000181295.1 Otolemur garnettii | reverse complement strand
AGACAGAGTCTCAAGCTGTCGTCCTGGGTAGAGTGCTATAGAATCACAGCTCACAACAACCTTAAACTCTTGGACTTAAGTGATTCTCTTTCCTCAGCCTCCCAAGAAGCTAGGACTACAGGCACCTGCCACAATGCCCGGCTGTTTTTGGTTGAAGTTGTCTTTGTTAAAACTACTACATTTAAAACGTTTTCCTCTCTTACTTGACTGTACACTCAATTCTCCTGGGCCTGTCTTCTGCTTATTTATTTACATTTTGCACATGCTGTGCCACAGTGTTATTTTGTGTTTTAGTATCTTAACAAAAACTGCAGTTGATAAATATTCTGGCTCAGCCTGAGCCTGTGGCTCAAGCGGCTAAGGAGCCAGCCACATACACCTGAGCTGGCGGGTTTAAATCCAGCCTGGGCTGCCAAACAATAATGACGGTTACAACTTGTGGCAGGCACCTGTAGTCCCAGCTACCTGGGAGGTGGAGGCAGAAGTATCACTTGAGCCCAGGAGTTGAAGGTTGCTGTGAGTGGTGATCTCACAGTACTCTACCCAGGGCAACAGCTTGAGGTTCTGTCTCAAAAAAAAAAAAAATTATTCTGAGCTGAGTGAGTCTGAGGCTTCACCAGCCCCCTCTCTGGCCCTGTGATCCATGGAAAGGGTCTTCTCCAAGTAGGTCCCTGCTGTGAGGTGTTGGGGAACTGGGTGGGGTGTGAAGCTGGCAGGTGGAGCAGGAGGGTTTTGCCCTGGGGTGAGCCTGGAGCTTGGATTGCAGGTACTCAGAGCTGTGATGTGAGCCCTTCTGGGGAGAGAAGGCCCCTGATGGAGAGACTGGGTGGGCAGGCTGTCAGGGCTCTCCCTGCTATCACCATGGGGCATGACTGTCCAGGGCATGGCCAGGCCACAGGTCTTTTGAGATCTGTGAGAGACCTCATTACCACAAGGAAAAGGGATCTGGAAAATGCCCTTTCAGAGAAAAACTGCCCCATTGCCCACTCTTTCTTTTGCCAACTTGCTGAATTCATTCCTTGCTTCTTCCTCTAGTTCTCTACCATGGGACAGGACTGTCATCTGTCCCGACGTTCTCTCCTCAGTAGGACAGTTCCGTCCTCAAGATACCCACAAAAGCACATCTACCGTGGGTCAGGTTCCAACTGTGCCTCTCTCACCACTGCCTACCCCATCCCCTTCCTGCAAGGCCTCACAGGACCTGCTGGGGACAGGAAGCAAAGGCCAGCTCCAGGGCCACAGGCCTAGGATTATCTTTCTCCTGGCCCTCTGTGCGTCTGTCACAGAGTCAGACCTTTCCTCTGATTCTTACCTACAGCATCCCTGTCCCTGCTATTTTTCTTCCCCTCTCATCCCCCTCACCCTGGCCCTCCTCCCCTAGGGCCTATGCTGCCCCAGGAGTGGCCTGGTGCTGAGTCAAATGCAGCCTACTGCACAGAGAGCCACCTCTACCCCCTCCGCTGGCCTGGAGCTGGGCCAACTTTATTTTCAGCCACACATTCAGGTTTTTGGCTGCCCTCGAATGCCAAACATGAAAGCATCAGGTGCCCTGGCTAGAGGGGCTGAGGCCTGAAGCCCTTCTCTGGTGCCAGCCCCCTTTCTCCAGGGCCCCTGTCAGGCCTCCTGACTCAGGATGTCTGCGCTGGGGGTAGGCTTCTGTGCCCCACCTCCCGGGACCGGCCTCCCTCCCTGTTCTCAGTGCTCCCTCAGGTGCCCCCGCTCAAACCCACTTCAGCCTGGCCATAGATGGGGCCTCCCTTGCCTGAGGCTGCCCTGAGCAGCTCCAGGGCTCGCTGTGTGCTGCTCACATGGCTTACTGTCTCTAAGTGTTTTTTCTTTTTTTTTTAAATAGAGTCTAACTATGTCGCCCTTGGTTGAGTGCCTTGGAGTCACAGCTCACAGCAACCTCAAACTCTTGGGCTTAAGCGAGTCTCTTGCCTCAGCTTCCCAAGTAGCTGGGACTACAGGC
>NW_003852408.1:1986583-1991199 GCF_000181295.1 Otolemur garnettii | reverse complement strand
AAAAAAAAAAAAAAAGATGGTTTGTGCCTCCTCCTGGGCTCTGGAGCTCTTCCCCACTATGGCCTGGACCACCCGGTCTCTGTGTCCCTAGGTTCTCCCCTCATACGTGCATGCAAACATGTGCCCATGTGCACACACACACGCACCCAGCAGTGCACACACAGATACATAGACCCAGGCACATACAGAGACACACGGCTTAAAAAAACCTATACACACACACATACTCTGCTGTCTTATTTGTACCCTGTATACACAGCATGCATCCCAGTATACACAGGTGTTTTCTGTGGAACACAGGTCTTTCTTGATCTTCATGTGCCTTTAGCCCCCTCTCCTTTCAACCTCTCTCCCCTCAAGCTCAGCTCCAAGAGTGTGCTCGGTCATCTGAGCGCCTCACCCCTGCACCTGCTCAGCTTGCAGGCTGTCCCTAGAGCCCGGCCCAGGTGAGGTGGGGTCCCATGAGTACAGTGCTATGGTCCCTCATTGAATAACTACTGTGGTCACAGAGGACCTGGCCACCCCCACCTGGACTCTCCCTTCCCAGACAAAGCCCCTCCATACGGCCAGCCCCAAGCAGTCCTGTGGCCTTTTCTAGAGGTTGATAAAGGCGATGGGGGAGAGTTGACCTCTCAAACTCCTTTCATAGGGCTTCAAGCTCAGTTTCCTGCAAACGCTTGCCCTCAGCCTTGTGTTGGGTCAGTCACCCTGTGACCCTCCCCCCTACCCCGTGTGCACATTAAATGAATTTGTATGCCTTTTGTCAGATTAAAAAGCAAAACAAGAGAAACTCCAGCAAAACCCTCTGTGAGCCTCTGGCAGCTTCACCAACCAGGGAGTGAGAGCTCAGCTCCTCCCAACTCCCAAGCATCTTCTCACCACCAGGGACTCCAGAAACCTTTTAGCCCCTGAGATGGGTGCACAGCTCGGTCTCTTGACTACCTGGCCAGTTGAGGCAGGTTCCTGAAGGGCTCACTCCCTTCCCAGAAGGAGGAGGAATAGGAAGAGAGGCAGGACACAGGCAGGGCTGAGGCCTTACCACCATTCTTCTAACTGAATGTCATGAAATAAAGACAAAAATTCTAAATTATGAAACATCGCATAAAGTCCTGGATTAGCTTTTAATTTCTTCTATAACACGAGTTTAATGATGTAAAATGGGTGGGTAACTTGGGCCCTTAAGGCCCTATGTAGCCTTATTGGTCTTTATGTGTGACCTTTTGACTGAATCCAAATTTTACAGATCCTTTTTACTTTTATTCATAGATTTTTGTTCTGTTATATTTTTAAGATGAATGTATTTAAAATACCAAATAATAAAATAAGTTTTAAAGAAATAATCCTCCCAGTGCTATGATTACAGGTGTGAGTCACTGTGCCAGGTTGAATTATTAAAAGATTTGTATAAGAATTGCTACAGGGGGCAGTGCCTGTGGCTCAGTGAGAAGGGCGCCAGCCCCAAATACCGAGGGTGGTGGGTTCAAACTGGCCCCAGCTGAACTGCAACCAAAAAATAGCCAGGTATTGTGGCAGGCACCTGGAGTCCCAGCTACTGGGGAGGCTGAGGCAAGAGAATCACTTAAGCCCAGGAGTTGAAGGTTGCTGTGAGCTATGTGATGCCACAGCACTCTACCAAGGGCAACAAAGTGAGACTCTGTCTCTACAAAAAAAAAAAAAAAAAAGAATTGCTACAGGAATGCAAAATTTCTGTGTGATATATCAAAGCAAAATGACTTGAATATTTCTTTGCAAGGTAAAACTAAGTCTACATGTGATATATAGCAAAAAATCCAAGCACTTTGAAAAGAGCTATAATTTCTCAAAACACCTCTTTAAAAGGAAATTTCAGATGAATATCTTCCCTAGTTAGTAAAGGACATTGGTAAGCATGATGATATTAGCAAATCATGTGAAAAATATGCAACTGGGCTTGGGGTCTGTGGCTCAAGAGGCTAAGGCGCCAGCCACATACACCTAGGGTGGCAGGTTCGAATCCAGCCCAGGCCCGCCAGACAACAATAATGGCTGCAACCAAAAAATAGCTGGGCGTTGGGGCGGGCGCCTGTAGTCCCAGCTGCTTGGGAGGCTGAGGTAGGAGACTCCATTGAGTCCAGGAGTTGGAGGTTGCTGTGAGCAGTGGAGCCATGGCACTCTACTCAGGGGCTCAGCTTGAGGCTCTGTCTCAAAAAAAAAAAAAAAATGCAACTGTAGGCCTAGTAATTAGAGAATACAATGTCAGGTCCACTGACTTTGAGAATCATGACAACACACTGAAATTAGCATTTCAGTCTTACCCGGTTTGTTATCACCAACGCACCTAATGAACTACAGATAGAATTTATTTATTTTTTGAGAAAGTCTTACTATGTGGCCCTTGGTAGAGTGCTATGCCGTCACAGCTCACAGCAACCTCAGACTCTGGGGCTTAAGTGATTCTTTTGTCTCAGCCTCCTGAGTAGCTAGGACTACAGGCGCCTGCCACAATGCCAGCTATTTTTAGAGATAGGATCTCACTCTTGCTCAGGCTGGCCTTCTGCTTTTCAATCACTAATTGCAGCAAATCTGCATTCTCCTACTGAACCCAAATCAAGATGCCCTTAAGCTCCAACTGACTGATATCCATCTAGAGGATCAACTGAAACTGTGCAACTCCATGCTTGCAACCAAATATTCAAATGCTTTCCAACTATAATCAGACACAAATAAGTCATTAAAAGGTTTGTTAACTATTTTTTTAAAGACAGTCTCACTTTGTTACCCTCAGTAGAGTGCTGTGGCATCATAGCAACCTCCAGCTCTTGGGCTTAAGTGATTCTCTCGTCTCAGCCTCCCAAGTAGCTGGGACCACAGGTGCCCACCTCAATGCCCAGGTATTTTTTGTTGCAGTTTGGCCAGGGCAGGGTTTGAACCCTCACCCTCAGTATATGGGGCCAGTGCCTATTCACTGAGCCACAGGCGCCGACCAGGTTTGTTAACTTTAAAATTAACAGTTTTCATTTTTAAAAAATATTAAGTACATAGATTTCTTTTTTTTTTTTTTTACAGGTTTTGGCCCAGGGCTGGGTTTGAACCCCCTACCTCCAGCACACGGGGCCAGCACCCTGCTCCTGTAAGCCACAGAGCTGCCCAAGTACATAGATCTTTACAAAATGTACATTTTTAGGTGTATCTAATTGAAGTTTCTTGAAGTTGCCCTTATTTGTTACAGCTAAATTAATCCAGTCTTCCAACATGAAAAGGTTTCCCCACTCCTCTACTGGGCAATTTGAAGGACAAACATTACCCAGGCAAGTTCAAAGCCTCTCAGGTAGAAGGGAAACTAGGGAGCTGGTTCAAGGGAACAAAAGGTAAGCCTAGATGAAGGTGAGTTATGGGAAAAGAGGTCAGAGCAGACCCAAATGATGCAGCGCCTGGAAGAAGAATCCAGTTTTTACTCTGAGTGAGGCGAAAGCCGTCAGATTAGATAGTTCTAAACAGGTCAGCCATGGGATCTCTGCCTGTTTAAAGCACCACTGGCTGTCAGACAGAAAATGATCGCATGTACCACCTACTGTTAAGCACATGAGCATTTCTGGAAGTGTTCTGTGGCTGGGCTGTTAATTTTAATCTGCATTTGTGCAATAACCTGTCTGCTATTTAGGGGCTGGAGTTTGGCTTTTGGACTTGGATCCCCACACTGCTTTGCACTGCATGGGTGCTTAGTGAACATTCACAGATTTCCGAGTTGATGCTTCTATTTCTTTTTCATGTATCCTTTTTTTTTTTTAAGATAGAGTTTCACTTTGTCACCCTTGATAGAGTGTTGTGGCTTCACAGCTCACAGCAGCCTCAAACTCTTGGGTTCAAGCAATTCTCTTGCGTCAGCCTCCCAAGTAGCTAGGACTAGGCGCCCGCCACAACCCCCAGCTATTTTAAACACGGCTCCTCACTTTGGCTCAGGCTGGTCTCCAACTGTGAGTTCAGGCAATCCACTTGCCTCAGCCTCCCAAAGTGCTAGGATTACAGGCATGAGCGACCGCACCCAGTGACGCTTCTGTTCCCGAGTGATCTTCTAGAGTCTTGCTTCTCAAAGTGGGGTCCTCAGACCTACATCAACGCCACCTGGGAGCTTATAGGAAATGCAGAATCTAAGGTCCCATCCAGGCCTAGTAAATTAGAATCTGCAACTTAATAAGATTCTCAAGAAATTCTGATGCAGGGCGGCACCTGTGGCTCAAAAGGGTAGGGCGCTGGCCCCATATGCCGGAGGTGGCGGGTTCAAACCCAGCCCTGGCCAAAAAAAAAGAAAGAAAGTCAGAAAGAAAAAAAAAAACTATAATAAAAAAAAAGTTAAAAAAAAAAGAAAGAAAGAAATTCTCATGCATGGCTCAGCACCCTAGCACAGTGGGTACAGCACAGCCACATACACCAAAGGTGGCGAGTTCAAACTCAGCCTGGGTCAGCTAAACAACTACAACAACAACAAAAAATAGGCGGGCCCCTGTAGTCCCAGCTACTTGGGAGGCTGAGGCAAGAGAATCACTTAAGCCCAAGAGTTCGAGGTTGCTGTAAGCTGTGACGCCACAGCACTCTACTGAGGGCAACATATTGACTCAACTCTGTCTCAAAAAAAAAAA
>NW_003852408.1:1977368-1985460 GCF_000181295.1 Otolemur garnettii | reverse complement strand
GAGGCAGGAGACTCGCTTGAGCCCAGGAGTTGGAGGTTGCTGTGAGCTGTGAAGCCACAGAGCTCTACCCAGGGGGATAGCTTGAGGCTCTGTCTCAAAAATAAATAAATAAATAAAATAAAATAAAATAAAAATAATTTAAAAAAAGCCCTTCTAGAGGGTGGAATAACTTAAACACTTCAGAAAAATCAGTCAAAGGCAGCAGGAAGAGTGTGTGCTTGGGGTGCGGGAGGGTGCATTAAAAGAGAGGCAGCCTTGAGTCTAGCTGGGATGGAGAGGGTTAAGAGAAGGTACATTCCAGGCTACTACAAGGCTGGGGAGGAGGAGGAGGAGGCAGTGACAGCAAGTGTTAAGGATGCAGGGCACATGGTCTGAAGCAGCCAGCCCCAGGATCCAGCAAAATGAGGAGGCAGAGATTCCAAGAAAGAAGATGGCTCTACTGGGTGGTGTCCCCTCAGATGGCTAAACAACAGGACTCTGGAGTTAGGCTGCTTGAGTCTGAACTCTGACTTTGCCTCCCACTGGTTGAGTGACCTTGGGCAAGTTACTTGACTCTGAGCCTTCCTGTTTCTTCCTCTACACAGTGCAGATAATAATACATGTACCAACCAGGGTTGTTGGGAAGATTAAATGAGATAGCACAATTAAAGTGCTTACTTAGGCTGGGCACGGTGCCTCATGCCTAGAATTCCAGCACTCTGGGAGGCTGAGGTGGGTGGATTGCTTGAGCTCAGGAGTTCAAGACTAACCTGAGCAAGAGCGAGACTCCCTCTAAAAAATAAAAGGCTGGGTGTGGTGACTCATGCCTGCACTCTGGTAGGCCGAGGTGGGTGGACTGCCCTGAGCTTAAAGGTTCGAGACCAGCCTGAGCCAGAATGAAACCCCATCTCTACCAAAAAAAAGGCCAAGCATTGTGGTTGGTGGCTGTAGTCCCAGCTACTTGGGAGGCTGAGGCAAGAGAATCGCTTAAGCCCAAGAGTTGGAGGTTGCTGCGAGCTATGATGTCATAGCACTCTATGGAGGACTACAAAGTGAGACTCTGTCGCAATTAAAAAAAAAAAAAGCAAAAACAAAAAAAAAAACAAAATAGAGCACTGCCCCATATACCAAGGTTGGTGGGTTCAAACCTGGCCCCAGCCAAAACTGCAACACCAACACCACACAAAAAAATAGCCAGGCATTGTGACTGACATCTGTAGTCCCAGCTACTTGGGAGCCTGAGGGAAGAGAACCACCTAAGCTCAAGAGCTGGAGGTTGCTGTGAGCTGTGACACTACGGCACTCTACCTAGGGTGACAAAGTGAGATTCTGTCTCTAAAAAAAAATAAATAAAAATAGCTGGGTGCCATGGCAGGTGCCTGTAATCCCAGCTACTTGGGAGGCTGAGGCAAGAAGATTGCTTGGGCCCAAGAGTTTGTGGTTGCTGTGAGTTATGATGCCACTGGACTCCACTGGGGGCAAGAAAGTGAGAGTCTGTCTTAAAGAAAATAAAGTGCCTGCTTAATGGAATGTCATGTGCAGTATAATTGTGGGGAGCACACAATAAATGTTAACTACCACGATTATAAAAGGAGTGAGACTGGATAGGCCAGGTGAGGGCATGAGAGGGTTCTGGGGTGGGGCATCTTGCAGTCTGTTTTAAGGAGGATGAATTCATGGGTGTCCAGAGATAGTTACTGTAATGTGAGCAAGAGAGGATGAAAGGTGCCTTTCAGCTCAAAGAAGAGGGAAGCAGGTGCTCTGGGGGTGGGGGAGCCAGGGATCAGGGTGGCTCTGGGCTTACAGGCTCTGGGACATATCTGGCTGGGGTAGGGAGGAAAAGTTCAGGGAGGCGAGGCCTGGAGCACAAATGTTAGGACCAGAATAATCAGACAGGAGATATTCAGCCATAGAAGGGTCTGTAGGTGCCTCACGACAGATGAGGCTGGTCAAAAGAGAACAGAGAGTCAGAAGGAGCCAGAAGGTGAGAGGCAGGAGGTGAGCTTGAGATGAGCAGGGTGGGCTCTGTTGGGGTCTCTCCTAAAGTGACAATCACCCTGAGTCAATGAATCTCAGAGGTGATTCCCCTCTGGCAGAGAGGAGGCAGGATGAGTAATAACACTTACTGGGCACCATCCATGAGCAGAAATTGGTTGGGCAATCCTTACAAACATGAGTGTAGGAAGGCTTCAACAGGCTGATGATGTGTGGCTAATACAACCACCACCCCCACATTGTGAATGGGGGAAACTGAGGCCCAGTGAGGCTGGGGGATTATTCCAGAATCTTTGGCGGGTTTGTCTAAACCTGATGTTTATGGAGGTGGTGGTGTCTGTCCTGATTAGCTGATTCCTGTGCTACTGATTACTCAATGTTTTGAGCATTGCCCTGGTTACACAGCTGGATGGAAGAGGAAGAATCAGAACAGCCTGTGGGGCTGGCGCTGAGCTCTAAACCACAATCCTCTTTCCATGGAGCACAGTCACCACCCAGAAGCAGCACTCCTCAGGACAAGTAGTGTGTGTCAAAGGGCTTCCTAAGGCACAGTATAAATATACCAAGTTCGCAGATTCCTCCCAGGCAGACGTGGGAAGAGTCTGTTGAGCCCAAAGAAGCTGAGCTATGAGAAGGCAGAAGGGACGCTGCTGTGGAGAACTAGCATTTTTTTCTGCTTGGTCAACGGGGTACCTGATTCAGAAGGGAATTGCCCATGAGTGGAGTCCCACGGTTCCCCCAGGAGGCTCGAAAGCGCCAGACACCATCCGGCACTGACCAGGTTAGCCGGGACTTGTCTCCAGGGACTGACCAGACCCTCCTGCCTCTGACCACCAGGGGGCGCTGCTCACCTAGCCTTCCTCCTTGCTGGCCAGAAACCCAGACTTTGGAGTTCTGGGAAGCTGACGCCAGGGACTTCCAGAAGTGGCAAAGAAGGGGTAGATGCTGAGTGGAGGTGACAGTTCATCCCTGCTCCACAGGAAGGGAAAGCTGGATGAAAGACAAACTTATACCCACTTTCAGTTTCCAAAATAGCCCTGCAAAGGAGCTCTTGTTCCCATTTTACAGATGAGAAATGTGAGGCCCAAAAACGATGGGTAAGAGCAGGCCACGGAGAGGTGGTGCTAGATCATTTGATATCAGTTCCCAAGAGGACCATAGGTAGACGGTAGTTCATCTGACCCTCCCACATCGCTGGTGCCCGTGCCTCTGCGGATCCTAAATTCCGAATTATGGCCAACACTGCTACAACTGTATTCCCTCCTGTGTTCCAACAATAATTCCAGCAGCAGGACTTAAAGGCAGCCCCTTCAAGAGCTTCAACTTTTCTGAAGCCTGGCCTCCAGGAACCCTCCCCCGTCACACCTCCCCGCACCACCACCCCGCCCCCCATCTCAGCAACTCCCCATCTGGGCAGAGCCTGGGGCCTCTTCTATGCAGCTGTGTCCCACTGTATGTCCCTTCCACACCCCAGGGACCCCGTGGGGTCCCCATTGCAGGCAGCAGCACAAATAAAACAATGGGACGATTGAACCAGGAAGAGCCTGTGGCTGAGGCCAAAACAGGCAGCAAGGTTTTTTTCTCTCAGCTCCTACTAACTCCTTTTATGGCCTCTGGGCCCAGTTCCTTCTTCACAAAAAGAACTGGAAAAGGCCTTAGGAGTTACTGAGTCCAACCTGGGCCAACATTCTCCTTTTCTACACACACACACACACACACACAAAAACCCTTCGCGCTGCCTCCCAGTCTCCAGCCAGCTTTACAAGGGTAAGGCAGGTAGCGTCCTGCACGGGAGGGAAACTCTAGCCCTGGGGCGAGACTCCGGCAGTCCGCCCCTGGAGGCCCTGGTCCCTGCACCTGTAAAACGCGGGCGGGCCTAACCGTTGCCTCTTCAAAGGCCTCCAGTTCCCAGCTTGGAGGTTACGTATTTAACCCCAGGGGCCCGCCTTAACTAGCAACTACTTCGGGCGGGGGTGGGGGGGCGCCCAGGGAGCAGTGGGCAGCTCGCGTGCCCCGGCGCACGTGCATGCAAGTGATCATGTGTGTACAGGAGCCTGTGCGCACGCGTCCGCAGTGGTGCCGGGGGTCTGCGCGCGCCCCCCGAGTACCGGCCTCCCCCTGCTGCCCAAGCAGCATTCGCCAGCCACGGGGCCGTGCGCAGCGTTGCGTGTGTTCCGCATGTACCACCCTGGGCTGCCTGCCCGCCCGCCGGCCGGGAGCACGCGGTGCGCGACATCGTAAACAGGGGCCTTCTGGTTCCCAATCCTGGGACCTGCTCCCCCCGCCCCCCACCGTCGGCACTTTTCCTGCTCGGCTAGACGCGCTCCCGGCTTGGGGCCGAGAGCAGCGCCGCCCAGTCCGGCTCGCTGGGGTGGTGCGGCTGCCGGGCGCGCGCAACCCCTTCCCCGCCCGCCCCGGCGGCCCGATGGGTTTTTCCATGACTGCATCCGGCCACCGGCCGGCTTTGTTCCCACTGTCCCTGTCCGGTCTGTGAGTGGGCCCGCCTCTGCCCTGAGCGCCCGGGTTTTTCCAGTACTAAACTGGAGCATGGCGAGCCACTTCCCGCCCCCGGCCTCCGGCGTCCTCGGCAGGCCCCCAGCCCCTTTTCGAGGAGCCGAACCCTCTCCAGACGTGCTGCCCTGTAGCCCTTTTCCCCGCCTCCAGGGCTGTGGCCTCTGAGCCACACACTTATAGACAAATTTGACCATCAACCCGGCACGCGCGCCTCGACGCTTCGCGAAGGCGCTGTGCGCGCCTTGAGTCCCTCTGGGACTGTACGTTCGTGGGGTATGGGCGTCTCCTTTGCCTTAGGGTGTGAAGGGCCCCAGGTTTCCTTTAAGGGGCAGACAGCGCAGTCGGGACGTCAGGAGGCCTGGCCGCTAGCGGAGGGGACCCCGCGCGCGCCCACGCGGCGGGAAGATCTTGGCGCACCGGCGGCTCCCGCCCCCACGGGCAAGTGGGCACACGCGCAAGCAGAAAACTACAGAACTCCGGGAAATGCGCGGGATGGGGGGTAGGAGGGTGGGGAAGACATTCGAGACAGTGAGGACAGCCCCAGAGCCCAGGCTTCCCATTTGTACCGTGGGAACTGTGCTTCCGGGTCCGATCCTGCCTGCTCTCGGTTGAATTCGTTCGGTCGGTGCAACTCCGCCGGCCTGGGATCCTCGCAGCTATTAACTGGCCATGTTGACGGGAAAAGTGTAAAAAAGGCTTTGTTTGCCTCTGAGGGAGGCTTGCTGAGCTCTACAGGCTGGGGTGAGAGGGTGAGGGGAGAGGCTGGGCAGAAGAAGGGGTCCCAGATTAAAAGGATGACTGCCTCTGGGAGAGTTTGGAGCCCCAAGCCGGCCCCCTTCCGGCAGCCAGCAGAAGGTGGCCGTTGCTGCCCTTAGAAGGCAGAAGCCGGGAGGGAGGTGCAGGTGGTAGGAAGGTGGAGGGGTAGAACATCCAGGTCCCCAGAGGCCCAGAGCTGCGGTGCAGTGCTGGGTGAGAGGGAGTGCCCCGTCGCCGTTTGAAACGCTCTCTGGCCTAAGTGGTAACCGGAAGCCCGCAGGCTACTTCGGAAGGGTCCCTCTTCCAGGTGCCTTTGTTTTGCTTCTCTCCCAGGTGGCCCAGTGCTGGGGCTCCTCCCTTCTGAGCCCTCTTATTTGGTCTGTTACCCTAGACAACCCCCCACTAACCATCCCAGGATGAGAAAGCCTCGGTCCAGCACACCTAGGTTCACAGCTGCTCAGGCAGAGTCCCTTTGCTCTGTGGAGTTGGTAGGAGGTTCCAGAAGCTGAGACAGAGACCCTCCTGTGAGCAGAACTTTAACTGAATTATCTGCTGCTCTCCTAGACCTAGCACCTGAAGCCCTCAGTGTGTACAGCACCTCACCCAGTACCACCACCTATGAAATAGTGTTGAGCAGAATGGTCAGACGAGCAAGGTCTCTTTAGACCCGCTTAAAATACTGGGATGAGTAGGATACTATCCAATTCCCAAAATGATATTATTCTAGTTTCTGCTTTCTTCCTACACCCTGCACAGGAGTGCATGTCATTGTTTTTTTGTTTGTTTGTTTGTTTGTTTGAGACAGAGCCTCAAGCTGTCGCCCTGGGTAGAGTGCTGGGGCATCACAGCTCACAGCAACCTCCAACTCCTGGGCTCAAGCTGTTCTGCCCCCGCCTCCCAAGTAGCTGGGACTACAGGCGCCCACCACTACGCCTGGCTGTTTTTTGGTTGCAGCCATCATTGTTGTTTGGCAGCCGGGCTGGATTCGAACCCACCAGCTCAAGGTGTATGTGGCTGGCACCTTAGCCTTTTGAGCCACAAGTGCCGAGCCCATGTCATTGTTTAAGATGTAGTCAATACAGGTGGTTCTGTGGTAAGCCAGCCTTGGGGAGAGCAAGGTAGGAAGAAAACCTGTTGGCAGATGGTTAGTATGATGGGTCACAGGTGTGATTTCCATGAGGTGGCAAACGTCACAGGTTCTGTCACTCATGGATGAGGTGAGTGTACAACTGACATCCTGTTTGCTGTTCCTTGATCCTCAGATGTCTTACCCACTGATTACCCTTCACTCTCCATGTTCTTGCTCAGGCTGAGAATATTTTATTTTATTTTTTGGGACAGAGTCTTACCTTTTTGTTTAAGTGCCTTGTCATCATAGCTCACAACAATATCAAACTTTGGGGCTCAAGCTATCGTCCTGCCTCAGCCTTCCCAGTAGCTGAGACTGCAGGTGCCCACCACAATGCCTGGCTGTTTTTAGAGAAGGGGTCTTGCTCTTGTTCAGGCTAGTGTTGAACTACTGAGCTCAGGCATTCCACCCATCTGGGTCTCCCAGAATGCTGGGATTACAGGCATGAGCCACGGCACCCAGCCTCCATGCTGAGAATCTTTTTTTTTTTTTTCCTTTTTTTGTCAGGCCCAGGCTGGATTTGAACCCACCAGCTCTGGTGTATGTGGCTGGCGCCTTAGTTGCTTGAGTTACAGGCACCGAGCCACACTGAGAATGGCTTAATCCTGATCTTAATCCTGATCTGAACCACTCTCTCCCCATCATCTCCCACCTCACAAACATCTTCCAGAACTTCTCTTGGGGTCAGAGTGTTCTCTCTTTAACCAAAAGGAGTTCAGAAGAGCAGAAACAAAAAGGATGCTTTGATCTTGGTGGGTTCTAAAAGTAGAGTGAAACTTCCAGTAAAAATAGCAATTTAGTATTTGCTATCTACCAGGCTGTTTACATTTATTAATTTGTTTAACCCAGGTAACCACCCTGGGTGGCACCATTATCATCTTCATTTTATAGATGAGGAAACAGGCACAAGACGTTAAGCAACCTGTCCAAGGTCACACAGGAAGAGACTGCTTGATACCAAGCAAGCAGGCAGCCTGGCCCCAAAGCCTGTACTCTTAAAACTGTTCTTGTGAAATTTTGCACAAGTAGTATTGGGGAGCAGTGTTAATGAGCATTGCTCATCTATCTGTAAAGTATGTAAAGTAGAAGGAAAACAATCTGCACGTAGGTATATATTTAGGTAGGGTTTTAAGAGACATTTTTCTGGCATAACAGACGTTTATAACAGTGATGTCTGTCCCAGTTCCCTCTTTGCGGTTATAATTGTTTTATGGGCTTTTTATTTTTTAATTACAACTGTCAGCTGGGAAATTTCTGACACTCAGATTATCACCTTGCTGCTAGAAAATTCCAGGCCCTTCCAGCAGTAATGTGCTTCGTATAACATTCCTTCATCTCATATTTATTGACTTGCCTGTCTATATCCAGCCTGTAGCAGATGCTGTGTAGAGGGGGAGGGGAACAACCTTAGCAGGAAGAGAACTCTACTGTCTACTTAAGGAGACAATATGTACATCTTTGGAACAGTGATAGCTTTAATTGCCAAAGTAGTTCAATTAACTAGCAGCTAATATCTGATGAGGACTTGTGGGCAAGTGACACTTGACACTAATGTGGCCTCCAGATGCTTCTCCCTATTTTCTTTCTTTCTTTTTTTTTTTTTGTAGAGACAGAGTCTCACTGTATCACCTTCAGTAGAGTGCTGTGGCATCACAGCTCACAGCAACCTCCAACTCCTGGGCTTAGGCGATTCTCTTGCCTCAGCCTCCTGAGTAGCTG
>NW_003852408.1:1973857-1975354 GCF_000181295.1 Otolemur garnettii | reverse complement strand
AGCCGGCTCCTACATTTTAAGGACTAATTAGGACCTGTCACCTTTTCTGCAAAGCCTCCTTTAGTCCCGGAGCAGATTTAACTGCTTCCTCCCTGAACACCCAGGGATTGTTATCAGAGGCAACATGTTGTGTTACTCACTTGTCACTAAGTTTTATAGTGCTGTCTGTTAGGTGTGAGAGATACAGTGACAAAGACAGCACAGGGCTGTCCGTGGGGGCCTACAGCCTGGTGGTGGGGCAGCAGTCATGGCCTATCCTTTCCTCCACACAGGATCTGTCTTCTCACATCCTTGGAGTTCAGCATAAAATATAGCAGCCACGAATCTCAGTGTTTATGAAATGAATGATTGGGGCCGGGCAAGCCTTCCTCTGTTGTCTTGTGGGCAGTTGCTGGCTTCCTGACAGTCTTTGGGAATGTGTTACCTTAAAATATATCTCAGTAGCTGAATCTGTTGTATATCATGATTTGGTGACGTTTGTATGAACTCAACATTCAAAATGCCAAGAGCAAATGGTCAGCAGAAACTGACTTAGTTTACTTGTGATTGATGTGAGGCTTTGGGGGCTGACTGCAGTTAATCAGTAGGCTCAGCAGCATTTTAAGGTTGTTTGTGGTTTATCTTAGTCAAGTTTCTGCAATATAGAAGTAGATAAAGAACATCCTGTGCCAGTGATTAGAGATTTATGCATCTAATTTATCTCAAAGTTGAAGGACTTAAGCAGCAAGTTAAAAGAAGGACTAAGGTGTGGCCTCTTAGCCTGTTGCTCATCACCACACCCAGGTGTTTGTAAATTGGGCTATTCAATTCCTGCACAACTAGTGGCAGCCTCAGTTGGCAAGACCTCCAGGGGGTGCTGCCTGTGCAGTCAGGTGGAGTTTGGGAGTGTCTGAGGACCCTGGAGGACACAGACTGGAGCTAGGTTGTAGCCATGGGAGCAGCCTCTGCACCCTCCCACTTCCTCCCTCTCCTAACCATCCCAGGCAAAGGTGTGGCCCTCTGGGCCCATTCTCCTGGAGAGCTTCCTTCCCCCAGTCTCGAGGGCAGGACAGTGGTACCCCTTGTTCCCCGTCTGTGCGGTCTTTGGCAGCCCTCCAGGACACTGCTCTCTAGATCCTGCATCTTGCTGCATCTTAGATGAGTTTCCTGGCAGTGGCCCATACTGCACCTGGGCCTCTATTATCTCTGCTCAGACTGTCTAAGCTACTCCCAAATCCCCTAACGGGAATCTCCACCTTACCCTTAGACACTGACCAGGGCCTCTGAGAGTCCTTTTTGCAATATGGGAGGTTCCTGGAATCTGACTAGAGTTTCACTTCATTCCCTGGAACCTGTTTATTGTAGGTTGCAGCCTCTGCCCTGAGGGGCTGTAGTAGGCTTCTTTCCAACCTAGGGGAACCTGTTTGCATTTGTATCCTCCATGGCCTAGTTTCACTCCTTCCTCCTGTGCAGAGATGATGCACCCTTTTTTTTTTTTTTTTTTTTTGAGACAGAGCC
>NW_003852408.1:1969485-1973690 GCF_000181295.1 Otolemur garnettii | reverse complement strand
TTGTTTGGCGGGTCCAGGCTGGGGATTCGAACCCGCCACCTTAGGTGTACGTGGCTGGCGCCTTAGCCAGTTGAGCTATAGGCACCGAGCCGATGCACCCTTTTAACTTAAGCTGTGGGAGACATGGTCTTAGGAATGGCCCAGGGCGGCACTTGTGGCTCAGTGAGTAGGGTGCCGACCCCATATACCGAGGGTGGCAGGTTCGAACTCAGCCTGGCCAACTGCAACAAAAAAATAGCTGGGTGTTCTGGTGGGTGCCTGTAGTCCCAGCTACTTCAGAGGCTGAAGCAAGAGCTAGAAGTTGCTGTAAGCTGTGATGCCAAGGCACTCTACCGAAGGTGACAAAGTGAGACCCTGTCTCTAACAAAAAATAAATAAATTCATATATATATACTCAATCCAATTACAATCTAAAATGTACAATATTTCTTTTTTTTTTTTTTGAGACATAGTCTTACTATGTTGCCCTTGGTAGAGTGCTGTGGCCTCATAGCTTACAGCAACCTCAAACTCTTGGGTTTAAGCAATTCTCTTGCCTCAGCCTCCCAAGTAGCTGGGACTATAGGCAGCGGCCACAACGCCTGGCTATTTTTGTTGCAGTTGTCATTGTTGTTTAGCTGGCCTGGGACCAGGTTCTAACCTGCTAACCTTGGTGTATGTGGCTGGCGCAGTAACCACTGTGCTATGGGCACCAAGCCTAAAATGTAAAATATTCTGTGAAACATGCCCTGTGTATCACCTCTCCCCCCTCCTTCCATCCTCCCTAAATCCACACCATTTTTGGTGTCCTCTCTTCATACTCATTCTTCTGTTTGATCCTTGAGATGTGGCAATAGCAATTTTGGCTGGAACTCTTGGCCAGGTACCTGTCATTAATTTAGCTCCCCACTCAGACTTGGCACGAGGTTGTGGAAGGACTGCCTGCTGCACTCTGCTTGTCCTCAGGGCCCTGCCTCTGCCCAGCCCCCAGCTTCAGTCCCAGGATGTTGCTCTGGAGCCCCTGAGGGGGACATCTCTCCAGGGCAGAGATCCATCTCTCCATCTGATCTCTTCCTCAACCAGACAGCTTGGCCCCAGGCAGTTTCCAGCTGATACTGTGGGGTTAAACACTGGGGGGGGGGGGGCCTGGCAGGGTGGCTCACCCCTGTAATTGTAGCACTCTGGAAAGCCCAGGCAGATGGATTGCTGGAACTCAGGAGTTTGAAACCAGTGAGCAAGAGCAAGACTTGCTCTACTAAAAATACAAAAAATTGAGGCAAGAGGATCACTTGAGCCCAAGAGTTGGAGGTTGCTGTGAACTATGATGCCAGGGCAACAAAGTGAGACTGTCTCAAAAGAAAAAGGGCTGGCATTGTGACTCACAACTGTAATCCTAGCAATCTGGGAAGCCAAGGCGGGAGGATTACTTGAGCTCAGGAGTCTGAGACCAGCCTGAGCAAGAATGAGACCCCTTCTCTACCAAAAATAGAAAAATTAGATGAACATGGGGGTAGGTACCTGTAGTCCCAGCTTCTTGGGGGCTGAGGAAGGAGGATCACTTGAGCCCAGGAGTTTGAGGTTGCTGTGAGTTTGATGGCACCATGGCACACTACCTGTCTCATAGCAAGAGAAAAATGTAAACAGCTAGGGATGAGAGTTAGCTCCAGCTCGTCACAGTCAAATTATGCACATGGTTAGACATAAAGCCAGAAATGCAGGTAAATGAAACCCTGGGACACCTACACTTTGCTTCTACATTGAGCAACTTCGCAGTAAGCTGAGGCCCAGTGTAGCAACTACTAGCTCTTTTTTTTTTTTTGGTAGTTTTTGATCAGGGCCAGGTTTGAACCTGCCACCACCAGTATATGGGGCCGATGCCCTACTCCTTTGAGCCATAGGCACCGCCCAGCTCCTTTTTTAAAAACTTAATATAATTGATCAGATTTCCCAGGCAGAGAGAATCCAGCAATCCACAACTCCTGGAGAGAGGAGTCTGTGTGTGCATGAGGAGGTGTGACTGGAGTTTCTTAGCCCTCTTTGGAAGCCCATGACAGTCTAGCCTGGACAGCAGCCAAGATGGTTTGCCTTGGTGGCTGCCCAGTACTCCCTCCACGCTCCATTAGGAAACATTTGTTTTTCTGGGTTTCTGGGTGACTTCTGTGATTGGCTTGTCACTCTGCCTCCTGGCACCTCTCTGAGGCATTTTGAGTTTCCTGCAGTCTTTGTCAGGAGGAGGACAATTAGGGCTAGTGTCTGCCTGAGCTGTGTTGGTCTTGGCTGTTCTCTGAAAAGCTGCTTCTAATAGACCATTGAAACAGAGTTTTGTGTACCTTCTACGTGGCAGAAGGTGACCCATGTATCCAGAGGGGCCTCATACTACGCTGGTCTATATGAACCCCTCATCTGCCTGTTGCACTCTGGGAATGGTCAGACCAGGGGCGTGATGAGAGTATTAGAACTGTCCTGGTTTATGGGAAAGACATACCTTTCTGTGAGCTATGATGCCAGGGCATTCTACCAAGGGTGACAAAGTGAGGTTCTGTCTCAAAAAATTTTTATTTTATTTTTTAGAAACAGAGTCTCACTTTCTCACCCCTGGTAGAGTCCCATTGTGTCAAAGCCCACAGCAACCTCAAACTCTTAGGCTTCAGGAGTTCTCTTGCCGCAGCCTTCCCAAGTAGCTGGGACTACAGGCACCCACCACAAAGCCCGGCTATTTTTTTAGAGACAGAGTCTTGCTCTGGCTCAGGCTGGTCTCAATCTCATGAGCTCAAGCCATCTACCTTCCTCAGACTTCCAGAGTGCTGGGATTACAGATGTGAGTCACCATGCCCTAAAAAGATTTTTTTAAATAAAAGACAAAAACCTAAAATGAAAAGAGATTTAGCATCTAAAAGCCACAGGCTGGTAAAGAAATGAGGCTTTCTCTGAAATAAAAGGTCACTGTTTTTGGATTCATTCCTCCATCCTGCGCATTTCTGGATAGAGTTTTCAGGCCCCCCCCCCCTTTTCTTTTGGAGACAGGAGTCCCAAGCTGTCACCCTGGGTAGAGTGCATCACAGCTCACAGCAACCTCAAACTCTTGGGCCAAGTAATTCTCTTGCTTCAGCCTCTCAAGTAGCTGGGACTAGAGATACATGCCACAAGCCTGGCTATTTTTTGTTGTTGTTGTTGCAGTTATCATTGTTGTTTAGCTGGCCCTTGGCCAGGTTTGAACCCACCAACCTAGGTGTATGTGGCTGGTACCCTACCCACTGAGCTATGGTCACCACCTGAGTTTTCAGGTCCTTGACAGTGGTGTATTTCAGAATACCATCAGAGGCAAGAAAAATACATTACTGAGGCCTGGCACCCTAGTTTAGTGGTTAGAGCTCTGGCCACATACACAAGGGCTGGCAGGTTCAAACCAGCCTGGGCCTGCTAAAAACAATAATGACTACTATAACAACAGCAACAACAAATAGCCAGGGTTTTGGTGGGTGCCTGTTGTCCTAGCTACTTGAGAGGCTAAGGCAAAAGAATCGCTTGAACCTAAGAGTTTGAGGTTGCAGTGAGCTGTGATACCACCGTACTCTACCGACTACTATATATATTTTTTAAGACAGTACTTAATAATTCTAGAGTGGATTTATGCCATTGTTAGCTATAGAGTTGCCTAATTCATTTAGGCTAAAGAATAATAATGCAGAAGACCTCATTCCTCCCTCAGGAAGATGACTGCACATACCAAGGCATTCTGAGAGAAGACCAGGGAGCTTCAGAGCCCTGTAAGGCAAAGCTCTTCTAGAGCTGGCAAGGATGAAACTGCGTCTGCAGGCAGGGATTCCACCTAGAGGGGATCGGGTGGGTGGGGGTTGTGGAAGAGCACAGAAAATCCTGGGTGGATTTGTCATTCAGGATCAAGACAGAGGAAAGGTCCCAAATACATAAATGTTCAAGAAAAGATTGAGAACAGAACAGATTGACTGGAAAATGTGTTAAAGTACTGTATGTATATTTTAGGCCTACTGTATGTATATTTTGGGCTGTGCACATGGCTCATGACTGTAATCCTAGCACTCTCAGAGGCCTAGGAGGGAGGATCGCTTGAGCCCATTAGTTTGAAGTTGCTGTGAGCCAGGCTGCTGATACCGCTGTATTCTATCCTGGGGGAACAGAGTAAGACTCTGTCTCAAAAAAAAAAAAAAAAAAAGAAGACAACCTATTTCTCAGTAAAAGAAAGGACA
>NW_003852408.1:1964997-1966255 GCF_000181295.1 Otolemur garnettii | reverse complement strand
TTTTTTTTTTTTTTTTTTGAGACAGAGTCTCAAGCTGTGGCCCTGGGTAGAGTGCTGTGGCATCACAGCAACCTCCAACTCCTGGGGTCAAATGATTCTCCTGCCTCCACCTCCCAAGTAGCTGGAACTACAGGCACCTGCCACAATGCCTGGCTATTTTTTGGTTACAGCTGTCGTTGTTTGTTGGGCCTGAGCTAGATTCGAACCTGCCAGCTCAGGTGTATGTGGCTGGCGCCTTAGCTGCTTGAACCACAGGCGCTGAGCCAGTACTGCAACTTTTGTAGTTACATTTCAGACACCCTAAACAGTGAATAGGAAATTGACAGGTCAAAAGGTATTAATAGGCTTAAGGCTTAATTTTCCTCCAAAAAGCTTCTTTCCAATGATTGTGCATTCCTAGAAGTATTTAGTGAGAAAGTCCTTCCCTAACAGGGGTGTTCATTTGCTAATCTGATAGGTAATAAGGAACATGTGATCTTAAATGCAGGCTGTTTCATTTTGCTTTAAGTATTAGGCACGTTGAAGATTTCCTTTTCCTGGTTCATGGTTGATAAATCTGCCAGCTCACAATCTCCATCTTTCTCTCTGGTGCCTAATATGTTATAAAAGGTCCTTCTACTCAGGACACTTGCTTCTGTCTGCCACATTAATGCAGAAAGGATGTTTTTCAAGTTTATTTTGTTTGTGATTATAAACACAAAGATTTTTTTATGGCTTAAGCCCAAGAGTTTGAGGTTGCTGTGAGCTGTGACGCCATGGCACTCTACCAAGAGTGACATAGTGAGACTCAGTCTCAAAAAATAAAATAAAATAAAAAACCAATAAACAAAGATTTTGGGTAAGGCGCCTGTGGCTCAGTGGGTAGGGTGCTGGCCCCATATATCAAGGGTGGCGGGTTCAAACCCAGCCCTCGGCCAATCTGCAACAATAAACATAAAGATTTTTTATTGAAAAAAAAAATAAATTTAGGGCGGCGCCTATGGCTCAGTGAGTAAGGCGCCAGGCGGTTTGAATCCAGCCCCGGCCCAAAAAAAAGAAATAGCTGGGCGTTGTGGTGGGCGCCTATAGTCCCAACTACTCTGGAGGCTAACACAAGAGAATCACCTAAGTCCAAGAGCTGGAGGTTGCTGTGAGCTGTGACATCACAGCACTCTCCCCAGGGCGACAAAGTGAGACTCTCTGTAAAAAGTGGATAAATAAAATAAATCTAGTGAGTTTTGAGTTTATTTTGTCTTTGGCCAGGCACTGACTGATCTTT
>NW_003852408.1:1962990-1964897 GCF_000181295.1 Otolemur garnettii | reverse complement strand
GACAAAGTGAGACTCTCTGTAAAAAGTGGATAAATAAAATAAATCTAGTGAGTTTTGAGTTTATTTTGTCTTTGGCCAGGCACTGACTGATCTTTTCTGGTAAAAACAGTAAGAATAGGAAAGAATCTTTTTTCTTTCTTTTCTTTTCTTTTTTTTTCTTAAGGGACAGGATGCTCTGTGACCTTGGCTGGAGTGCAATGGCTGGATCTCAGCTCACTGTAGCCTTGAAGTCCTGGCTTTAGGGATCCGCCCACAGCTGTCCTGGCATTACACGTTAGAGGAAGTATCTGTGGTGGAATTGGAAGAAATTTTTAGGGAGGGAGGAGATTTGATCCTTGGAAGGAGGGGTTCAGTGTGGCCTAGATAGAGGAGGTATCAAAAGGCAGGAATGTGAGAGAAGAAAACAGGCAAAGCATTCAGAATAATGGGGGCTGTGAAGAGGCCGACACAAGCTGGGAAGGGTGGTGAGTGCCTTGTAGTCCCAGCTATTTAGGAGACTGAGGCAGGAGGATCAATTGAGCCCAAGAATTTGAGGCTTCAGTGAGCTATGATGATGCCACTGCACTCTGGCCAGGTGACAGAGCAAGAGTTCATCTGTAAAAAAAAATAAAAAGTAAATTAAGACAAAAGAGAAGAATATATTTGAGTGAGAGTCCACAGAGGTCTCAGTTTAAATGGTAGTTGTTCCAAATTGAGGAAAGACAAAGACAGAGAAGAAAATGAAAAGAAGTAAGGATGGTGGCCAGAAGCCAGGTATAGATCTGAAGATGTCCCTGGGTCAGTACCATGTAGCGATGGGGCAGGTTAATCAAAAAGCAACACAGTGGGCAGTGCCTGTGGCTCAAGGAGTAGGGCGCGGGGCCCCATGTACTGGGGGTGGGGGGTTCAAGCCCAGCCCTGGCCAAAACTGCAAAAAAAAATTGTTAAAAAAAAAAAAAAGCAACACAGTGCCTAGAATATCCCCAGAAGGGGACAGAACTGATGGAGTTCAGGATACACCACCTCTGCACCTTGGCATGTGAAGAAAGCCCAACAGTAGGAAGGTCTCTCTCACCTTGCCCTTTGCCCCGAAGTGGGTGGTAAGACCCCCATTCTAGAGGTGCCCTTCACACCTGAGGAAAAGAACATCCTTATCTCTGAGGGACACAGCAAAGGCTCTGAACCAGCAGGCCTTGCTGAGGATCTCCTGCTGTATGACCACAAGGTCATACTCGTTCATCCAAACATGTTTATGTGTGACTGGCACTTTGCCAACAAACCTAGCACAAAAAATACATAGGTTTTTCTGTTTTGGGAAACGGTCTTCATTTCCAAAGGCTCCTGTGTTACACAGAACTTGCATTGAATAAATCTGTATGCTTTTCTCTTGTTAATCTGTCTTTTGTTACTGGGTCCTCAGCCATGAACCTGGTCACGTCATGGGTGAGGAAGAGAAACATGATCTACACAGGCAGGGTGTCCCTGCACCCACTGAGGGCACAGTGCCCCATGGGCAGGCAGTCATACAGTCTTAGCACCACCACAGAAGTCTTGCTAATCACAGAGGAGGTCAGAGTGTGGAGACCACCTAGATGGAGTCCTCAGTTTACCCTTCCCTACCAAGTGAGGGGTGCTGCCCAGGAGTCTTTTTCCTGGTGGTCACTCTATAGTTTCAAGATGCTAAAGTTAGGGCTCGGTGCCTGTAGCTCAAGCGGCTAGGGCACCAGCCACATACACTGGAGCTGGTGGGTTTGAATCCAGCCCAGGCCTGCCAAACAACAATGACAACTACAACAACAAAATAGCTGGGCGTGTGGTGGGTGCCTGAAGTCCAGCTACTTGGGAAGCTGAGGCAAAAGGATCACTTCAGCCCAAGAGTTTGAGGTTGCTGTGAGCTGTGATGCCACAGCACTCTACTGAGGGCGACA
>NW_003852408.1:1960449-1962012 GCF_000181295.1 Otolemur garnettii | reverse complement strand
AAAGAAAGAAAGAAAGAAAAGAAAAAGAAAGAAAAACCAAATTATACCCCAAGAGTTGAAGTTGGGTGTTTAATGTTTGTAAAGTTGAATTTGAAAACAAAGGTCAGAAGCATGGTTTGTAAATTACTATGGACATTTCAAAAGAATAATGTTTGGCTAATATGCAGAACTTACAGATATAGACTATTTGGTCCCTGGCTGATTAACATTTGAAAAGTTAACAATTTTCTAAGAAGAAACAAAGAGTCTAGAGTGACCACTCAGAAGACAGTGTGTGTTACTGGAGTCACGGGGAGTTGGGGGCCTGCCTGGATACTGTCCCATTCTGGGTAAGTGCCCCAGGTGTGGATGACCAGGCCCTTAGGTCCCTAGGGAGCTCTAACTTAGGGATTTTCCCAGTGGACACATTTATAGGAAGACAGGCTGCATCAAGCAGCTGCTTCCTGGGGTCCTGCCAGGCTCAAAGAGTAGGAGTGTATGGTCCCAACATGGGTGTGATCCCTGAGCCCAGCTGCCCTGTTGCCAGGCAACCCCGTGTGTTAGGTGTGTCCCCTTAGAGTTCTCTATACTTGCAGAGCCTGTGTGGCTAGAGTAAGGAGCTGTCACTGTATCACTCTGTGACAGTCCCTGCCCTCTAAGTCAGAAGGTGCACAAAAGCATAAGCCATGCATGTTGGGGTCCTCCCCACCTGCTGCCCAAGGAGGATGCAGCTAAAACCTGAATTTTTGAAAACTCTGTGTATCTGTGTATGTGTGTGTCTGAGTGTCAGGATATTTAAAGCTCATAGGGACCCTACTTGTGGCTGAGTTTAGACAGCAGAACTTGCCCTTCTAAGGAAGTCGACCCCTTCTGGGACCAACTGTAGGCACTGGGTGGGTTTGACTATAGTGACAAGGTCCGCTAGACCTTTCTAAGCATCTGTGCAGGCATAGAGAATTGAATATTTGGATCTAGCATAAAGTCTTAGGGTACTAGTTATCCTTGGCAAAAAAAAAAAAAAAGAAGAATTCTGGATCAGGAACAATGACTCACACCTGTAATACTAGCACTCTGGGAGGCAAGGCATGAGGATTCCTCAAGCTCAGTAGCCTTAGCCAGAGCCAGACTGTCTCTTCTAAAAATAGAGAATTTAGGGGATCTGCCCTTGTGGCCCAAGACTATAGTCCCAGCAACTCAGAAGACTGAGGCAGGAGGATCTCATGAACCCAGGAATTTGGGGGTGCTGTTGTTGGGACCGCAATCGCTGCTAAGAGACCATCATACACACATGTAAAAACAAAGGAGTGTCCTCATTCAAGCATATGCCTGAGTCGCTCCACACTACAGCCTAGCTGAGGAGGGATGACCCCAAAGTGAAGCGAGGGGAGGTTTTTAAAGTGTATAGAGGAATTCCATTGGGTGTTTTGTCAGGAGGGGTTGCTATTGGCTGAGCTGTTTACGTTTGGGACTTTGGGGGGGGGGGGTGCTGCTGTCTGTTTCTGATAGACTGGCTCCCTCTGGGCTGATCCACCTTGTCCAGAATTGCAGAGGAGGGGAGGGGAGCCGGTCCCCTTCAGACTGGCT
>NW_003852408.1:1954320-1958557 GCF_000181295.1 Otolemur garnettii | reverse complement strand
TTTTTGGTTGTAGCCGTCGTTGTTGTTTTGGTGGCCCCGGCTGGATTCGAACCTGCCATCTTAGGTGTATGTGGCTGGCGCCTTAGCCACTTGAGCCACGGGCACCAAGCTCAGTGATCTAATTTTATCCTCATGATAACCCTACTTGGATTTGTATCCAAGAAGGAAGCCCAGACTAGTTAAGAATCCTGTTCCCATATAACCCTGGCAGTCTGCACATGGCACATGGCCTTAACTACCTTCTTGACTTGGCCTTAAGAACCTGTAGCACTCCACATCCTCTGCAAGGAAACTGCCTTGGGGCAGCCTCAGGAATGCTGGGCCAGACCCCAGCCCCTGCCTGCCCTCCCCACCCAGCCTGGCATTGGTGTGTGGTGGAAAGGGGTGCATTCATGCTGAAGGCATCCAGACATACATACGGTCCCTGACGTAGGATTTGTCACCTTCACAATGATGCAAAAGCAATCCACATCGAGCGAAAACTGTACTGCAAACTCTGAATTTTGACGTTTTCCTGGGCTAGCAATATGGGATACAGTACTCTGCTGGGCAGCTCCCAGTCAGCTACTGGATCAGAAAGGTGAACAAACAACATGCTATCATAGACTGTGTTGCCAGCTGTTTCAGCCCACCTATAAGCTGGTGTAAGTGTCCTGAGTCCATATGAGGTCGGCAAAGGGAAGCGGAGATGTTTAGTAGGTTAAGTGATTTAAGTGCATTGTAACTTATAGTAGGTTTATAAGTGGAGAAGTCCCTGAACCACTATGAAGAGTTGTTCTTTATTTTTTTTCCTGAATTCCCCTCATCTAAAAGCAGAGCTTTCCTATGGGACTCAGCTATCTAAGCCAGGACACTCAGCTGTCCAGGCCACCAACCCCATGTGGTGGCTCACGCCTACGATCCTAGCACTCTGGGAGCCCAAAGATGGTGGATAGCTTGAACTTAAGAGTTGGAGACCAGCCTGAGCAAAAAGTGAGACCCCGTCTCTACTAAGAAAAATTGAGGCAGGAGGATCACTTGAGCCCAAGAGTTGGAGGTTGCTGTGAGCTATGATATTATAGCTCTCTACCCAGGGCAACAGCTTAAGACTCTGTCTCAAAAAAAAAAGAACTCAGCTGTCCTCAATCCCTTTATTCTTCTCCCAGGAGTTTTGCAACCAGGGAGGACTTTGGATAAATCAGCCCTGGGATGAGGGATCTCCTAAACAGTGTCGCAGGCTCGGCGCCTGTGGCTCAAGTGGCTAAGGTGCCAGCCACATACACCTAAGGTGGCAGGTTCAAATCCAGCCCAAGCCTGCCAAAAACAACAATGATGGCTGCAACCAAAAAATATCCGGGCGTTGTGGCAGGCGCCTGTGGTCCCAGCTACTTGGGAGGCTGAGGCAGGAGACTCGCTTGAGCCCAGGAGTTGGAGGTTGCTGTGAGCTGTGATGCTACAGCACTCTACACAGGGGGACAGCTTGAGGCTCTGTCTCAAAAAAAAAAAAAAAAAAAAAAAAAAACAGTGTGCCAAAGTATCACATCTCCCATCTATTCTCCAAAGGACCCATTCAACTTTTTTTTTTTAACTCACCCCTATGCTAACGAGGACCATTCTGCATAAGTGCCCTTTCTTCCCTTCTTCACCTATTAAAATGACATAGGAGACCCAAATAACTGCCTCCTCTAGTCATACTTTTCTTTTTTCTTTCTTTTTTTTTTTTTTGTACAGACAGAGTTTCACTTTATCACCCTCGGTAGAGTGCCATTGTGTCACACAGCTCACCTCCAAGCGAGTCTCCTGCCTCAGCCTCCCAAGTAGCTGGGACAAAGGCGCCAGGCTATTTTTTGTTTGCAGCCGTCATTGTTGTTTTGGCGGGCCCAGGCTAGATTCAAACCTGCCACCTTAGGTGTATATGGCTGTCGCCTTAGCCACTTGAGCCATAGGCGCCGAGCCAGCTTAGACGATTCTCTTGCCTCAGCCTTCCAAGTAGCTGGGACTACAGGCGCCCATCACAATGCCTGGCTATTTTTTTGTTGCAGTTTGGCTGGGGCCAGGTTTAAACCTGTCACCCTCGGTATATGGGGCCAGCGCCGTACTCACTGAGCCACATGCGCCACCCTAGTCATACTTCTCTGTGAACTCTTGCCTGCAAAAGTGTCTGTTTCTTGTTAATTTCTTTTTGTCAGTTTATTTGGGGTTGCAAAAGCACTGACCAGACAATGTGAGTTTGATCTGTTAATGCCACCCTTCAGATGAGAAGAGACCTGCTGACCCCTGACCATTGTCAGGATGGATTAGTGGTCATTCATCTCCCTATTGGTCCCTGTGCATCGGGGATTCTGTGATCTCTCCAGCTGAGTTTCCCTCACAAAAGCTAACCCATCCTGCAACCCTCCCTCAGCATCACCACATGACTACAAGGAAAGAAAGGCCCCACCAGGGAAGGCACTGCCCAGAGTGCTGGGTCAGCTGGCCATAGAGGGGAAGGGTAACCCCGGTGGTCTGCAATGCCACCCATAGCTCTGTGGGTGACAGGGAATTCCTTCCAGAAGACCAACTCACACTAGTCACACTAGTCAAACTCATCAAACACTGAGGAAGAAACTACAATGCCATCTTCCCATTTTGCAAAGAGAAGCCACTGTCTGGAGGACAAGAAGCCCGCACTGGGGCGGCGCCCACTGCTCAGTGGGTAGGGTGCTGGCCACATACACCAAAGCTAGTGGGTTCAACCAGCCTAAGCCAGAGCCAGACCTCATCTCTTTAAAAAAAAAGCCGGGCATTGTGGCCGATGCATGTAGTCCCAGCTACTTGGGAGGCTGAGGCAAAAGAATCCCTTAAGCCCAAGAGCTTGAAGTTGCTGTGAGCTATGATGCCACAGCACTCTACCAAGGACCACAAAATGAAACTGTCTAAATAAAAATAAATCAATAAATAAAATAAGATATGTAAACCCAACAAGGGAAAATCAATCCCAAACAGGCCAGAAACAGGATAGTTGGAGCTGTACACAGACTGCAGAGGCGGGGCTTGCATTCGCAGGTTTGTGCACACCCAAGATCCCCCAAACACAAGATTGGATATGGTTTCTTTTTCTTTTTTTTTCTGAGACAGAGTCTCAAGCTGTTACCCTGGGTAGAGTGCTGTAGCATCACACTCTGCTAAACAACAATGATAAGTGCAACAAAAAAATAGCCAGGCATTATGGTGGGCACCTGTAGTCCCAGCTACTTTTTGGCTGAGGCAAGAGAATCGCTTAAGCCCAAGAGTTTGAGGTTGCTGTGGGCTGTGACACCACAGCACTCTACCCAGGGTGACAACTTGAGACTCTGTCTCAAAAAAAAAACCCCTCACTGGCAGAACTGCAGCCCCTCTGTAGGTGTGTGTCTGGCAGGCAACTATACTCTGTGAGGTCACTGGGTTGGCCTGAGGCTGGCCTGGGTTCTGTTGGTGGGTCTTAGTGGCCCAAAGTGATGAGAAGGTCCAGATAAAACTGGATGTCCCCAAGAAGAGAGTCGCTGGGGACATGTACATTGTTAGAGTAAGGCACGTGTTCTTTAGCTCAAAGCTAATTTCAGAGCATGACATGTGAACAATGGTCAACGTGAAACTGCCCAGTGTCAGGGAAAGGAGAGCCCATCTCAGGGAGTTCTGACTTCAGGACATTTCAGCACCTTACTGAGTATCTCTGGCCAATGCATGCTGGCCTGCCTGACTCATCAGTGAGAGAGGCTGGGAAGCAGAGCTCTTTGGTGGCAGGAAGGTCCCATATCAGGAGGGTGGCATTTATTATCAAGAACCCAAGATCAGCTTGGGAAGGCAAGAGGACAGACACTCTGTTAGAGATGTTGGTGCTGTAACACCTATACCTGGGGATACCATCGACAAAGTCTTCTGCTCAAAGACCAATCTACCTCTGGCAATCCTGGTCCAAATTCTACCACGTAGTCATTATTTGGATTAAGGCATCATAGTCCTATGAAGCCCTTGCAGAATGCAAATCCAGGGGCGGTGCCTGTAGCTCAAGGAGTAGGGTGCCAGCCCCAAATACTGGAGGTGGTGGGTTCAAGCCCAGCCTGGCCAAAACTGCAAAAAAAAGAATGCAAATCCATCTGAAGAATACAAAAGTATTTAACTCAGTATTTCTGGAATTTGGGTGGTCAGTAAATGAATCCTAGAACTATCCTGAAATTTCTGGCTATGTCTGGGTATTCCTATCTGTAGGGAAAGACACTATTTTTCTTTTTTTTTTTTT
>NW_003852408.1:1950326-1953505 GCF_000181295.1 Otolemur garnettii | reverse complement strand
TATATATATATATATTCCTTTTGGCCTCAAATTAAAACCTTAGGTATCCCTGTCAGGATCTCTGGGACTCCCATTTCTGTGCTCTGCCACTAACTTTCTCCCAGCATCCTCATCACAGGCAGGGTGTCCACCACCTGGGAACAGAGGGTCCAGAAGGAACAGAAGGAAAACAAGTACAGAGCAGCAGCACTAGGGTTCTTTTTTTTTTTTTTTTTTTTAAGACAGAGTCTCACCATAACCACTGTGCTACAGGTACCAAGCCCAACACTAGGTTCTATGTGTGCCAACTATAGCAGCATGTGGCTGCTGTGGGTGAAGGGGACACAGGGCATACAGGAGTGTAAATACAGACACCAGTAGAGAAGGCTGGCCAGTAGCTCTGAGGACAGGAGTGCCCTGGACAGGGCTGGCAGGGCTGCTTTATCTTCTGAGCCAAGGTTCTCCTTGGAGTCTGGTGAGGCCCATGGACCCTTCTCAGAGTGATGTTCTCAAATGCATAAAGTAAAACACCCAGGATTACAAAGGACACAAATTATATCAAAATATAATCACCATGTGTGTTTGGTAATTCCTTAGAAATGTTCATTCACCAGACCCAGGAGTAGGTCTGATAACTACCAGAGGTTGGAAGGTACCACGACTGTAAGTGATTTTCAGAATGTCCGAAACAACTGTAGTGTGATAAGAAAACACCTGGCTTTCTATTGGTGACAGAGTCCCAGGCCCCACCCACACCACTGTGGTGTGCTGCATACATGCACAATGAAGGAAATGCTAGATTTCAATTAAAGATAAGTGCAAATTGGGTCAGCGCCTGTAGCTCAGTGAGTAGGGCGCCGGCCACATACACTGAGGCTGGGGGTTTGAGCCCAGCCGGGGCCTGCTAAACAACAATGATAACTGCAACAACAACAACAACAAAAATAGCCAGGCATTATGGCAGGCACTTGTAGTCCCAGCTACTTTGGAGGCTAAAGCAAGAGAATGGCTTAAACCCAAGAGTTTGATGTTGCTGTGAGCTATGATGCCACAGCACTCTACTGAGTGGGTGACATAGTGAGACTCTGTCTCAAAACAAAGATCAGTGAAAATAGACACACTGATATTTCCCATTCTAAATTCAAATCCTTAGCTGTAGGCTGATAGTCTGAGGAGTCAAGATTTGAAGGGGCACCAGTGGGGGCAGAAAGGGTGGATTTCTAGAAATCTCCCCAAGCCTTCTAACGGTGAAAACCCAGGAGGAGGAAGAGGAGGGGAGGGGTGGTGCAGGGAGGGCATAGGGGAGGCCTGGGGACTGTCCAGCTGCTGCCCAGAAGTTCTGCCCTGGCTGGATGCCGGTCTGGAGTCTGTACAGATGGATTCTCCTCCCACTGCCTCCAGGCCTGCCAGTGACAAAAGAAAACTAGGGCGCAGGGGGCATGACCGGAAGGACCTGTCAGGGCTCCCTCATGTCTTCAGCTCCTCTCCCAGATGTCCCAGTTCCTTTCCTTTCAGGGGAGATGGTACCTGAGTCTCTGAAGCTAGAAGTCCCCTTTGGTCCTTCCATCTCCTTCTCAGGGTGGTTTCCTTCACCTTGATGGCGCCACCAAAAAGGAAATGGGAAGAAGCCTGTCCCCTCTGCCCTGCTTTTGCCTTGGCGGGAACTTTGAGGCTGAATATATAAACAGGGAGCCCAGATCTCCCCTTGGCCTGAACAATTTCATTTTATATCTGCGGTTCTGGCATGTTTTTTCTAGTTTCGTCATTTGGTTTGCTTTTCCACTTTGCCTTTACCAAATTTTTTTTTTTTTTTTAAACAGAGCCTCAAGCTGTCACCCTGGGTAGAGTGCTATGGCATTACAGCTCACAGCAACCTCCAACTCCTGGGCTCAAGCGATTCTCCTGCCTCCACCTCTCAAGTAGCTGGCACTACAGGCGCCTGCCACAACGCCTATTTTTGGCTATTTTTTTTGGTTGCAGCCATAATTGTTGTTTGGCGGGGCCTGGGCTGGATTCCAACCTGCCAGCTCAGGTGGTGTATGTGCCTGGCGCCTTAGCCACTTGAGCCACAGGCACCGAGCCAGCCTTTACCAAATTTTTAAACACATATGAAAGTAGAAATAATGATAAAATAAACTCCCATTTACCTCCTCACCCAGCTTCTACAATTCCCAGCCTTCTGTCACAGTGGTTTTCTTTGACCCTTTCAGCATGACAGTCAGGAGTGCCCTCTTTCATCCCTAGAAAGCCTGGTTTGAACAACTTAATGCAATATTTGACCTTAAACTGGATTCTGATTTGGAGGGAAAAAATTGCCATTAAAGACATCTTTCGGTCAATTGACAACATTGGAATATGAACAGTCATGCAAAGTCAGGGCTATAGTCCCAGCTACTCAGCAGGCCAAGGTGGGAGGATCCCTTGGCCCAGGAGGTGAAGGCTGCAGTAAGCTGTGTTTGCACCACACTGCACTCCAGCCTGAACCACAGAAGAGCCTCTCTTTAAACAGTCAGTGACAAGTTTTATGTCAAAGTTAAATTACTCAAGTTAATTAAAAGAAATGTGGTTAAGTAAGAGTCTCTTCTTTTTTTTTTTTTTTTGAGACAGAGTCTTTCTCTGTCACTCTGTGGTGTCATAGTTCACAGCAACCTCAAATTCTTGGGCTTGAGCAATCCTCTTACCTCAGCCTCTAGAGTAGCTGGGCTACAGGCATGTGCCATCATGCCTGGCTAGTTTTTTCTATTTTTAGGAGAGACGGGGTCTTGTTCTTGCCCAGGCTGGTCTCTAACTCCTAAGCTTGAGCAGTCCACCCCCCTCAGCCTCCCAGAGTGCTGGGATTACAGGCATGAGCCCCCGCACCTGGCAAGTCTCCTTATCCTTGGGAAAAACACAAGAAATATTTACGAGTTAGGAGCCATATAGTACAATCAACTTTGAAACGTTTCAGAAACTAATTATGTTTGCATGTGTATACATATATGGATATGTAAACGTGTATATGTGTATGTATATGTGGGTATATATTTCAGTGAGAGATTGAAAGTTGATAGGGAAAATATTAAAACAGGTGAATATGAGTAAAGAATATAGGAGTGCTGGGTGGCGCCTGTGGCTCAAAGGAGTAGGGCGCAGGTCACATATACCGGAGGTGGTAGGTTCAAACTCGGCCCGGGTCCAAAAACTGCAAAAAAAAAAAAAAA
>NW_003852408.1:1948543-1950017 GCF_000181295.1 Otolemur garnettii | reverse complement strand
TGGCCAGGCGTTGTGGCGGGCGCCTGTAGTCCCAGCTACTTGGGAGGCTGAGGCAGGAGACTCGCTTGACCTCAGGAGTTGGAGGTTGCTGTGAGCTTGATGCCATGGCACTCTACCCAGGGGGATAGCTTGAGGCTCCGTATCAAAAAAAAACAAACAAAAATACATTAGGAAAACAATGAGAAGTAACTATAACAAACAATAAACTACATGGCTACCCCTCCTACAATTCATTTAAAATATCCAATTCTGGCTTGACTTGGAGATGGATCCTGGAATTCAGGGACTCACAAGTCAGGATCCTCTCTCCATATATATTTGCATCTGTTTGAAGGGCTGCAGAGAATATTATTAAAGCCAGGCAGCTATTAATATTTTAGAGATAGGGTCTTGAGAGCACATGAAGTGAGAATAAGATGGAGTCAGTAAGGCTAAGGCCAACATGACACAGCTGGTCTGGTTGGTTTAGGTCCCAGGTGATCTTCATCCCCAGTCTCCTATTCTTACTGTTTTGTAAATTTAGCTCCCATACTAAAGATACCCATCTTGAGTAGTTTAGGACAATTGATTTAAGAGATTAACTTTTGAATTGGAAATGTTGTAATAGGTCACTGAATTATGCTGGTTATTATTTAAAGTAAGGGTTAATGTGGTCCTTGCTTTGAACTTTTATTTATAAAAACGTGGTTTTGGAAATGGAAGAAGAGAACAGTCTTGGAGAGGCTACTCTCACTGTTCTCCAGAATTGCTGGCCTTCTGACAAAGTTTGGCAGACCTATCCCCATCTCTGCACATTGGCTGACAGTGACAGGTGGCCAGATTCTCTTCATCTGGTAATAGTTTCAGTATGTGCCCCCGCTGGACTGCAGTGGCATGATCATAGATCACTGTAACCTCAAACTCCTGGGCTCAAGGAACCTCAACTTCCCAAGTAGCTGGGACTACTGGTGGGTATTAACCATGCATGGTTAATTATTATTATTATTATTATTATTTGAAGATATGAGGTCTTGCTATGTTGCCCAGACTTTTCTGGAATTCCTGGCTTCAAGAGACCCTCCGTCTTGGCTGAAGGGATTGCAGGTAGGAGCTCCCTCATAACTCCACCTGCACAGGCTCGGCAAGAACTATACACAGAGCCCTGGGCAGGAGAATGAGGGACAGAGACAGTGCAGGTAATTCCTGCCCTCTGGAGGCTGCTCCTGGGCAAGTGGGTGGCGTCTGGGAGCCATCCTGACAGGACACGGCTCTGCAGCTGAAGTTCAGCACTGAGGGCTGGCCTTCAGCAACCTCCTGCCTGGGACATCTGTGCACGTCATTGATAGGAACTGTTGCTCACCTCAGGATTAACCCAGAACGAGAGCCTCACTATCACCTTGGCTTTTCACAAAGGCCTAGGGTCCCTGAGATTGCTGACCGCCAAGGGAAAGATGATATCTTTCCCTATTCAATTCTGGGTCAGAAGTTAACATAT
>NW_003852408.1:1946428-1947944 GCF_000181295.1 Otolemur garnettii | reverse complement strand
TTCTCTAATCAGCCTTTGTCTCTTCTCTACCCCTCAGTGTGCGCCCTCCCCCTATAATCCTCATCATCCTGGGGCCATATGCAGAATAACAGCATCCCTGGCTAATGTTACTGACACCTGTGTGTTCAATTAATCTTCCCAATAACCCAAGGAGCTAAGTACTATTATCCTGTTCTACACTGCTTAGAAAATGTGAACAAAGCTGGGCATGGTGGCTCACACCTGTAATCCTAGTACTCTGGGAGGATCATTTGAATTCCAAAGTTCCATACCAGCCTGAGCAAGAGCAAGACCTAGACCTCATCTCTACTTAAAATAGAAAAATTAGCCAGGCACAGTGGTGTTTGCTTGTAGTCCCAGCTACCTAAGGGGCTGAGGCAGGAAGATTGCGTGAGCCCAGGAGTTTGAGGTTGTAGTGACCTATAATGACACCATGGCACCTTTAGCAGTTGACTGAATATCCTTGTAAGTCCTTCTCTTTGCATTTAAAAAGACCACATAGTCCTGCAGCTTCATGAACACTTGCCACCTGGATGTAGCTTTTCTCTTTCAAAACCATCTGCATGTTCAGTGGATTAATTACTGGATTAATCAACCCACTGGCTAAACTCGTTAAAGTGCTTTTCAGCAAGTGGGTGGGTTATAGGTTACAGAGTGAGACTCAGCCTCAAAAAAGAAAGAAAAAAAGAAAGAAAGAAAGAAAGAAAGAAAGAAAGAAAGAAAGAAAGAAAGAAAGAAAGAAAGAAAGAAAGAAAGAAAGAGAGAGAAAGAAAGGAAGAAATAAGGGCACCAAGCATGTAAAAGATGGAGCTGAGCTTCTGACACAGGCAGGAGTTGGGGTGGGGGAGTGAGGCAGGCAGAGTTGCAGGTGGAAGGTGCCCCTACCTAGGAGGACCTGGGAGCCCAGAGGTCCAAAAGCCCATCCTGGAAAAGAGGCACTGGTGGGATACAGTCGAGGTTTATGAAATCTCTATGAGTGTACTAGGGTGTCCTGAGCATGGATCAGTTTAGCTGATCACTAGCTGGGTGACTTTGGGCAGACTCCTTAACCTCTCTGGCCTCAGTTTCCTCCTCTGTAAAATAGAGATAATAATAATGCCTCTGGGGGTACCTATGAGGATTAGTGAGTTACACACACACATACAGAGTTTAGGACAGTATTGCCTCTTTTTGCCTCAGAGCACCCAAGAGGCTCACCGGCCTGTGAGCTCATCCACTCCCCTCAGCCTCCCAGAGTGCAGAGTGCTAGGATTACTGGGGTGAGTCACCACACCAGACCAAAGGTGCAGATGGTTTTGAAAAAGAAAAGCTACATCCAGATGGGAAGTATTCATGAAGCTGCAGACTGTGTGTGTTCTTTTTAAATGCAAAGAGAAGGATTTGCCAGGACACTCAGTCAATTGCTAAAGTGGGGAGGGTCATGTCAGCTTGTGAGCTGGCAGTGGCACAGGTGGTGAGAAGCTAAGAAGCAGGTGTTTGCATTTTACTCTTTTAGGTCTCAGCATTTCTCAAAAAA
>NW_003852408.1:1944326-1945500 GCF_000181295.1 Otolemur garnettii | reverse complement strand
TTTTGGTTGCAGCCGTCATTGTTGTTTGGCGGGTCCGGGCTGGGGATTCGAACCCGCCACTTTAGGTGTACGCGGCTGGCACCTTAGCCGGTTGAGCTATAGGCGCCGAGCCTAGAAAATTATTAAAACGTAAAACGTCTGTGTCAAATAACTTTTTCTCAAATATTAGTCAGCACATGGAATATGTGGCTAAATTGGTTTACAATTAACACATGAAGGGTTTCCTTAACCTTTAGCTTTCAAGGAAGGGGATATCCTTAGCAGTGTCCTTAGATAAGGAAGTTCCCTATGCCTTTTGGGACTTAACGTGACCTCTACATCTGGTGTTGCCAACAGTAATTTATCAGGAACAGAAAGAGGCACCGCCCCACTCTGCTCCTGAGCTGCCTGTGAGGAGGTGCCCTGGGAACAGCTGGAGGTACCTTTTTCCAGGGTCTTGGCAAATGAAGTGACATGTCACAGGCAGGGGTTGAACTAGATGCCCACCACGAACTGCCCTCCTCCAAGTCACACTTTTGAGTACATTTGACTCAAATGTGAAATATGTAATGGGCAGGAGGCTCCTGTTAAAATGCAGATTGTCATTCAGTAGGTCTGGGGGGTGGCCTCAGACTCTGCTTTCCTACCAGCTCCCAGTGTGAAAGATGCTTGGGCCCAGGGGCCTCACCTGAGAGGTGATAGTTGGGAGTATATGACCTGGAGGGCCCTGCCCTCTGCCTTCATGACCTTGCTCCTGCAAATTTCCCTGGTCTGTCCATGTCCATAAAAAATGTGACTGTACCACCCATTCTTTTTTCTTGGTAGACACTGTTGTTATTAGAGGAATGATAGGCAGGGTCAGATGGGGCTCTACTGCTTGAAATCCAAAGACAAGAGGTATTGGCATCCCTAAGTAAAAGGGATTTCTGACCTAGGGCAGTCATTTCTTTCTTTTTTAAAACCTACCTTTCTTAATTCTGGGCCTTCCTGTCCTTAAAGTCCTTCCCACTCTAAATTCTTTTTTTTTTTTTTTTGAGACAGAGCCTCAAGCGATTCCCCTGGGTAGAGTGCTGTGGCATCACAGTTCACAGCAACCTCCAACTCCTGGGCTCAAGCGAGTCTCCTGCCTCTGTCTCCCAAGTAGCTGGGACCACGGGCGCCCACCACAACGCCCGACTATTTTTTGGTTGCAGCC
>NW_003852408.1:1940197-1944306 GCF_000181295.1 Otolemur garnettii | reverse complement strand
GCCATCGTTGTTTGGCGGGCCCAGGCTGGATTCGAACCCACCACCTGAGGTGTATGTGGCTGGCGCCTTAGCCACTTGAGCCACAGGCGCCAGCCATTCCTTCCCACTCTAGATGACTGAGCGCAAAAGCTGCCCCCCAAGGAGGTGTGGGTGTTGGGAACTGAGGGTAAGGACCTCCCATGTCTGTCACGGGGCATGTGGACAAGGCGCCCCTGGCTGTGGGTGGAGTAGACTGTGGCATCCCCACAGATAGGGCTGACACAGTGGGACTAGAGACATCAGAGACACCTAGTCAGCTCTAACAAGTATAGTTATAGCTTACTGAAGCTGACCCCACCTCCATTAGCAAGAAACTAGAGGGAACTCTGACCCCTGTTCTGCCAGAGAATCTTGGCCCAAGAATAGGAACCTTAACCCAAACACCATCCTGCAATTAGACTTTTTTTGTGGAAGGGAGGGAAAGTGGTAAAAGGGTCCCTATGTACAAGCTTTTAGCTATCTGAAAATAACACCCATCATTGTGAATCTTTTTTTTTTTCTTTAGAGACAGAGTCTTACTTTGTCGCCCTAGGTAGAGTGCTTGGCGTCACAGCTCACAGCAACCTCCAACTCCTAGGCTTAAGTGATTCTCTTAAGTGAATCTCAGCATCCCAAGTAGCTAGGATTACAGGCGCCCACCAGAATGCCTGGCTATTTTTGTTGTTGTTGTTGCAGTTTGACCGGGGCCAGGTTTGAACCTGCCACCCTCGGTAGAGGGGCTGGTGCCCTACTCACTGAGCCACAGGTACCACCCAGATGTGTGGGTCTTATTCTCACATTGTTGCTACTTCGATGAGAGACAGTATTTGGGCAGCCAGACGGGTCTATGGGAAGAATTTCATACTCTAAATCTCAATCTCCCACCTGGGAATGTAGCAATCAACAAGGCCAAGGAGGGTCCTATTATTTCCACAACCATATGTTAGTGTGCTTTAAGCTAGCCAAGTGAAACCAGTCAGGTTTTCTAAATTAGCAGAGGTAGTTCAGGGACAGGAAAAAGCCCAGCTGTATTTAAGGAAAGACTCACTGACGCTGTTTAGCAATTTGCTAACATAGATCCCAACTCAGCTGAGGCAATAATAGTGATAAATACCTACTTTATTAATAATTCTTACTCTGACATTCTCAGAAGCTCCAGAAGCTACCCCTGGGTCCCCAGACAGACATATCCCAGCTGCTGTGGGTGGCCTCAACTCTAGGACAAGGATCTGAAGGTAACTCGGAGGGACTGTCAAAAGGTCCTATTATTGGCTTGGTGCCTGTGGCTCAAGCAGCTAAGGCGCCAACCATATATACCTGAGCTGGCGGGTTTGAATCCAGCCCGGGCCTGCCAAACAACAATGATGGCTGCAACTAAAAAATAGCCGGGCATTGTGGCAGGCGCCCGTAGTCCCAGCTACTTGGGAGGTGGACACAGGAGAATCACTTGAGCCCAAGAGTGGGAGGTTGCTGTGAGCTGTGATGTCACAGCACTCTATCCAAGGTGACAGCTTGAGGCTTTGTCTCAAAAAAAAAAAAAGAAAGAAAGAAAAAGGTCACATTATTAGAGGCAGCTATTGCCACAGTGACTCCCCAGCCACTCCAAGGTGATCTGGGGATTGTGCCAGAACCTGTTAGTGTGGAGAGCTCAGACATGTGTTGTTTTTTTTTTTGAGAGAGAGTCTCAAATTGTCACCCTCAGTAGAGTGCTGTTGCATCATAGCTCACAGCAACCTCAAACTCTTGGGCTCAAGTGATTCTCTTGCCTCAGCCTCCCAAGTAGCTGGGACTACAGGAGCCTGCCACAACACCCAGCTATGTTCAGAGACAGGGGTCTCACTTTAGTTCAGGCTGGTCTCAAACTCCTGGGCTCAAATGATCAACCCACCTCGGCCTCCCAGAGTGCTGGGATTACAGATGTGAGCCACCATGCCCAGCCTCTGGACATGTGAAGAGGGAGCATCAGGCTAACTTCAGAGGAGCCCCGGGCAAAGCAGGAGTATCCAAGAAGCCCTGTTCTGTGAACAACCAGGCACAGGACTGGCCCTTAAACACAGTGGGCAGAAGGGGAATTCAAACCCTGACAATCACGGTCATGCATGATCAGGCCTAAAGGTGCCGTCTGATACAAACACAAGCTCCTGTTTGTATCATCTAGATCACACATGAAGAATCCTGAGTAAACCTGGATGTGGCCAGTAAGTGAATTCTTTTTCTAATTGATATGGGAGTCATTTATTTGGTCATAAAAACCTTTGGTGGACCCTGTCATCCTCCTCCTGTGTGGTTGTGGGCACAGATGGATGCCCCACCAAAAGGTATTACACCACTGCTTTATTATGTACTGGGCTGGAGTATCAGTAAGTCACCACTTTCTGCCAGTCTCTGAGGTTCCAATTTTACTGTTAGGAAGAGACTTTTTAGTCAAGTTAGGCCTCCAATTACAACTACAATACCACACTATCATGTGGATGGGTAACCCTTCAGATGACTTTGGGGGAGAACAGAAACTACCAACAGGTCTGCAAATTATAGCTCCTACAGTCTGGGCAAGAGAAAACCCAGGAAAGGCTGTGAGGTCCCCTTGGTAAAGGTGACTTTCGGCTCGGCGCCTATAGCTCAACTGGCTAAGGCGCCAGCCACCTACACCTAAGGTGGCGTGTTCGAATCCCCAGCCCGGACCCGCCAAACAACAATGACGGCTGCAACCAAAAAATAGCTGGGCGTTGTGGCGGGCGCCTGTGGTCCCAGCTACTTGGGAGGCAGAGGCAGGAGACTCGCTTGAGCCCAGGAGTTGGAGGTTGCTGTGAGCTGTAATGCCATGGCACTCTACCCAGGGGGACAGCTTGAGGCTCTGTCTCAAAAAAAAAAAAAAAAAAAAAGGTGACTCTCAAACCAGGAGTGCCTTTTCTCCATAAGGAACAGTACCCATTGTCCCCAGGGGAGTGGCAAGGAACTGCCCCAATAATATAACAATTGCTGGAGGCTGGGATGTTGATAGAATGTCCAACCCCCTGCAATATTCATATCCTGGCAGTAAAAAAAAAGATAAAGAAGAAACAGAAAATGGAGGCTTGTTCAGGAACTGAGAATTATTAATGAGGCAATTACCCCCTTGCATCTGGTGGTCCCAAATCCATGTATAGTCACTACTCAGATTCCACCAGGATCAGTGTACTTTTCAGTTAGACTTGAAGAATGCTTTCTTTTTAATTCCTTTACATCCAGTCAGTTCTTGTTTGCTTTTGAATAGGAAGATCCCACCACAGGGAGGTCTAGATAGTTGATAGGACCTCCTTCCTCAGGGATTCCAGGATAGCCCTCATTTGTTTAGAGGAGCACTGCGGAAGTTACTCCCAGAGCTGAAGGTGGAACTTCCAAACACATCCTGTAGTCCAGTATGTTGGTGACATACTTGTTTGTGGCCCTCCTTAAGAGGACTCTATTATAAGCACTGAAACAACTCCAAAGTTCCTACGGAAGGAAGCCTTTAGGGTCTCTAGAGGAAAAGCTCAGTTGTGTGTATCGGAAGTGACTATGTGGGATTTATTAAAAGTATGGGATGGCAGAAACTATCCTATAATAGAGTATAGGCCATTTGTTCCTTGATATCCCCAACTACAAAAAAAACTTAGAGAATTTCAGGGAATGGCAGGCTATTGCAGAATTTGAATTCCCCAATTTGGGGAAGTGCAAATCCCTTACATGAGGCCCTAAAAAGTGATGAAAGCGAAGTCCTAATGTGGGGAAAGGAAGAGGAGAATGCCTCTCAGGATTAAAGGAGGCACTGACCCTCGCAGTGGCCTTGGGAATACATTGTATGTTGATGAAAGGGAGAAAGTAGCTGTGGGAGTTCAGGTGCAGGAGCTTGGAGAATTGTGGCCGGTAGGATATTCTTCTAGAAACTTATACCCAGTAGCCAAGCACTTGCCCCATTGCTTGAGAGTATTGGTGGCTGTGGCCCTCCTGGTAGAGTAAGCTCAAAAGTTAGTCTTTCCGGCTCGGCGCCTATAGCTCAACCAGCTAAGGCGCCAGCCACGTACACCTAAGGTGGCGGGTTCGAATCCCCAGCCCGGACCCGCCAAACAACA
>NW_003852408.1:1936367-1938483 GCF_000181295.1 Otolemur garnettii | reverse complement strand
GAGTCCAGGCTGGATTCGAACCCGCCAGCTCAGGTGTATGTGGCTGGCGCCTTAGCTACTTGAGCCACAGGCACCGAGCCAGGGAGAGTAGTCTTAAAGGATGCCCCTGTATTGGACCCAGAAGACATTTGGTATACCAATGGTAGTAGTATGGTAATGGATGGACAGCGGAGAGCTGGGCATGCAGTGGTCTCCCATACACAGGTTCTTGAGAGCAGCCCCTTACCACTAAATACCTTGACTCAAAAGGCTAAACTAATAGCCCTGAGGTGAGCATTGGAATTGGCCAGGGACAGGTGAATACAAACACACATTGGCAGTCAATATGCTTTCCTGATTCTCCAGGCACATGGCCACATTTGGAAGGAGACAGGGCTGCTCTCAGCTAGGAATGCCCTGATTAAATATGGACAGGAAATTCTGAAACTTTTATAGGCAATGTATTTATCAACAGAAATCCTAGTCACGCATCGTAGAGGGCACCAAAAATATGGAGATGAAGCATAGGAAATAAGGCCGAGCAGGAGCCCAGGAGGTTGGCCAGGGAGAAGGAATTTGTAGCCCTGGTGTTGCCAGTTTTACCCACACCACTGGAAGTACCAGACAGGCTGATCCACCCAAAGAGGAAGGAGAACTGGGCCAAGGAAAAGGGGTATCCTTTCTCTCCTATGGGCTGGTGGGAGCAGAGGGAAGACTTTTATCCCTTCTACTGTATCTCAGAAGGTGGTCTCTAGCCCTGTCAGGGCTTCCGTGCAGGGGCAACGTCTTTAAAGATCCTGTTAGAAGGGCAGCACCTGTGGCTCAGTGGGTAGGGCACCGGCCCCATATACTGAGGGTGGCAGATTCAAACCCGGCCCCAGCCAAACTGCATCAAAAAAATAGCCGGCCGTTGTGGCCGGTGCCTGTGGTCCCAGCTACTTGGGAGGCTGAGGCAAGAGAATCACCTAGCCCAGCAGTTGGAGGTTGCTGAGCTGTGATGTCATAGCACTCTACCGAGGGTAATAGAGTAAGACTCTGTCTCTACAAAAAAAGATCCTGTTAGAAGGGCCAGGCACGGTGGCTCACACTTGTAATCCTAAGCACTCTGGGAGGCAGAGGCAGGTCGAAAGTCTGAGCTCACAAGTTCGAGACCAGCCTGAGCCAGATTGAGACCTCGTCTCTAAAAATAGCCAGGCGTTGTGGTAGGCGCCTATAGTTCTAGGTACTTAGGAGAATGAGGAAAGAGAAATGCTTAAGCCCAAGAGTTTGAGGTTGCTGTGAGCTGTGATGCCATGACACTCTACTGACAGCAACAAAGTGAGACTCTGTCTCAAAACAAAGATCCTGTTAGAAAAAATGGTTATTATCTGAGGATTTGACAGTTAGTCAGACAAACAACTGTTTTGTGTATTCAGAACAACCCATAAAGGGGATTCAAGTGCCTCGACTGCTGGAATGATGTAGCAGTGAGGCAGGTACCTACAGGAAAACTGGCAATTGGATTTTACTGTAATGAATAAGTGAAAAGGATACAAATACCTTTTGGTGTTGGCAGACACCTTCTCAGGATGATCAAGGCTTACCCAACCCATATGGAGAAGGCAACAGAGGTATGTAAAATAACACTAAGGGATATCATACCTTGCTTTGGTCTTCCCCTGAGCCTTTAGAGTGGTAATGGTTCAGCTTTTACATCTAAAATAACACAGGGACTAACTACTGGCTTAGGAGTAGCCTATAATTTGCATAACTCTTGGTGACCTCAGGCATCTGACAAGGTTAAGAAAGCCAACAAAACCCTAAGAAAAACATTGGCCAAGAACAGATCAAGACAGACTGGGTTTAAAATCTCCCCATTGCCTTAATCTGAGTGTCTCTCTCAAAAGAACCCTAACACTCAGTCCTTTTGAGATCCTGAATGGGTGGCCACTCCTAGCACAGGTAATTAGAAAATATGCTGAAGCTAGTTATCTCCTCAAACACATTATAGATCTTGGCAAAGTCCATTGAGCGTTTATTGGATTGTGGACAGCAGGTCCTTTCCAGTCCTTAAGAGGAAGAGATAGCATACCTGTCTACCCAACTGGAAGACAGGCATTATTAAAAAACTGCAAAGAGGCTCGGGCGCCTGTGGCTC
>NW_003852408.1:1930438-1932279 GCF_000181295.1 Otolemur garnettii | reverse complement strand
AAAAAAAAAAGGTCAGAGCTCAAATAGTCTATCTGCCACTATAGAGTTAAAATTAGGGTCAATTAAACTCTCTCTGTTCTTTTCTTCCTACTTTGAAAATGTAGTTGCTAGGTTACTGGTGTTGAGATGAAACTGAGTGTCTACGACATCACTAATTGAAGGTTACTTGGAGCAGCCAGTTCTAACAACAATGTAAACGTCAAAAATTCAAACTGCCATGGAAGCTGCTTTACCCAAAACTTTGGTCCATAATTTTCATTACAATACCTATTGAGGAAAAGTTTGACCTTGTGAAAAAGTTCCAACTTTGTCAAAAACAATTTTTTTTTTGAGGCAGAGTCTCACTCTGTCGCCCTGTAGAGTGCTGTGTTACCATAGCTCACAGCAACCTCTACCTCTTGGGCTCAAGCAATTCTCTTGCCTCAGCCTCCCAAGTAGCTGGGACTATAGGCACCTACCACAACACCTGCCTATTTTTATTTTATTTTATTTATTTATTTACTTATTGCAGTTTTTGGCCGGAGCTGGGTTTGAACCCACCACCTCTGTATGGGGCTGGCACCCTACTCCTTTGAGCCACAGGTGCCACCCACCACCTATTTTTAGAGGAAGGGTCTTGCTCTGGCTCAGGCTGGTCTTGAACTTGTGAGCTAAGGCAACTCACTAACCTCAGCCTCCCAGGGTGCTAGGATTAGAGGTGTGAGCACAGGTCAAAAACAATCTGGATTCAATCTTTTTTTTTTTGAGACAGGGTTTCAGTATTTGCCCTTGGTAGAGTGCCATGGTGTCACCTCACAGCAACCTCAAACTCTTGGGCTTAAGCGATTCTCTTACCTCAGCCTCTCCAGTAGCTGGGACTATACAGGTGCCCACCACAACACCCAGCTATTTTTTGGTTGTAGTTGTCATTTGTTGTTTGGCAGGCCCAGGCTTGGTTTGAACCTGCCAGCTCCAGTGTATGTGGACAGTGCACTAGCTGCTGAGCTACAGCATCGAGCCTGGATTCAATCTTTTATAGACTGAAGTCAAGAAAACTTATTTTGGGCTCGGCGCCTGTGGCTCAAGCCGCCAGGGCGCCAGCCACATACACCTGAGGTCTGATGCTACGGCACTATGCTGAGGGCAACAAAGTGAGACTGTCTCAAAAAAAGAAATAAAATAAAATAAAATAATAAAAAAAGTACATCTACTTGATTTTTCCAGAAACTCTTTATACTTTTTTTTTTTTTTGCAGTTTCTGGCCAGGGCTGAGTTTGAACCCACCACCTCCAGTATATGAAGCTGGAGCCCTACTCCTTTGAGCCACAGGTGCCGCCCTTTTTGTGAGTATTCTTAATTTATGATGATACTGTTATTTACATATATTTAATAAGAATCTATTTTCTTCTATAACAGGACTACAATGGTTATTTTACCAAGGCTTTGGCTAAAAAGGCATATTTTCCAAAGTGCCCAGACTGTGTTAAGAAATTAAGGTTGACTTTGTAAGGCTGATAATAACATTTCCTGGTAGCTCAGTGAGTAGGGCACATACACTGAAGCTGGCGGGTTCAAGCCCGGCCCAGGCCTGCTAAACAACAACAACAGTAACCACAAAATAGTCGAGCGTTGCAGTGGGCGGCTGTAGTCCCAGCTACTCAGGAGGCTAAGGCAAGAGAATTGCTTAAGCCCAAGAGTTGGAGGTTGCTGTGAGCTGTGATGCTACAGCACTCTACTGAGGGCAACATAGTGAGACTCTGTCTCAAAAAATAAAAAATTAAAAAATTAAAAATATATAACATTTCCTAATCTTCAGTGAGTAAAAAGTATCACTTCCTAAAAGGTCTGGGAAGCCCAAGTTG
>NW_003852408.1:1926256-1927688 GCF_000181295.1 Otolemur garnettii | reverse complement strand
AGCTTGAGGCTCTGTCTCAAAAAAAAAAAAAAAAAAAAAAGAATTTCCAGTTTTATAAAGTAGCACCTACCCGTATCCTCAGAATCACTTGGAAGATTCTGGAATGAATGGCAGTATGCTCACTTAGTTTCGAGAAAAGCTGGGGGTCCGACATTTGTCAGCCTTTATTCCTCCATAGCAATGTAGGGGCAAAGAACCTTCTCCCTTTTGCCTGAAGGTTTGCTATTTTGAGTCTAAGAGATAAACTGGCAGTAGACAGATCAACAAGAGAAAAGGCATATATGTTCATTACATGCACATGAGTATCACAGGAAAGAAAAATAGTTACCCAGTAACTCAGATTTAGAAATGAATATATCCTCTTTGTAGTGGAAAGAGGGTGGGAATTTAGGCAATTTTTTAGAAAGAGTAAATGACTATTTAGAGAGGAGCACAAGACAGAGTGCACCTGAGCTCCAGGAATGGTACCATTCTAATCTGCCTTCCTACCACATACCTCAGTGTCCTATTCTGCAGAATCCAGGCTTTAGATAGAGGATGGAGGTTCAAAGAAAGTCCTTCCTTGCATTTGCTGCTCCTGAGGTGCTTCCCAGGTGCTCTTAGCTTTATGTCCAAAGCTGAAATATTTGGGGGTTATCTTTTTCCTTTTCCTTTTTTTTTTCTTTTGAGACAGTCTTACTCTGTCATCCAGGCTAGACTGTCATGGCCTCAGGCTAGCTCAAAAGTCCTGGGCTCAAGCAGTCCTGCCTCAGCCTCCAGAGTGGCTGAGATTATAGATATGTACCATCATCCCAGCTAATTTTTCCTATTTTTAGTAGAAATGGGCTAGAGCTTTGCTCAGGCTGGTCTTGAACTTCTGAGCTCAAGCAATCTTCCTGCCTTAGCCTCCAGAGTGCTAGGATTACAGACGTGGGCCACTACATCCAGTTCATTTTTGGAGCCTCAACATTAACAACTAGACATTTTTACCAGGCACTTTTCACAAACATCATTTTGATCATTATTTGATTATTTTGAACGAAAGACAATTGAGAAAAAGCAGACATAAGAACAGCTTTCTGTTCTCCCTCTACCTGCCTGAAAGCAGGGCATAAATTTCCCTGCATGAAGGTGCCTCTCCTCTCTCCTCCCATACCAGGGTGAGGAGAACAAAACTCATCACCAGCTGAGATGTCTGCTCATAAGTAGAAACCGTCACTAAATAATCCTCATCTTCCATTAGGTTCTCCTTCCCACGATTTACAGCCCCTAGAAACCCAAACCCTTTTCCTTCATGTTATCACTTCCCCACAAATGTACATGCTTTGTTAAAATGGTATATAATGCCCCTGGCCTAACCCTCTGTGCGCCTAGGTGGAAAAAAGCTTTTTCTCCTGTTAACCTGACTTATGTCAAGCGTAACTCACAGGTCTCAGTTTCAGAACATAAGAGA
>NW_003852408.1:1923533-1924667 GCF_000181295.1 Otolemur garnettii | reverse complement strand
CACGTACACCTAAGGCTTTTGAGGACTCCAAATAATCAATTCTATTAAGACTATTTCATAATTTAGTAAACCGAGGAAAGAGTCACAAATCTCCATAGGTGGCATCTTCCTATTCTCAGATCCTGTCACTCTGCCCCTCAGCTCCCCATGCCTGGCCTAGTCTAGACCTCAGTTCCTCAAGTCTGATGTGCCCTTTCCCTCCACAGTCTTAGAATATGCTGGGCTTAGCTGAAGCATCCCTGTCTCTAGGAAGCCGCCTGGCCTTCTGCCTAGTTAGGTCCACTGCCATCTTGGGTAGCACCCCAACCTAACACTCACCACACTGGTAATTTGCTCAGGGTCTGGCTGGATCATTCACTGCTATGTCCCCTGCTGCCAGCACCAAAACAGAGGCGGCACTTTAAAATCTACTGGGCAGGGAACAGGAAACACAGAGACCAGAGGCAGAGAGAGCCTTGTGGCTGGGAGGCCCCACTGCTTTCAGAGGGGTTCTTCCCTCTTAGCGTCATGGCTGAGGCAAACCCCATCCTTCAGGGCCTTTCACAGATGGGAAGAGGACCTTCCTGAGTTTGTTTCATGTGAACCTTTTAATAGGTACTCCAGACATTGCACATGCCTCTTGCATCAAGCAAGCACCTGACTTGTCTCTGATGTTAACTTTAGGACTTATCTTTCTTTGATTAACAGTTTTGAGCAGTCTTGGATATTGATTAGGGAGGGGGGACCGGGCACAGCTGTGATCTGCAGGGAGCTATATTAATGTTTTCTGAGTGACAATCAGCTTATTGATCCTGATCTTTCCTTCACACATAATAACAACCAAAATCAATTGCTACTACTTTAGTACTAAGCATCTACTGCAGTCTAGGCACTTTACAAATACTATCCCTAACCACCCCCTAAACCCTGCCAGACATAATCTTATCCACATTTCACAGATGGACAAAATCAGATTAGTACCCTGGCAAAACCAGAAGGTAGTAAGCGTTAAGTACTTTCTAGAAAGAGGCTCGGCGCCTGTGGCTCAAGCAGCTAAGGCGCCAGCCACATACACCAAAGGTGGCGGGTTCGAATCCCCAGCCCGGGCCCACCAAACAACAATGATGGCTGCAACCAAAAAATGGCCGGGCGTTG
>NW_003852408.1:1919710-1921216 GCF_000181295.1 Otolemur garnettii | reverse complement strand
TAATGGAAGAGCAAGCTGCCATACATAAGTAAACTGAGATAGAAAATTTTTCAATGAACAGGTGAGTCCATAACCGGGGACCTATTAGGAATGATAATCTCTCACCAGGTGAGGGAACTACTTACCATTTATTAGTAATGCTGCGTGTTGAGGTCCTCAACTTGGAAAGTATTAAGAAAGAAATCAGGGCTCGGTGCCTGTAGCATAGTGGTTATGGTGCCAGCCACATACACCCAGGCTGGTGGGTTCGAACCAGCTCAGGCCAGCTAAACAACAACGATAACTACGACCAAAAAATAGTGTTGTGGCAGGTGCCTGTAGTCCCAACTACTTGGGAGGCTGAGGCAAAAGAATTGCTTAAGCCCAAGAGTTAGAGGTTGCTATGAGCTGTGATGGCACAACACTCTACTAAGGAGAGATACAGTGAAACTCCTATCTCAAAAGAAAGAAAGAAATCAGTCTAAACATAATTATAAGATCCTCTGAACGTGGAGGATATGGAGATCGAGGTTCCTAGTCAGACAGCTTAACTTGGAGGAAGGATCTTTGCTCCACTATTTGTTCATGAACTTAAGCAAACTCAACTTTAAATCCCAACTGTTTGAGGTTCAAAAAATTAACTCTTCCTGCCCTCTCTACTTTGAGTGGAACCCAGTGTGACCTGTGAAAATATAGATCCTTACAGTCTCCAAAGAGTTGGGGAAACTAAACAAAGGCCCAAGAGAACGTGTCAGGGGCTGAGACCCAGCAGCAAGAAAAGAAGGGATGAAGGGGACTTTTCCTCCCGATCCCCAAGCCTGATCACAGGAGGTGTAGGATTCTGCTAGATCACTAGATAGTAACATTCTACAGCCAGGACACACCCCAAACATCACCAAGTGCAGTCTCCTAACTGCTGGGGACCAAGCTGCCCCCAGAGATGACAGCAGGAAACCGGTAGTCCCTGGCTCCTCCCAGCCTGCCGAGCCTTTTCTATTTGCCCAACCACAGTTCTCCCAGAATCAAAAACTGCTATAGTTCACTTGTGAAATGTGATCCAAACTTCTTAACTGCACAAACACTAGCAGGAATCATGTCAGTTTCTTAGACAACAGTTGTCTTGGAAGGTGGGTTTACTTTTCCCTGCAGGTAAATCACTTTTGTACCTAACTTCTGTGTTTCATTCAGTTTCTGCATCTGTACCTGGTCATGACAATTAAAACACTTAAAACGGGACCCCAAACGTTGCAGCAGAACACCAACTACCAACTCTTGGGCTCAAGCAATTCTCTTGCCTCAGCCTCCCGATTAGCTGGGACTACAGGTGCCTGGGACTACAGGTGCCGCAGGAATGCCCAGCTGTTTTCAGAGTCGAGGTCTCACTCTAGCTCAGGATGGTCTGGAACCAGGGAGCTCAGGCAATCCATTTGCGTCCACCTCCCAAAGTGGTAGGATTACAGGAGTGAGCCACCATGCCCAGCCAGTTAAAAAACTTTTTTTGGGGGGGGGGGTGGGTAGAACATAGTC
>NW_003852408.1:1912124-1919397 GCF_000181295.1 Otolemur garnettii | reverse complement strand
GCCTCCCAAGTAGCTGGAACCACAGGCGCCCGCCACAATGCCTGGCTGTTTTTTGCTTGCAGCCGTCATTGTTGTTTGGCGGGCCCGGGCTGGATTCAAACTCGCCACCTTAGGTGTACGTGGCTAGCGCCTTAGCCACTTGAGCCACAGGTGCCGAGCCCCAACTCTTGGGCTTAAGCAATTCTCTTGCCTAAGCTTCCCAAGTAGCTGGGACTACAGGCACCCGCCACAATGCCCGGATATTTTTTGCTGCAGTTGTCACTGTTGTTTAGGTGGCCCGGGCCGGGTTCGAACCCGCCAGCCTCGGTACACGTGGCCGGCGCCGTAACCACTGTGCTATGGGACCCGAGCCTTGTCATTTACTTGTCCATGAAAAACATGGAGTCAAACCCTGCAGACACTTTCCACGGGCTACATAAGCCCGGTTTTGCACTTAAGTCCGCGGACCGAGGAGCCATTTTGCATAGTGAGAGGCTCCGCAGAGGAAAAGCGCGTCCAACTCCGCCTTTAGGGAGCGCGAGGGAAAATGGAGGCGCCCCTGCTCCCCACGCTGCCGCGAGAACCGCGCCTGCGTCCTACTCGCCCGCCTCGCCCGGCACGCCAGGTCGTTAGGGCCGCTGAGCGAGTAGGAAGTGCCGGAAGGACGGCTACCAAGACCCCACGAGACGCCCGAAAGAGCGGTTCCGGCGAACTCGGCTCCGGCCCTGATAGTCCGCTCCAGGCCTCTGCAGACCACAGCCGCTCCGCGAGGTCGGCTTGTGCTCCGTGTTTTCCATCCAGCCCTTTGTGTCGCGGCGCGCCGCGGAGCCAACGCGGGAACGCGCTCCACGTTGTACGCCTGCGCAAGGGGGCCGGCTGGCGCCCCAACCTTTCGCGAATGGGTGTGGCGCGCACCGGTTCCACCCTTCTGTCGGCCATTTCGTGCTTCGGCGTCTCGCTTGGTCATGGCGTGCGGCGCCTCCGCGTGATGGACGCCCGGAAGCTGGGACAACAATACGCCGAGCATGGGAGCTGCCCGGGCTGAAAGTCTCGACTTTGCTGGCGGAACGAAGATGGCGCCTAAACCTTTTGCCAATGCCCAAGTATGGGGGAAAATGGGCACCTCTTCCTCCTCCGGTTGGGCCTATAGGCAGGCCCGGGCGTTCGCACGGCCTCGTGTGTGCAGAACGCTGTGGCGTGCTCCTCTGCTGTGTGCATATCCTCGGAAGCGTATACACTGTCTAGCTTGCGCACCCAAATACGTGTTAGAGCTGTTAAGTGTGCACGAGCTCGTGGGTTTCCCCGTATCTGTGTGCACGACCTCGAGGATGTCCTCGGACCTCTGTATAGACGTTTGCACGTGTGTTTGCACTTTAGGCCGTTCCCACAGGTCTAGGTGTGCACTCTCAAATCTTGTATTTGGAGGACTTTGGGTGTGCATAGCCTGGGGAGTGCAAACCTCGCCTCTGCAGTCTGTGGACAGTTACTCTTTTCTGGCCTGTTTTGGATTCATTTGTTCGTGTCCGGTTTACATGCAAAAGCATTAAAGGGCTGCTGGCCATCTTGTCCAGTGCTTAACTTCTCTGTCCTTTTCTCACCGATTTCTGGGCTCTTAGCATTGATCAGCCTTTGCACTTGAAGTCACGCGGTGTCAATGATGAGAGTGCTTAGTGGAGAGAATCTAAGAGAAATACCCACTTAGGGGACATGTAGTTGGCCAAGGTTATGAACTGGGGAAAGCCCGGAGCCTATGACACCCTAGGTGACCACGGCCTAGGGTACAGGGATCAGGCCCAGGACAGCGCAAGGGTGAAGACTTATTCTCCAGGCATTTCACGTGGTCTGGGGATTGAGAGAACAGGGGTTCCAACCATGGGGAGGATGAGGGAACAGGAGGTTTGTGGGGAGAAGACCCGTTTGTCTTCAGTTTCCTGAAGTGAGGACTCAGCAGGGACTGCCCCCCTCCCCCTAGAGGAATAGTGAGGAGAAGCAGCTTGTCTGGACCACCTCCACTCCTCTGCCTTCCATACTGAGCAGGTTCCTCTCCCTGGGACAGGGACCCTGATTCCAGCCTCTGGCATTGGGTTGCTGGGAGACTGCAGAGGACAGGCTGGCTCAAGGAGACGTCTTGTATACAGGACAGGTGCATTAGAGCTGGAGTGACTACAGAACCCCTGTGTGGCTCCTGTTTCCTCTGAGAGAGCCTCCTCATTGGTGTGCCTTTCACATGGTCATGGATATTCTAGTGTTATGCTCACCAAAACCTGTCCTGTCACATGCCTTTACCACTCCTCAGCCTCTCTCCACAGCCCCTCAACATGTCATGGAGCCCAGAGCCCATTTGAACATGTCTCAGGAGGGAGCATGGCCCACTTGGTGTAGGCCAGATCTCTCTTTGATGTGAAATGTCGCCCAAAAGATGCTTTCTTAGCACATGTTGCCTGTTCAGCCAGGAATAGAGCAGGTGCTGGCCTCTAAGGAGCTTATAGACCCAAGTTGCAGGACGTCAGGGTCTAAAAGTTTGTTCACACTTGATATGGTGATGCTGAAAGTGTATGCACGCCCCCAGGCATCTCCAGTTAAAGCAGGAGAGTGAATGGAGACTGGATGGTTGCCTCTCCCCCCACACCAAGGGACTAACTTTGCCAGGCGCTGTCTCCCTCTACACCAAACCCTGGCATGGTCCCCAACACATGCTGCTGGGAGTCAGGGGAACTGACTACACTCCATATGCACCAGCTGGGATCCTGCTCATGGGCTGTGGGCACAGGGGCTGCCCTCTGCACCAGGCCTGGGGATCTCTGGCAGGCTGGGAGGTAGGGTTGTTTTGGTGTCACACAGGCATCAGAGCAGGTTGTGCCACTTGAATTCACTTGGACTGTCAAAGGTTGGGGCCCCGGGAGACCAAGCCTAAGATCTGAGCTAAATAAGGTCTGTGTAAACTGGAAGTAGGTGAAATGGTCTCACTCTCCTGCTGAGCTGGCAGATTTTCATACTTCTCCCAGAAGGCCCCAGAACCTGGGTGATGTCATCTTCCCTCAAGGGCCCTCCCTGCAACTCAGGGCTCCAGGTGCAACTCCCCTCCCACCCTGCCCCTGAGCAAGAGCCAGAGCTGGCCCCCCTGAGTGCTGAGTGCTTTGCTAGGCTTGGGTTCTTTGCCCAGGAAACACCTGTAAGGATTTTGTGTGGCCCTGGGGAGTAAAGCAGAGACCTGGAAGATACCACCCTCAGTTACTTCGGACCTCCAAATGGGACATATTTAAATAGGAGGGGTCAGGTGGTGCCTGTAGCTCAGAGGGTAGGGCACCAGCCACATAATACTGAGGCTGACAGGTTCCATCCTGGCTGGGCCAGCTAAACAACAATGACAACTGCAACAATAACCAAAAAATAGCCAGGCGTTGTGGTAGACGCCTATAGTCCCAGCTATTTGGGAGGCTGAGGCAAGAGAATCCTCAAGCCCAAGAGTTTAAAGTTGCTGTGAGCTATGATGCCACGGCAAGGGGCGACAGCTTTGAGACTCTGTCCCAAAAAAAAAAAAAGGGGGGGGGGTCCGTCAAGAAATGAGACTGCAGAAGAATAAATGCCTCCTTGTACCTGCCAACTTCCATAGGGGTCTGTGGGCTTGTTTGGGGCCCGTGTGTTGTATAAGTAATTACTGGACAACTCCAGAAAGAAGGAAACTCAGGGAGGCTGGCCTTGCTCACCAGAGGCAGGTTATAAAATGTTTCCCCTCTGAGCAGTGGCTGGGGAGAGAGGGTGCTTCCTTTTCACCTGGGTAAATGAGACAGCTCTGGGCTCCATGGGGGGACCCGCTGGGCTGAGTGTGCTCAGGGGCTGCTACTGAGTGGGTGGGATTTCTCCAGGGAGGTGATCTTCCAGGCCACCCTGAGATCCAGCTCCTAGTCTCCTGGATGTAGTAGCTCTGAGATCTCAAAGCCAGGATTGTGGTTATCCCCAGATAATGTCCTGCCCTGGGATGGAGGCAGCCCCCTGCCCAAGCAGCTTGCTAAGAAGAGCATGGGGGAGGCTTCCTCTGACTCTGACCAAACTAGGCCGCACAGCAGGAGGCCCCCAGAAAGGCCCACAGGGCCACTTCCCTCTCCTGAGGGCCTTTCTAGAACTGTGGAGAGTCCCAGGCTGGGCGGATCCTCCACCCACGCCTCAAGGCAGCTCCTCCTAGGTCCAACTCCACTGAGGCCTCTGGGTGAGAAAGGGTGGAGGGAATGAGGCTCTGCCCAAAGGTTGTGCCGGCCCCCGGGACACAAAACATTTCCTTATGTGGTGGCTTGAGTGCCTGTCCAGGCTGTTCCTGGTGACTGCTGGAGATGTCAGGACTCACCCAGGGTGATCATGGAAGCAAGGTCCCTGTCTCACTGATTCTCCTCTATGGTCAAGGCAAAGAGAAAAGGCTCCTACCCTGTTCTATGTACCCTGGAGCTGCCCATGTTCCCCTAGGAGAGGGTCTCCCTACTTGCCCCTGTGTTTGTGGCACTGTCCATGAGATGAGAAGTTCTAGCAGAGACGCCAAGCCTGGTGAAGAAAGAGTGAAGGGTGGGCTTCCAGGCCTCTGGCCCTAGAGTTGGCTCCTGCTCCTCTCCTGGCCCCTCCTACTCCACCCCCACCCCACCCCCAGCAGGCACAATGTGGCTGTTTCCAGCAGGTCTGGGGAGCTATATTTGGCCGTGACTGGTGGGAGGGCTAGCATCCCTGCAGACGCCCCTCCCATTCCCAGGCCTGCTGTGGCTCTGATCTTCTATGAGGAAGGAAACGTGGAGACACAGGGACACACTGCCTCCTGACTGCGAGGCAAGTTTCTGTAGTCCTTGTGGTTACTTGGGATGGAGACAGTGACCTTGGTGGATACCCCAGCTCTGATTGAATGAAACCTGAGGTCCTGGGTCATGGACTCAGACTGCCATTAACTGCCCTACATGTCTGGGCCAGTGTGTCACTTTTCCATTATTATTATTATTTTTTTTTTTTTGAGACAGAGCCTCAAGCTTTCCCCCTAGGTAGAGTGCCGTGGCATCACAGTTCACAGCAACTTCCAACTCCTGGGCTCAGGAGTCTGCTGCCTCAGCCTCCCAAGTAGCTGGGACCACAGGTGCCTGCCACAATGCCCGGCTATTTTTTGGTTGCAGCCGTCATTGTTTGGCGGGCCCGGGATGGATTCGAACCCGCCACCTTGGGTGTACATGGCTGGCGCCTTAGCCACTTGAGCCACAGGTGCCGAGCCTTACTTTTCCATTATTGCAGCCCTTAAGCAGACCTGAATGTCTGGTAGGGTGGGTTCCCTAAGGGATCATTTCTAAGCAGGGCCTTGGTAGAAGTTGGCTCGCCCCTATGCATCTCTTGGATTATTCCAGGGATTACAGTGTGAGGCTGCACCTGGAAGATGACCCTGTGCAGGAGGCCTCTGCACGCCATCCCCACCTTGGCCTGTGATCCTGGCTAGACACACACACACACCACCACCACCCTGCCCAACTTCCGTGGGATTCCTGTCCCTTCTGCACTGGCCCCTCAATCCCTTGTTCCCTGGGGTCTGTACCATTCCTGGGTCAAGAGACACTTATCCCTAACCTGCCTTCGCCAGGCCACTGCCCTTGCTACCTCACCCTGGGATGGTTCAGTCCTGCCTCAGAGCTCCCCTGGACCCCAATCCACTCTCCCTATCCTGATTTGAAGCTCACCCTGGGATGGTCCAGTCCTGCCTCAGAGCTCCCCTGGACCCCAACCTACCCTTCCTATCCTGATTTAATGGATTCAACCCCTGCTGTGTCAGAGCCACTTTCCGGTTCCTGTACCCAAAATAAAGAATCTTCCTAAGAAGTTGTCTGTGACCATTCCTGCCCAATGTGCTAAAACAATACAGTGGATGACTGTCCAGTTTTCAGATTCTCTTTCCACAGTGGGGAGAGGTCCCGAGGGATCTGAAGAAGGTGGATAGGCAAATGGACACTGGAAAGCGTGGGACACTTACAGTCCAGACACTGATAAAATGGCCCAGCCTTACTGTTAGAAGGGATCGTAGTAGTTATCTCAATGAAAGCAGCTGGCCAAAGCAGAAATCTTTTGTATTGTATGTTTGGTTGCTTCCAGTGGCAGGGAACTCACTATCCCAGTGTGTTCAGTCTTGTATGGAGCTGAAATGTTCCTTCCTTAATGTCTGTCCTCATAGTCCTTTTTCTGTCTGACTACAGGTTCTAGGAAGGCAGGGGGTATGCTCCTTGCCAAGTCCCATTCCCTCCCACAGAGCTGGCACATTGTGGTGGTTAAGGCCTGTGTCATGGACTGAATGATGAGCAGTGGTGAATGTTACCTTAGGTGCCACCCTGAGGCTGTCCACTCTGGGCTGTACAGCACCAGCTTTCCTCACCATCCCTCATCTGTGGGGAGGTGGCAGAGGGTGGTAGAGAGGGGCAGGACCATCGGGCATTGCTGCATCCCTCTGTAGGGTCATTGTGACACAGAGGAAACCCCAGAAACCAACAAGGTCAGTGCAGGGCAACAGAAAGGCAGATAAATTCAGCCAAGACTGAGAGGAAAGGAAGGCTGTGGAGAGAGACCCTGTGACGGCCTTCCTGGCCTTCAAGCTCTGCTGGGCCAAGGGCAGTCAAGTCAGCAGTGTTTTAGCAGGTAGTGGCTGGCTCAGCCCAGCTCCAGGAGGACACCAGCTTGGGCCCTGCACCACAGGGCTCATCAGGGTGGAGAAGGCCCTGCTTGGAAGGAAGAGAGGCCCCCACACCCACTGCAGTATCCCATCACCGGCCCCCCATCCCTCACAGTGCAGAAGGTTCACTCCATCATCCCCACTCTGCTGACTGCAAGGCCAGCCTGCCCTGCTCACTGCCCCGAAGCTGCCTAGAAGGCCCAGCCATAAGGCTTAGGACCCTGGGTTCCTGCCCCCTGTCTTAGAGAGTGTTCAGGGCAGCTATGTGTGTTTAGAATGAGCTCCTGGGCTGGGCAGCGCCTGTGGCTCAAAGGGGTAGGGCACCCATATGCTAGAGGTGGTGGGTTCAAACCCAGCCCCTGCCAAAAACTGCAAAAAAAAAAAAAAGAAAAAAGAAATAACTCCTGGGCTGGGCATGGTGGCTTATGCTTGTAACCCTAGCACTCTGAGAGGCTGAGGTGGGTGGATTCCCTTGTTCAGGAGTTCAAGACCAGCCTGAGCAAGAGCGATACCCATTTATAAAAATAGGTGGGTGTGGGCTCGGCGCCTATAGCTCAACCGGCTAAGGCGCCAGCCACGTACACCTAAGGTGGCGGGTTCGAATCCCCAGCCCGGACC
>NW_003852408.1:1909766-1911027 GCF_000181295.1 Otolemur garnettii | reverse complement strand
TCTCAAAAAAGCCCGTTCATTCCTAGCTGGCTTGTGGCCTTCCACAGGACACTCTACTAGCCTCAGTCCTCAGGTCCCAGCTCTTCTGACCAGGGTGTCACTTAGATTCTGAGAGAAGGGCCCTCTGAGCTGGCAGCGCTGTGGGGGAGGGAGGAGCACGGAGGTCAGGACCAGAGCCTGGTGAGAAACACAAATGTGGCCCCACATGCAAATCAGTCAGTGTTTGTTCCTTCTTTCTGGCAAGGCCCAGACACACCCAGATGCCCAAAGAGTACCCGTGGCCTGGTACCTGGGTGACCTCGGATAGACAGGTGGGCTGGACACCTGGAGGGGCACAGGGTTTTGACCTGCCAGGATCTGGGCCCAGCTGGAAGCCCTCCCTCCCCTGAGCTTCTGTCCCTTCTGAAGTCATGGAGTGTCAGGATATCTGTCCCTCCAGGCTCAGTGTGGGGCTGAGGTGGCTCTGCTAGTCTGACGGGTCATGGGACTCTAGGTCTTTGAGGAGCTTGGTGTGCTCCCCACCACAACACAGGCCACCATGGCCCTTGGCAGAGGTGCAGGGTTGGTCCACAGGCTCTATTTAACATGAGAAGCCCCAGGTAGGAGGGTGCCAAGCTTGAGGACCTGCCTCAAAGGACACTGGGCAGGGTGACACCAGCATTGTGGGGGAGGGGTGGAGGTTCCTTGGGGCTGTGCCCAACAAGCCGCTGGGCCTCTGGGGCCCTGGGGAGACCCAGATGTTGTCTCCTTCAGCTCACTGTTTCCCAGAGTGTAAGCAGGGAGTCTGGGGAGGCCACAGGGAGGAGCCCGGGATCCCCCAGAGCTTAGTGAGGAGCAGCCTGGAGGGGAGGAGACCCATCTGTGGCACAGGTCCCTGCCTGGGGCTCTGGGAGGGGCTGGCTGACTCCAGTGGGCAGGCTGCCCTCCTGGGGCCCAGCTCCTCCAGGAGAAGACTCTAGGAAGTCTGGGCGGGGGCTGAGGGGATTGAGATGAGTCCAGAGCCCCCTGGACAGATCAAGCCCCAGGGGAACCCTGGGAATTTGGAGGAAAACACTAAGCCTGGAAGGAGGGTCCATGCCTGAGAACAGATGGGGAAGGAGGGTCAAAAACACCCTAGACAGGGTGGCGCCTGTGGTTCAGTGAGTAGGGCACTGGCCCCATGTACCAAGGGTGGTGTGTTCAAACTCTCCCCAGCCAAACTGCAACAAAAAAAATTGCCGGGCATTGTGGCGAGTTCCTGTAGTCCCAGCTACTGGGGAGG
>NW_003852408.1:1904633-1906377 GCF_000181295.1 Otolemur garnettii | reverse complement strand
GCTATTTTTTGGTTGCAGCCGTCATTGTTGTTTGGCGGGTCCGGGCTGGGGATTTGAACCCGCCACCTTAGGTGTACGTGGCTGGCGCCAAGCCTATTACTGCCTTCTGTGAGCATGTCACCACCTACAAGGCTTTGCATCCCTCCTTTCATTTACTTTTCAACAATCTAGAAGGTGAGCACTCTTATTATCCACATTTAGCAGGTGAGGAAACTGAGGCTCAGTGAACTTAAAGCCCTTGCATAGACTCACATGACTGGGTGAAGTCTGAATTTGAACTCACTCCAAGTTCCTTGATTTTCTGCAAGCCTGCCCATGCATAGGAATATAAACTGGCAAAATATCTAGAAAGTCCTGAGATGCTCATGAATGGGGATGCAAAAGTTTCTCCCCCTGAAGCAGGCCCAGTAGGTGGTCCAAAGAAGCAAGCTAGAACCATGACAGGCCCACAATCCAAGCACAGTGACTAGATACCCGTGACAGGAAGGGGGGAGACCCAGCTTCCCTCCAAGGTACACACAGGCACTCAGAGGGCCTGATACTTGCCAGTACCTTGGAATGCAAGAGGACTTAGGGCCCTAGCACTGGCCCTTCTAGACCAGGGACCCCCAGGTACCACTGAGCGCACTAAGATCCAGAAAGGCTCCAGGACAGGCTGGCAACCCACTCTCTGCTTACTGGCAGGCCAAGCCCCAGCATTCTCAGACCCAGACAGTTTCCTGGTGACAGTCACACACAAGCAGGGGACACATACATGAATGTGGGCTCAAGCACACTCAGTTCCACCCACACATATTGCCAAAGACCGAACCTGCTGCCGCCATCTGTTCTGTGCACAGTTGCACACTTGACCTCTTGGGCATACGGTTGAGGCCACACTGACAACCACACACGCGCACACACACACGTGCATGTGCAAAATGGGATCTCAGAGAGACAGGGAAGACAGGTGGAGCTGGCTGAGGAGTTGAAAATCCCTGCAGCCTCACAACCACGTGAGGCCTATGCCCTGGGATCAACCCCCTGGATTGCCCACTGTCCTCAGGTGGCTGCCTCCTCCCTCCCTCCCCAGGCCCTGACAGTCTTCTGCCCTCCCACTTTAAAGCTAGGCCGTGCATCACCACCCGCGATCACCACCAGGGGGCGCATGAACCTTGCCTAATTTCTTCAGACCAGCCTCCCTCCAAAACCCTCATTCTTCATTCCTATAGCACCCATTTGTTTCAGGTGCTAGGACACAGAGAAGAAGGGAGGGGTAAAGGAGGAAAAAGGCGGAGTCAGGCCAAGGGAAGAGGGACTGGAGTTTAGATTTGTGGAGAAGTTATTGGCAGGATGGGCTAGGACAGCCAGAGTATACTGAATACCAGCTGTGTTCCTAGGTGTTCTAGATTTGTTTGACATGCATTAGCTCATTTAATCCTCAACTGTATTGACTAGGCAGTCTAGAATAACTTCCATTCTTCTGCTTTTATTATTGGTGCAGTAAAGCAGACATGATGACAATCACCACTTCTTCAGGTTTCTGTAAGGATTAAACAGGTCAGTGTGAGCAGTGTACTCAGAACACTATCCACTTGTTATCATCATCCCCATTTTATAGGTGGGGAAACCAAGGCACAGTTAGCAAGGAAGTTTAGCAAAGAGTAAGATTAAATTTGAGCAGGGTGGGCCAGAGTACAGGCTTACCCAGTTACCAGCCCCTAGCTATCAAATCAGGGGCTCCCAGGGCAAGTGTGGGGGGGGG
>NW_003852408.1:1899337-1904585 GCF_000181295.1 Otolemur garnettii | reverse complement strand
GTTTGTATGTCAACCTGGCCCAAGGCAGGACAGGCACAATACTGGTCTCTCTCATCACGGTGGTCTAGCCTGGTGGCAGGGTACTTGTCAGCTGGATGCTGTCACCATGGTACATCTGTGACCAGGGTGGCAGTAGAGGGATAGAAAGGAGAAGACAGATTTGAGACATTAAGGGGGTCAGCTGGAGGATTTGGTGACCAGTTTTATGTCAGGGCTTTTGGGAAGGGAAGAGGCAGAAGGCAGTAGATGGGAGGAGAGTGCGAGAGGGAGGGGCACATGGGACACCTAAGTGGAGAAGCATGTGGGCCCAGAGCTGTACTCTGGCCTTGACCTGGGAGAGGGGCTCCACACTCCTAGGCCTGAAGAAAGGGAAGACAGTTCCCAGATCTCTCTACCCCATCTTTCTATTAAGGGTGCCTGGGCCCAGGGCTCCATGGGACGGGCACACTAATGGTCTCTGTCATCAGGCCTGACACACTCCCCCTGGCCTGTCAAGTAGGATCACCGATTCTCTGTAGCTGCCAGTCCCCCAGCATTTGTCCCCCCACACACACACATCCAGGCTTTACTCTCACAAAGTTTTCACCTCCATAGGATCCCATTTAATCCTCACAGCAACCTTGGAGATAGGCCCTATTATTTTTTCTCTTTTTTTTTTTTTTTTTTTTTGAGACAGAGCCTCAAGCTATCCCCCTGGGTAGAGTGCCATGGCATCCCGCTCACAGCAACCTCCAACTCCTGGGCTCAAGCGAGTCTCCTGCCTCAGCCTCCCAAGCAGCTGGGACTACAGGCGCCCGCCACAACGCCTGGCCATTTTTTGGTTGCAGCCATCATTGTTGTTTGGCGGGCCCGGGCTGGGGATTCGAACCCGCCACCTTAGGTGTATGTGGCTGGCGCCTTAGCCGCTTGAGCCACAGGCGCCAAGCCAGGCCCCTATTATCTCAATCTCACCATGCAGAAGCCAAATGGGCTGAGGATGAGGCAGCTCAGGGACATGGTTCAGAGTCACCAGAAATTCAAAGGGCAGACCTGGCTCCAGCTTCAATCTCTTCCCTCCCTGGGGACACCAAAGGAGAGGAGAGCCAGCTGTGTGGGCCACAGAGCCTCCTGCAGAGTGGGAAGAGAGTGGGATGTGCCTGGGCAGGGACAAAGAGGGCGCCAGCACACCTGGCCTACACACAGCCCGTGCCCGCCAGCCCAAATTCAAAGTGGGAATGAAGCCCTGATTGGTGGCCCAGCCCTGAGCCCCACCCCTCCTCTCACCTCCCAGACAGCTGGGAGAGCCGGATGGAGTTGAGAAGGCCCCTCTTCGTGTCTTCCACCGCGGATCAGCTCCCTGGCCAGTGTGAATTCGGTTAACTCCCTCTGGTGCTAATTCCACACCCTGTCCAGCCCCTATCTGCAGCCACCGGCCATCCAGTCACCACTCCCCTGAGCCATCTTGCAGCTTGCAGCCTCCTCCACTTGCTGCCGATCCTCTCTGAGTGTTCCCTGTTCCCTGCCCGCTCTCCCAACATTGCCACTAGCCCCAAGCCAAGCCCTGGGCCCCAGGCCCTCGCCCAACCTGGCCCTAGAGCGCGCGTCGCGCCTCCCTCGAGGCGGTGGTTCAGGTCCCAGTGCCCAGGCCCCAAGATCACCCGCACGCACTGGGCCGGGGACAGCGGGCTGGCGGCGAAGGGATCACTGCACAGTTTGCCCGGCTCAGCGGCGGGGAGCTGAGCAGAAACCCAACTCCGGGTCTGCGCCCGCCCGGCACACATGGCCAGGCGCTGGCGGGGCCAGGCCGCACCCCGGGAGCTCTGGTTGCTGCCACGAGGGGGCGTGTCCGGCGCGCGGGCCTGGTGAGGCCGCGGCCAATCCTCCGCCCCCGACGCTCCTCCGCCCCCGGCCGCCAATTATGGCCGGGACTGGCCGCCCTACCACCCCGGGTCCTTTGTTCCCGCTGGATCAGGCTGTCCCCGGTTCTGCGGCGACCCGCTGTGGCCCTGCGACTTCCGGCCCCGTGGGCCTGGCTTTGTGCTGGCCCGAGAGCTGGATCTGCCTTGCCCGCCCTAGGGGGACTGTGGACAGGCACAGGCCTACTAGTGGCCTTGTACAGTCCTGTGCCCGTGGCCTCCCCAGGGCTCCGGCGGCGAGCTTGATCATGGCCCCAGAAAAGTATTTTGGAGAGGCCAGACTTTGACAGTGGGCTATCATGAGCCCTAGACTTGGGGAGTGTGGTGCAGCCCAGCTCTCACCTTTTCCTCCCTGGCCGGGTTCCCCTCACTCTAAGCCTCTTGAGTCTTTGCTGGGGCTGCGGCTTCTGCCCCTCTGCCTTTCACTCACCACCTAAGGAACTCCCAGCCTTCCTTCCTGACACATATCTGGGTACAGTCTCTGTGACTCCCTTCCCACCCTCCAGTGGTCTGCTCTGGTCCCTGTTGGTGGGGCTTCTCCAGCAGAGAGCCCCTGCAGACTCAGATACTCAGTGATCTGCACCAGGCCTGGTGGGGCATGGACACAGTGTCTACAGGCCTGTCTACTCAAGGGGCAGCCACAGCCTTGTTCCCAGAGGGGTCACACAGCACCTTTGGGCCTAATCCTGGTCCAAAATCTCAGTGTCCAGTCTGACACTGAATGGAGGCCTTGTCGTTCACTGTAATGAGAGCTGCAATTTTCTCATGTGTGAAATGGGAACAATTATAGTACCAGTGTCAATTTCTTTTTTTCTGAGACTGAGTTTCCCTTTGTTACCCAGTTAAGAGAAAAATGGCATGATCATATCTCACAGCAACCCCGAACTCCTGGACGCAAGCAATCCTCCCTCCTCAGCCTCCTAAGTAGTCGGGAGTACAGGAGTACCCAACACAACTGGCTAATTTTTAATTTTTTAGTAGAGATGGGATCTCTCTCTTGCTCAGGCTGTTCTAGAACTCCTGACCTGAAACAATTCTCTTTCCTTGGCCTCCTACTGTGTTAGGATTACAGCCATAAGCCACCCCTCTCATTGGTGTCAATTTTTTATCTTAGATCAAGCATGTTCTAAGGATGAAAAGACCTAATACATGCAGAGAACACTGAGTGTTTCTAGCCCGCTAAGACCTAAAACATGCAGAGAATACTGAGTGTTCCTAGCCCCCTCATCTCACCATATACCTTGACTAAACCTGTGCTTCCAGACCTGGTCCACCTGCTCTCCCAGGGCCACCGGCTTGGCCCTCACTCTTTTACTCCTTGGTTGGTATCCGAATCAGCCTCCTTGTCTTCAGCCATCACAGTCTGCAGAGCCCATTGCCTTCAGCATCCAGTCCCAGCTCTAGGGTACAACTGACAGGCCCTGCCATCTGGCCTTGCCCACCTTCCTGTCACAACCACAGCCACACAGTTACCTCACTTGAAGCCCTTGACACTGGCTAGGAGGTGGAGAGTGGATCCACCTTTCCAGGGCCCCTGACAAAAGCAGTGCCAGGCACTGGGAGCATCAGAGGAACCACTGAGGTCGGAGAGCAGACTGGCTCTGTAAACAGGCTCTATAACTGGGTACAAGAGATCTGAGTACTGGCTCTGTACTTGCCTACTTTGTGACACTGGCTTAGTTACCCTCCCTCTCTGCCTTTCCTGGTGTCCCAGATGGGTTTAATACTGCTGGCTGAAGAGAACTGAGGACACAGGGCCCATAATGGGCACGGGTGGCATTCCCTTGGGGGAGTCCTTAGGGCCTCAGCTTTTAAATCACCTGGAAGGGGGAGGGGCAGGGCCTGAGATGGAGGAGCTTGTTGAGAGGACTTGGGGAGGGGAAAAGGAGTAACGGGAGGGGGAGAGGGGAGGGGGAGAGGGGAGGCTGACAAAGAGGCCAGCTGCTGTTTGCACACAAACCCCAAGTTGATAATGAGTGGAGGGGCAGGGGCGGGGCCGGGAAATGGCTTGGCAGGAGCCTCTGCCAGCTGAGGAGTCTGCCCAGAGTGGTGCCCCTCCCTCTGCCACCCCCTCCTCTGGGCCCTCACTATCCACACCCAGCATAGAACCATGCTCTCAGGGCTGCAGCAAGGCAGGGTAGGAGGGCCAGTGGGAGATTTGGACCCCCAGGCCCAGCGCTCAAATCCTCCTCCTCAGGCCATACCCATCCTGAGAGCAGCCTTGGAGAAGCCCACAGGATTGGCCTGAACCTAATGGAGCCACACCCCCAAGGAGGGGATCTCGGGAGCTAGGTGGGGCCCAGGCTCCATCTCTGAGGGCCAGACCAGAATGAAAGCCTGGAGAGGCTCTGAAGAAGAGAGAAGACTCCCAGCTGTGAGGCTATAAAGAGTTCTCTGTCCTGCAGGGTCTCCCATAGGAGCAAAGGGGCACACTTAGGACTGTGGGAAGTCAGGAAGGCTCTTGTCAGCACCTTGGTGGGAACCCCAAGTGGGAACCCCGTGGCCATTTGTTCACCCTCACCTGGAGAGTCACGGAAGGGCTTCCCCTCCTGTGGCCCCAGGTCCTGTGCTGTGCATCTGTGCCAGTCCCCTATCCTCCCTTCCCTGTGTCCTGACTGGCCTGGCAGCATAGCCCGGGCAAGGAGATGCCCCCGGCCTACAGCCACCTCCTGCCCTATGGGCTGTGTGCACAGCTGACAGGCTGTGCGTGTGCAGATCCCAGGCTCTGGCTCCCACTGCTGCTGTGTGCCAGCCTAGCAACTGCTCCCAGGGGCCCTGAAGGCAGCGCCAGGAGGGCACGGCTGCTCTGTACACACCCCACTACCACTGCCTGCATTCTCCCCCATTGCCTGAGCTCCCTGCCAACAACTACTGCAGAGGGGGTCAGCCAGGCACTGGGCCCCCAGGACACAGTGTCACCAATGTACACAGTTTGGAGGCCTCAGGCTTCTGTGAGGGCCACTTCCTAAGAAGCCAGGGGCTGAGCTTCCTGGGGAAGCAGCAGAGAAGAAACTCCACTGTGAGGACTAGGAGCCCCACCTAGGCAGAGCAGGAGGGCAAGCAAGACTGTTCCTGGGGTGCCTTCCTTAGCTGCTCTCCCCTTTCTGTCGAGGCCAGAATGGGAATGAGTCCGGGGGGAGGAGAGGTGGGCACAGGCTTACAGGGGGCATGAGAGGGTAGGGGGCAGGGAGGCACGCAGCTGGGAGGAGGCCCTGGGCCAGGAGCACTGAAATGAATGAGCACTTTCCTGGGGTCAATGGGAGCCACAGAAGATGCTGAGTAAGGAGGAACCTGATGGACAGGGCAGGAGAGAGACGGTACGGTGACAGGAGGCTGGAAAATGAGCAGCAGGT
>NW_003852408.1:1895124-1899070 GCF_000181295.1 Otolemur garnettii | reverse complement strand
GGGGGATTACACAGGCCCCTGGGGTCACACACCTCAGATTCTAACTCTGACTTTGAGCTTCTTTGGGTAGCTCCCTCAGCTATGATTTGGGGGCAATATGATCTCATCTCTTGGGTTTGTTGGGAGTCTTAGATGAGGTAGGTGGAAGCTGTCTTGAGAGTGAACTGCTGCCTTTAGTGGGGAGAAGCATGGCTTGAATGTGGGCTCATGCTGGCCAGAGGTGGCCACCCTTGCTCACTCCCCTCTTGGGGGCTGGGAAGCAGTGGTGCATGCAGGGAGGATGTCGGTGGGCCCCTGAGCTGGGGCCAGAAGCAGGATGTGTCCTTCAGCCCAAGCTGGGTGGTGCAAGGCGGTGAAGGGAGAGGCTTTGCCTGAGTGGGCACATGAGTGGGCAGGAGTGAGGGGCATCAGAGCAGCGGCCAACCACTCTGAGGCTTACAGAACCCCCGTGAAAGGCCTGGGTACCACCAGGGAAAAGGCAGGTGGGGCAGAGGCAGCATCCCTCCAGCTTCCAGGTGTTGAGCGGGACTTATATGAAAAGGTTGCTGGAGTATAGAAAAGTCAAGTCTCCCAAACCCGAGCCCGTGGGGACAAGTCCCCATTCTCTGAGCCTGTGAGGGTGTTTTCAGGGCTTGATTTCAGAAGTGAGCACAGTACCCAGGCTCAGTGGGGGGCTTCAGGGGCAGCAGGCTCTAAGGATGCAGCATGCCTACAGAAGTCCTCGACGCCAGAGCCAAGGAGTCCAGCCTGGTGCCACCCTGAGAGGGGACCAAGCTGGCCAGGGCCCAAGGCCCTACCCAGCCTACTCTCTCAGGACACAGAGCAGGCATTGATGGCACAAGAGGCACCCAGAGGCCACTGCAGCTGGTGGAGCGTGGATACCGCTGGGCTTTGGAAGGGGGAGTCAGGATGACCCTGCAGTCCCTGGCTATCATCGGGCAGGCTCTCGAACTCAGAGGTGTGAGCGTTTGTGATCTGCACCAATGCCCTGGGCATCCTGATCCTCAGGTGTTCTGTGCAGCAGCCAGGAATGCCTCAGCGGGTGGCCACACACCTCTGGAAGGAAATAGCATGGGGCTTCCCTCTTAGGGTGTTGCAGGAGGCAGAGGACCACCCCCATCTACCCTCAGACCCCACAATGGGCAATCTCCACTCTCCCCAGCCTTCTTCAGTGACTCCTACCCCAACAAGGCAGAATCTGGGGGATGTGTGCCTGTTCATCTGAGATTTTGGCTTTGCTTCTCATCACTGCACCTCCAGTGGAACCGTTGCTTACCCCATGTGTTCTCATCTCCCCCTCTGATTCTCTGCTCTCCATTGTCTGAGTCCAATGCGTCCCCTCCCTCCTCACCCAGTTTGCCTGCCTGTCCAAGGCTTTACCTACCTCTCAAGCCTCAAGTCAGGCTTGCCTCCTCCATGCAGCCTTCCAGGATTACACCGTGCTGACTTAGGCCCCACCTGAGTCCCCTGCATTTTTCAGGCACCTCCACTATGGTTATCATCTTAATTATCATGGTAGGTTATAACTGACTCCTCATCTGCAAATCTTCAGGGATGGAATTCAGCTCAATACTTTCCTCCTTTCTCTCTGTGGGCACTGAGTGGACCTCAGAGTGGCCAGTGGACACCTCTGTCCACCCAGTCTTCCTCTGATTTCCACGCAGGCTCACCAGAAACACAGGAAAAGAGACCCTGCAATTTCTTCCATCCTGGTCCCGCTTCATTCATACCTCATTGGGCCAAGGTCAGTAAGACTGATGTGTACACGAGCACCCACACTCACAAAGATATGTACCCACACAAACACACAGAGAAACATGCACAGGGACATGTGCACACTCACACAAGCACAAATACAGACCTGTGTACATAAACAAACCTGTGCACCCCAAACACAGTCGTGCATCCGTTGTCAGATGCGGATATAGATGTGCACACAGACAGACACATAGGTGCACACACACCACATGCACAGATAGACTTATTCACATACAGTCACACCCTCACAGGCACACACAGAACAGCTGCACACACACAGGCACCCACAGGTGCACACTAGGGGATGGAGGATGGGCTGGGTGAGCCAGGCCTTGAAGTTGCCAGCTTCTCCTGCGAGGAGCCCTCAGGCCAGCAGAGGGCGCCTGAGGCCCCTTCCCTCCAGGACCGACCACAGGCAGGAAGGGAGAGCACGTGGTGGTCTCCTGCCCTTCCCAGCCAGGTTCCTTTTGTTTCTCTAGTCCAGGGAGGAGGCGACTGTGCCTGGGGACTGCCTTCCTCAGTGTCCTGCAGACCCTGGTCATCTCTGCTATGCTTATCTCGGTCCCAGCGATGATGAGCCTGTGGTGCAATGGAGCAATGAGAGGGCCCAGGCCTGAGTCCCCTTGTGGGACAGGGGCCACCACAAGGCTGGAGAGCCCACACATCCCTGCCTACAGCCCCTAGGTCATGGCAAGCTCCTCCCCTCCCAGATCCGCATCCCTCTCCCCTCCCCTTGTTGGACCTCAAGTGCTTGCCCTTTCCCCTCCTAGTGTGCCCCCCAAAACTTGTCAATGTGTGTTGTCTAGTCACAGGGGAGCCCTCATCAATGTGAAGATGGAAGCAGAGAACCCCAAAGGCAAACCCCTTGCTCCTCTAATTTTTGCCAGTGCCCAGCTATTCTGGCCTCTTGTAGCTGCCAGTGAGGTCTTTCTTTTTTTTTTTTTTTGAGACAGCGCCTCAAGCTGTCACCCTGGGTAGAGTGCTGTGGCATCACAGCTCACAGCAACCTCCAACTCCTGGGCTCAAGCGAGTCTCCTGCCTCAGCCTCCCAAGTAGCTGGGACCACAGGCGCCCGCCACAATGCCTGGCCATTTTTTGGTTGCAGCCGTCATTGTTGTTTGGTGGGCCTGGGTCGGATTTGAACCCACCACCTTGGGTGTATGTGGCTGGTGCCCTAGCCACCTGAGCCACAGGCACCGAGCCAGGTCTTTGATTTCTTAAGGACTAAAAGCCCTAGGGAACCCCCCCATCCCCAGCAACACCCCAACTTGGAGTCAGGGAAATTATAGGTGGGAGTCATTCATGACCTCTCTCTGCTACTTACAGAATAAGAGTCTTGGGCGGTGCATGTGGCTCAAAAGAGTAGGGCACCAGCCCCATATGCCAGAGGTGGCGGGTCCAAACCCAGCCCCAGCCAAAAACTGCAAAAAAGAAAAAAAAAGAGTCTTAGGTGAATAATTTAACCTCCAGAGCCTCAGTTTTCTCACCTGCAAAATGGGGGCATTCTTAGCAGTTAGACCCTGCCTTCCAGGTGGACTAGAGGGCTAATAAAGCAGTGCAAGCAGAGGCCTGGTTTGGGAATGGCCTACCGTGAGTGGCAGTTGGTTGCTGTCCCTGTTGTGGTTACTGTTGGCTGAGCCCCTTCCCTGGCTGAGCCTTTATGACAGCATTTGAACCCCAGGAGAGACCCACGTAAAATGTACTACTACACCCTGGCAAATGAATGGGATGGGGATGTCAGGCCCAGAGTGCCACACCTGTGCCATCAACAAGCAGCAAGCAGTAGGGAGAGCCTGGCTAGATGCCAGGCCTTGTTTTCCAAGTGGCTTATTTCCTGGGACTTGAGTTTCTATTCCTGGTAGAGCTGACCTCTGGACCTGGCCACAAACCTTGGAGGAAGGAGGGTCCTCCTCCTCCTTCTACCCAGGGAAGGACAAGGCTGTCTCTCCTTATCCACCAGCATTCCCCATATCCCCACCCAGTTGCTCCCCCACAATTAGGTCCTTTGCAGCTCAGGAGGGAGTGTCCCTCCTCACCTCCCCTAGCTTCAATCAGACCAAGAGTGGAAGGTCTGGCTAGGCACCTATAGCTCAACCGGCTAAGGCGCCAGCCACGTACACCTAAGGTGGCGGGTTCGAATCCCCAGCCCGGACCCGCTAAACAACAATGACGGCTGCAACCAAAAAAT
>NW_003852408.1:1887612-1894211 GCF_000181295.1 Otolemur garnettii | reverse complement strand
CAGCCATCATTGTTGTTTGGCGGGCCCAGGCTGGGGATTCGAACCTGCCACCTTAGGTGTATGTGGCTGGCGCCTTAGCTGCTTGAGCCACAGGCACCAAGACTGCTAACTGGTCTTGATAAAAAACAGAGGCCTGGGTGCCAAGCAGGCTGTGGGGTATGGTTGGGCTGGTCGTTGCCACCTCTAGCACTAGCATGGCTGAGGGAGGCAGCCCCTGGGTCCTGCCACAAAAGCCCTTAGGGGCTGTCACAGTTCCCTCATTGTCATTTCCTCAACAGGAGGCAGGTGCTCAGCAGGCAGGGGCTGCTGAATGAATGAAGCAGGGAGTGTCCTTTGCCTGCTTCATCAACTCTTATGACTCGGGCCTTCTCTAGGTTCTCTGGCTGGGAACCTGGCCTGGTGCACCTACAGAGGGGATGGTGCCCACCTGTCCAGGCCAGAAGACCTGCATTCCAAACCTGGCCCCTTGTCTGTGAGCTGCAGGACCCTGTCTCTGCCCTAAGCCATCCTCTTGGTCATATGCAGCTAAGCCCCATTCCTCACGCTGGCTTTGATTATTGGAGGCATTTATCTTTTGTGGGGAACACAGGGCAGAGAGATACCTCCCAAATGGCAGTTGGGGCCATGGTGGGACTCAGTTCAAAGTGCTCTTTCTGGGGGCCCTCCTTATGTGTGCAGTTTTACCCCCCCGTGTTGTTCTATAATCCTTGATGTATTTCTCTGCAGCTGGTCTCAAATGGTTTCATCATAGTAAACAGCACCCACAGAGCAGTTTACAGTTTGCAAAGTGCTTTTGTCCTCATCCCATTTGTACATTTAACCAAAAAAACCCCAAAGCTCAGAGGAGCCAAGAGATTTCTCTAAGACCACATAGATAGGAGGAGGCAGAGCTCATCCACCTGTGAGGCCAGCTGGTCCCCAGTCCACTACTGGAACCCACTGTTCTGGGTTCCAGGCAGAGAGTGAGGGGCAGGGAGGCCCCTGGGAGGCGATGCTGTTGGCAGAGGCAGGGCTGTTAGTGAGCAGGTTGTCCTGAGATGTGGGGTGGGGGAGGAGGGGGGGTGGGGGTGGGGTGAGGGGATATGATTGTGTGCTGACCTGATATGTAGGCTGAGACCAGGAAAGCCCTGAGAGTTGCCTACAATAGTCAGTCACACCTGCCATGTTTGGATGGAGGACTAGGTTAGCTCCACAATCCTTTTCCAGGGTTTGGCTTTAGGACTCAGAAACTTCTAGATACGTACTGGGCCAAATGAAATGCCTCTGAGTAACTGAGCCTCCTTCACCACCCTGGTAAGTTACATTATTAGCTGTTTGATTGATTTGCTTATTTTGTGGTTTTGATGAGAAAACTGAGGCACCAGGGAAGTACCTAGACTTGCCCCAGAAGCACAGTGAGGTGAGAATGGGAGATAAGACAGCAAAACAGGGAGGGGGGCCTCTACCTGAGGAAAGGGGGTGGGCAGGGAGACTGAGAAGCCTGGGGCCTGACCTCTAGACCACAGAGAAGGGTGGCATGGAGGAGTGGTGAGCAGAGGAAGCCCCAAATCTACCTCCAGTGGCCCATGCTGGAGCCCTAAAGTGTAATGGCTCCACTTGGAGCTGAACTTCAACCTGCTGAGGTCTCACTTGGAGGTCGTCTCCTCTAGGAAGCCCTCCAAGACTGCCCAGGCAGAGCTCAGTGTGCTCTTCCCTCTCAGACCTCTTGCTGTGAGCCTCTGTACACTTACTTTATCCCTTCCTGCCATGCCCAGGTCTGCCCCGGCTCCCCACCGGATGGTAAGCAGGCAGGGAGTCTGTATGTGTGCACTTACATTTTGGAAAAATTTGAAACTACAGAAGAGTACAAAGGAGAATAAAGGCAACCTCCACAGACCTGCAGAGACCAGCTTGGTGCCCCAGCCCCTAGGTGGGGAAAGGGTGGTTGAATAAATGTCGACATCATGGGCACAGTCATGTACACACATCTGGTCATACTCAGAACATAGGATCCATGTTCATGGTTTTACTGACACCCAGAGATTCGGTGTAGACGACTAGACTAGACTGAGGTCTACACCAGAGAAGAGAGGTCATGTGGGGCCAAGACTGGGGCGACACCAGGCCTGCCCCCAGCAGACACTCATGTGCCTTCTTCTGTCTGGGTGGGCAAGGCAAGGCAGCCTCTTTCAGCTTTGGGGAGTCCTCAAGAGAGCAGCCAGGTCTGGGCCCACCCCCCCCATCGTTACTTCTGGTTCAGGCTTGGCTCTGAATCGGTTCCTTTCTAGCCCCTCTGTCAGACCAGTCCCCTAATATCCAGCAAACATGAGCAACTTTTAGACAGATGAGGACATGCTTTGTGCAGAGGGTAAGGAGGCTGACACTCAGCTGCACACATGGGCACGCATGTGAAACTCTCAAGTTTGTTCATGTTCCTGGACTTGAGGGCCCGGAAATTCTGTTTCTGCTGGGAGTTTGGGGTGAGACTCAGAGCTCAGGAAGACAATGTGTCCAGCAACGTGGGGCCAACAAGGCCCTGTACTGACACCTTGCAATGACTGAGGGCCCTGGGAGGAAGGCCCAGGGATAGGAGTTGGAGCTTTCAGGGCAGAGATGGATGACCTCATAGTTAATGACACCAACGGCACTGCCACAATTTCTTGAAAAGCAACAACCATGAGCTTTGAATACCAAGAGAAGACATTACAAACATGTTATAAATTGTGGGTTGCTTTGTCACCAAGATGTGACAAGTTTCCTGGAAAAGCTCGCATGCTCCCCGTTCTGTTCTGCAGAGCAGCTGAGCTCTGGGCAGGCTCAGAGTGCCCAGAGCATCCAGAGTTCCAGGTTTTTAGCTGGACACAAGGGCTCTAAGCCTCAGAGGACAGCAGGGCTTTAAGTGGGTTCTTCCTTTTGCATTTCACTGGGAATCTGGGTCCCAGGCCTTCCTCAGGAAGCCCATTCTAGTTGCCAGGCTAGGTGGTAAACTCTTACCAGCCTGCATTTGGGTTCTCTGAGGGACTAGCTCCATTCTAGCCATGGAATATACCAGAAAAGGCTGGGGAGGCTGTTGGATGCCCCAGTGTTTTGTGCTCCTGCTCTGGGTTCCTGGGAATGTGGGACCACAATTCCTAAAGGCTCAGCAGCATGCTGGCACTCCAAGGGACATTCCTATCTGCACGAGGAAAGAGTGAGGTCTGAATTATTTGGTGTAAATGCCACAAAGGAGGGGCCGAGCAGAGAGGTGGCTGATTTTTTACTCATCCTCAGATAATGGAGGGAATGTTGCAGTGTCTTGAAAAAAGCCAAGAGAATGACACCAAGGAAATGGAAGGTAGGATAAGTGTGATGTGCTAGAAGGGGCAGAATCACCATGCTGTGTCCAGGTGGCAGCCACTGGAAGGGCTCTGAGAGTGAGGGTAGTGAGGGCTGCCACGCAGGCAGCCACAACAGGGGTACAATAATGTCCCTCTGACAGCTCCAATGTCCTCTTCTGTAAAATGGACATACCCTGTGAGTTATGTGTTCTGGGTGTATGGGCTGTAATTTTTTTCACCACTAAAAATTACTTCAATTGGGCAGTGCCTGTGGCTTAGTGAGTAGGCCGCTGGCCCCATATACTGAGGGTGGTGGGTTCAAACTTGGCCCCAGCCAAATTGCAACAAAAATAGCCAGGTATAGTGGCAGGTGCCTGTAGTCCCACCTATTCTGGAGGCTGAGGCAAGAGAATCACCTGAGCCCAAGAGCTGGAGGTTGCTGTGAGGTGTGACGCCACGGCACTCTACCGAGGGTAACAAAGTGAGACTCTGTCTCTTAAAATTAAAAAAAAAAAATCACTTCAATTAATTCAGAATTAAATTAATCAGTTCTAAAGTTTACAGAAGGGCAGCACCTATGGCTCAAAAAGGTAGGGTGCCAGTCCCATATGCCAGAGGTGGTGGGTTCAAACCCAGCCCCAGCCAAAAACTGCAAAAAAAAAAAATATTAAAAAAAAATAAAGTTTATAGAAATACCTAAAGGACATTAGGAAAGAAATGTAATTATAGAAGTTAGGCTAAGGAACACAGAGTAGGGAAGGAGAGGACAGGGACACACTGTTGCTGGCCAGCCTTGAGGTGTCCAGAGAGCCTTAAGCTGCCCTCTTGGCAGCCATGTCAGAGAGGAAAAGTGATTAGTCACAAGAACTGCAGGGTCCGTACAGAAAAAATGAAAACAGTTATTCAGGGGACGCCCAGGTTTTCCTGGTGGTAAAATCTGGCTGATGTGTATCGGGAGAGGTACTGAGTCTTCCTCACACTGACCTGAGGGGGGCTGACCCCATTGTACAGGTGAGCTAATGGAAGCTCATGAGGGTTCACTTTTTGCCTGAGGACCCACAGCTCCAGCCACAGAGGAGCCCAGTTCTTTTTTTTTTTGAGACAGAGCCTCAAGCTGTTCCCCTGGGTAGAGTGCTATGGCATCACAGCTCACAGCAACCTCCAACTCCTGGGCTCAAGCGAGTCTCCTGCCTCAGCCTCCCAAGTAGCTGGGACCACAGGCGTCCGCCACAACACCTGGCTATTTTTTGGTTGCAGCCATCATTGTTGTTTGGTGGGCCGGGCTGGATTCGAACCCGCCACCTTAGGTGTATGTGGCTGGTGCCTTAGCCACTTGAGCTGCAGGCACTGAGCCAGGAGCCCAGTTCTTGTGGGTTCTTGCTGGCCCCCCCAGGTGGGGCACTTAGGGCCTGTGCTCCTAACCACCAACCCACACTGTCCTGCTGGTGCTGAGCCCTGAGAGAAACTTGCCCTGTGCGTCCCCATCAAGGAATAGCGTACAGCATTGTTTCCAGGGCTGTAAGGCAGGAGGATAGGCAGCCTGGAGCAATGTTCAAGGCAGATGTTACCAACATCTGCTGATGCCATGAGAACACCACAGCCACAATCTGCATCTGTTTAGTTTTCTGTAGGCTGATTTTCTTATACTCTCTCCTTTTTTTTTTTTTTTTGGCTGGGGCTGGGTTTGAACCAGCCACCTCCAACATATGAGGCCGGTGCCCTACTCCTTTGAGCCACAGGCACCGCCTAGGCTGACTTTCTGTTGAGCCTCTGCAAACACACAGTTGCAAGTGACCTTCCCCCAGGTCACCAGGTCCCACCAGAAAAATCTTCCCTGACAACTAGACATCCCCCATCTGGGAAACCTTCCCTGCCCCTGTGCCACCCAAGAGGAAAGGCACACTTCGGATGTGGTTGCTTGGAGCTGGCCAGGATCTCACCCTGCTCTCTCCCCTTCCGTTTCACCCTGGCTCCAGGGTCTTGACATGCTCTGCTTGTGCCAGGAAGCACTCCTGGCTGCTCTGGTGTACCCTGGTCTCTTGAGTTTGCAGAGCTGGTTATCAACTGGGGACTCAGTCATTCGTGGGGAAGCAGGGTAGGCAGCATGGAGACAGGGCCACCAGGGATCTATTCCTGACGAGGGTCCATTCTGGGCCTAGTGTCCCCGGGTAGGAGGGTTGGTGGAACAGCCATTTGCAGTGTACTCATTTTCTCTCTCCTCCCCTTACAGTGCTGGCCCGGTGTAAGTCCAAACACTGGGGAAGGAAACTCAGCAACATCAGGCCAAATTCCCTTACACTCAGCAAGTGAACGTTTCTTGATGAAGGACAGCTGGATGTACAAAAATGCAGGGCCCTGATAAAGTGAGACTCTGTCTCTTAAAAAAAAAAAAAATGCAGGGCCCTGCTGAGTAGGGGGCACAACCAGACCTGTCCCTGGTCCACACCCAGCTCACAGTGCCTGCAGGGGGTGGGTGCTCACATGACTATCATACTCAGAATTCTCTCCTCTCTGACCCAGAGGATGGGACTGAGGTGTGGAAGGAAAAGGGACCTGTTTAGAACCAGCATCATCGACCTCACCTGGGAGTGAATCCCTCAGTCTGTGAGTTCCCCTCTCAGGAGTGAAGCACACTGGAGGGGGTTGGGACAGAGGGGAGAAGGCACAGCAAACTCGTGCTATTGCGAGGACAGTTTTCCATGAAGTTTTTTATTTATTTATTTATTTTTGCTTTTTATTTATTTATTTATATATTTTTTAGAGACACAGTCTCACTTTGTTGCCCCCAGTTGAGTGCCGTAGTGTCATACCTCACAGCAACCTCTCAGCTCTTGGGCTCAGGTGATTCTCTTAACTCAGCCTCCCAAGTAGCTGGGACTACAGGTCCCCCCCACAACACCCAGCTGTTTTTTGTTACAGTTTGGCTGGGGCCGGGTATACCAAAACCCTCCTTATATGGGTGGGCACCCTACCCACTGAGCCACAGGCACCGCCTGCAGTTGAAAGCTTTAAAAAACTGAGGTTCTCCAGTGGTGCCTATGGCTCAAAGGAGTAGGGTGCCAGCCCCATATGCCAGAGGTGGTGAGTTCAAATCCAGCCCTGGCCAAAAAAAAAAGCCGAGGTTCTCAGCTAAGGATGTTTCTTCATTCCCACCCCTCCCTGCTCTGAGAGCTGTTTCATTTCACATAGGCTCACTTCTAAACATTAATTTCTTTTTTTTTTTTTTGAGACGGAGCCTCAAGCTATCCCCCTGGGTAGAGTGCCATGGCATCATGCTCACAGCAACCTCCAACTCCTGGGCTC
>NW_003852408.1:1875402-1886911 GCF_000181295.1 Otolemur garnettii | reverse complement strand
CCACAGGCGCCCGCCACAACACCCTGCTATTTTTTTGGGGGGGGGGTTGCAGCTGTCATTGTTGTTTGGCAGGTCGGGCCAGATTCAAACCTGCCACCCTAGGTGTATGTGGCTGGCGCCTTAGCCACTTGGGCCACAGGTGCTGAGCCAGAGTGGAGACTTCTGAAGAACATTCTGGAACACATGTTACCATCCTGAAAATCTAAATTGAGGAAACTTTCCAACATTATCATATATGGTCCAAGAGGAGTCCGCTTAATACCAAGGTGATCAATATTATACTTCGGGGTCTCAAAAACGTCTTGGCTAAGAACTTTGTGCCTCAGGGCACTGTGGCCCTGGGAATAAATAGTCCAGGTCAGAGTGGGGACACATAGCCACCCTGTTCTCTCCCTGGGAGTAAGGCCACATTCTTCTCTCTGTTTAGCACATCGGAGTCCTGAAGCCATGCCAGCAGCCAAGTAGCCAGGAAGGTGTCTGGCCAGTGCTTAGAGGTGGCACTCTCACAGTGTCTTTTCAAAAAAAGAATGGTTTACACAGCAGATAGATGTGGTGAGGGGCCAGTAATGGCCACAATTCAAGGTCTGGCTGCAGCTTGCTGGGTCCAGGAGAACTCACTGAAGCTGAGGACAGCCCAGGGCAGCTCTCAGTGCAGGTTTGTGAGGACCAGCTTTCCCGTTGAACTTTAGAGGAATATGGAGGCCGTGCTTCCCTGGAAAGGTGTCCGCCTTGCCTCCCCTCCCTTTCCCTGGTGAAATTTGAATTCTGGGGTAATGCTGCATCCTGTTGTAGGATTTCCTACAGAACTGTCTCAGTGAGAGCCTTCTCTTTCCCCCTTGAGAGTCCCAGAAAAACTCTGAAGAACAGTTGAAAGGAGGCTGAGATATCTCTCTCTTCTAGAGATGCTTGCCTCACCTGGATCTAGAAAGGAATAGATCTCCCGGCTCTCGACCTGTGATTAGAGACCCTCCGGAAGTCCTGATCCTGATGCACCAGCTCCCTCTGTGATCTCACTAAGCCCCTCAATCCTCTGCTCTGCATGTGCAAACCAAATGCTCCTGCTGTTCCTTCTGCTCCACCTTCCTGGGTTCTCGTGTAAAAGACAGCAGACCTGAGCGGGAGGCTGTTTTTGAATTGAGAGTTATAAGGACTCCTCTTCTTGGTGGTGGCTACAGGTTTCTTCAGAAATGTCACTCTTCACAGAACGTGAATAAGAAGTGGACTAGTGTGATCAGCATGTCCCAGTTTGCCCAAGAGTTTTCTGGCTATAACACTGAGAGTTCTGTATCCTGAGAACCCATTAGTCCCTAGAAAACACAGACAGCTGGTCACCTTTCTATACTCCTCTGTGGCAGGAGAGTGAGCCAATCCTGGCTGGTCATGTGGCCTCTGTGCCTTTTTTTTTTTGCAGTTATTTTTGGCCAGGGCTGGGTTTGAACCCACCACCTCTGGTATGTGGGGCTGGCACCCTATTCCTTGTGCCATAGGCACCACCCCCTTTTTTTTGGTGATAGTCTCACTGTATCGCTCTTGATAGGGTGCCATGGCATCACACCTCACAGCAACCTCCAACTCTTGGGCTTAAGTGATTCTCTTGTCTCAGCCTCCCAAGTAGCTGGGACTATAGGTGCCCGCAGCAACACCTGGCCATGTCTGTGCCTTTCATATCTGACACCTCTACCCAAACAGGAGTCTGGGGAGGTCTTTGCCAGGGGTGAAAAGAAGGTGGAAAACCCCATCAGGGATTAACAGAGCTCCAGGATGGTGCAGAGCCTGCCTCAGCCTCAAGCTTAGTACGGGCGACTTCTTAGTACGGGCACACAAACCCTCAGCTAGGTCTCCTTGGGGCTCTCCCCTGCAGAGGCATGTGGCATGAAGTCCCATAGCAGTGTCCTCCCTTTCCTTGGGTACAATGCTCTCGTAGGCACTCACAGGCTGTCTGCCTAGTTTTGTGTGTGCTCATGTACTCCTCCCACCAGCACTTTCCTCTGCCACTGTTTCAGGCTGAGCCCACCCATTCAGAAATCATACCCAGAGCTTAAGCAAAACACCCACAGAATCTGGGCTATGCAGATAGGTGCACTATGATAGATGTGGAGAAGAGGGTCAGGACAGCACAGGCAGGCAGAGGGTTTCTGGAGATACCAAAGTGGGCAGGTACACAAGGTGTCAAAAATTGGCATGAGGCTCCTCTCCTGGTCAGGGGGTGGTGGTGTTTGGGTACACTGCACACTCATGTCTCCCAGTTTCCTTACCTCAGCTTACACCTGGTCTCCACAGGCCTTGATATCAATTTGAGAACATCAAGAGGCATGCCCCACCCTCCCCCTGCCAGGCAGAGGCCTCCCTGGGTGACCAAACCTGTGTGGGTCCCAGGAGCCAGGTCCTCTGGCACAGCTCCCCGGGAGGACGGGCAGGCCCAGGCATGCAGTGAGAGGGAGCAAGTGTGGGGGGCTCTTACACAATCCCAACCGGGCTCACAAGGCGGGAGAGTTGAAAGGACCTGATGCCTGGGTGAGGAACTCACAGCTCGAGACTCCAGGGTTTCTGGAGGGCAGGAAGGTGGGATTTTTTAGAACATGCTCCACTTTGTATGCCTCAGTCTTTGTCATTCCTTTGAGGCCAAAAGGGCTGCCAAGCATGTCAGCGGCTAGGTTTCCAGAAACTCAGCAAGGCCAGTTCTCTCATTTTCCAGTGAACATGGGAAGAATTTGCTGAAAACATTGTTCCTTTGTCCAGAATCCTACAAATGTGGTAAAACCAACCAAAATGGGGTCCTTTTTACCCTCAACAAAAGAAAAAAAATGGAGTCCTGAGAACACGTATGGTTTTTCTGGACGTACCAGACACTATTTTAAGCACTTTCTGAATATAAAGTCATTCAGTTCTTAGAATAACCTTGCAAGATAAGGACTATTACTGTCCTTCCATATTGTAGGGGTGAGGAAGTTAACTCATCCAATTTGCACAGCTAGTGGGTGGCAGGGCTAGGATTTGAACCTACATAGCTTGAAGCAGCACATATACATTCTGTCAGGTCTTTTAGGCACCAAGCAGACTGGTAAGACCACCAGTGAGAGGTGTGGAAATGGGTGAAGAGCAGGCTTAGCTTGCAAACTTAAGTGCCCACAGGCCAGGCAGATGAAATAAATGTGTGACTTGGGTGGGTAGGGAAGGCCAACTGGAGAGTGTGTAGGCAACCCAGAGGTGTCCCTAGGAAAATTACCTACAAACAAAACTTGCCTGGAGACCATCTGATGTCCTTGGCTGAAAACAGTTCTAATCTAAGTCCAGTGCAACTTGGGCTGTGAACAGATCAGGATCAGGAAATGCGCCTCCTGGTGCACAGCAGCTGGTCTTGGGGGACTGAAGGGCAAGCCACCAAAGTGCCTGACCTCCTGAATAGGAGGGAAGGTACAAGATGCACCAGTGATTGGAAGTGAGAGAGGACAGGAAGAATAGACCATTCTGAAACAGTAAACGAGGTAGGGGGTTACCGGTTGCTGGAGGATCAAGGCTCTTTGGAGCTTAAGTACCTCTACCACTTTGGAGCTAGGACAGGGCAGGAGTACTGGGTCCAGGCTCCTGCTCCAGGGCTCATCCAAAAATGCAGATTCTTCTGTTCTAGGATTTAGACTGGGGTCCTTCACTCACTCACCTGGTAACTCCAAAGTCATTTGCTATGATCCTTTGGTCTGCTTTTTAGATTTGTTAAAAGGAGGGTGATAATACACTAGAGATTTACTGTGTTTTCACTTTTTTTCTTACCTTCATAAACATTAATTTTATATTGTTCAACCCCATAATTGTCTTCCAACCTTCTAAGAATAAATGAAAAGCTTGAAGCATAAGGTAAAGTTGCACTCCTATGCACACATCAGGCAAGCATCCAGAGTGCCTGGGGCTTTTTTTTTTTTGGGCCAGGGCTGGGTTTGAACCTGCCACCTCAGGCATATGGGGCCAGCGCCCTACCCTTTTGAGCCACAGGTATTGCTCTGCCTGGGGATGTTTTAACGGTGGTTGTGGAACCAGGTGAGCATGAGCCTTCCTCACCAACTTATACCAAAGCCAGCCACAAGGGGACAAGGTCAGGCAAAGCAGTTCTTAGAGGGAAATTCACATTCACCCAGCTTTTCCAGGTGGAAAAGCTTCACCCTTCCCCCACAAAGCTCAGATTCCAGAACAATCAAGCCCAGTTTTCAGCTGTGGATACAGAGGCAAGTGCCCAGGGCCACTATCCAGACTAGGAGGAAGACTGGATCATTTAAATGAGGCGCAGGCCAAGCCTTTATTGCATCCGGGTTTTGTGGACAGAATAATTCCCTCCAGGGTAACTAGAATTTAATTGATGAGGCTCGGGCAAGAGGCGCTCTCCCTCTTGGTTACGTGAGGAATAATTCCTCCAGCTCTGGGAATGTGACACAAAGGCGGGGTCTCGCCGGCTGCGGCCAAGGCGCCCTTCCTCCTCTGTGAAGGGCGACCCCAGGTCTGCGGCGGAGTATAGGTAGCTAGTAGTGGGAGGGAGGGGGCCGAACAAAGAGTTAGAACCTTCGGTTCTGGGGACACTGTGAAAGTCCCCAAGATGGTCGCGTGCTCACCCAGAAAAGAATCTCACTTCGAGCCTTTTGGGGTTGTTTTCGGGCTGGGCGGAGACTCAGCAGGAGTCCCCTCTACCACCATACCGCGGCAGGAGGGAGAACGATAGGCAGCGGGAGATGGTGCGGTGCCCCCGCTTGGCCAGCACCTGCCCCACGTTATTTTCTGGCCAAAGAACTGGAAGCCTGGGCTTCTTCGCCAAAGGAAAACTCGCTCTGGAAAGCCCGACAGGCCAGCGGTCAGGCTAGCACTGGCACGTGTGAACGGGGATGTGGGCTTGATTCGTGTGAGAGAGGGTGCGGGAGGGGCGCAAAATCCGCTGGCGCTCCGGCACTCGCGCCTCTTCCCCCTGGGTGAGGGTGTGTTAAGCTCAGCAAAGAGCTAGATCGCTCATGACCTAAGGAAAGAGAGAAGGGCGACTAAGTCTTTCTTCTCGCCCGACTTCAAGCTCTGGTGGACTTGGCATCTGTCCACTCTCCACGATCCCAGACTCCGGGTTTTCCCCATTCCCAGATCCGTATCCCCAAGAGACAGACGTCAGGGCCTGCCAATGGCAAGGCGCAAAGCGTCAACTTTGTGTTCGCCCGCCACTCTGGGCCAGTGTGCACTCGTTTCTCCGGAGTCCCGCCTTCCGTGTCGGGCGCCCCCTATTGGCAGCATAGAGACGAACGCTATCTGTCGCCATCTTGTGTGTGGCTCAGGTGTTTTTTTGAAGTATCTTTCTACCTATTTCGGTCTCTCCTCCCACACGGCGGATTTCTTAGTTCGACAGCCAAGTATAGTGGCAACAAGGAGGGTGTAGCCTATAGTTTTCGGATAATCTGTGTGGGTTGGACCGCCACGTCACGCCACGCTTGCCGCGCCCAGCGCCATCTTGAGTGTGGAGTCTTGTTGGTTCTCGTCTTCGGGATCCACATGATTCCCTAAACGGCTGCCTAAATTTCAAGGAGTCCCGAAGGACTAGTCCAATTGGCCTGAGGGACGATTCTTTACCCTGTATAACTCCGTAATGTTCAGGTGCCCATCTTAGTCCAGAAAAGGCGTGAGAATTAGATTCGAGGGCCAAGCTGGATCCTGGAAGGAAGCTGCCCCGAGGCTGTGGTGACGGCAGTTACCACGGGGGGCAGAAGCTGACCAGGGACTTAAGAGAGCTGGCGTCCTCTGAGCAGCGCGGGACCCGCAGGCTATCCTGTTCGAGGGCACAAGCCCACATCGAATCCATGGATGCCTGCATCCTCAAGGGTGTGTGCTTGGCACACTGCCCGCTCGCCTGCTGGCTCGGCCAGTGGACGGCAGAACCGGTGGTGTGCGACAGGGGTCAGTTGGCCCCAGACTAGGGGCGCCGGGGTTAGGGGGGCCGTGAGAGGTGGACGGGGCGGTCCAAGTGCGCGGGTCTTGGTCTCACTACCTCATCACTCATTGTGGGGCTACCGCCCACTGGCACTGGGACAATTCCCGGTGGAAGATGCCCAAGCACCAGGGGTGGGAACCTCCGCGGGCTCTGAGCTGGGCACTGCCCGGGGCGAGCGCGACCTAGCACCCCGCCTTACCCTCCCCCTCGCCGAGAGCCGTCGTGCGCGCCTGACGCCTCTTCTTCCCTCCTCCTCTTTCCGATTAGCCACTGGGAGGGGGAGGAAGGAGGTGCTGGGCGGGCAGCTTTGCCGCGCTCTGGCTTTCTGCGTCAGCAGCCACAGCAAAACAGCGGCGGGAGCGCGCGACTCCAGCGTGCCCGCGCACCCCTCCCCCGCAGCCTTCGCGCCGAGGCCACCAGACAAACTGAGGCCTTGAATGACAGAACTGCCGGCGACTGCGCAGCGCGCGACTTGCCAAAGCACTGCCGCTTTAAGCACGCTTGTCCATTGTTCGCAATCGAACCAATGAGCGAGCTCCCGCTCCCCGCCTTCGCCCAATAGCGTTCCGACAAGGGAGGACAAGCACCGCCCACTAATCTATATTAAAGGTTCTGGCGCCGCGTGAGTCCCCCACTGGCGGCTCTGAAAAGCCATCTTTGCATTGTTCCTGGGTCCGGTTTCCTCTCGTCGCAACCACCTCCGCCGCGCTCCTCCGCCGCTGCGGACTCCGGCAGCTTTATCGCCAGAGTCCCCGAACTCTCGCTTTCTCTTCATCCCCCGCATCGGATCACCGACGTGCCCCACCATGTCAGACGCAGCGGTGGACACCAGCTCCGAGATCACCACCAAGGTGAGGCTGGACGCCGCCCGCCCCCTCGGGGTTCGCGCGCCGCCACCGAGGCGGTGTTTGGCGCGCAACCGTGGTGTGCCCTAAACGCGCTCTTGCTCTATTCCTCGGGGAGCCCGCCCGCTGGCAGCGCAGTGCCCCGGCAGCCCACTCTTTGTCTGTGCGGAGGAGGGGGCGGGAAGCGCCGCGGGCAGACAGACGTGAAGCGGGTCGGGGAGTGGATCGGGCGCCCTCGGGGTTAGGGGTGGGCGCGGAGGCTGGTCGGTAGCCCTGAAAGTTGTTTGTGACTGGTTTGTATGGCAGCAGGAGGAGAGGGGCCGGTCTGGGAGGTCTTTGGCTGGTCGGGCGCACAGCAATAACTTTGAAACTCGAGCGCGTTTGAGAATCGGAAGTGTTGGGGGCGCGTGTGCGGGCGCGGGCCGGCTCCGGGAAGTGGCGGCTTGCGCCTGCGGGCCGCCCCGCTCTTTGTTCGGTGCCGGTCTCCGGGTTTCGCGCCCCGCAGCGGGCCCAAGATCGTTTATCTGGACTAAGCTCTGATAAGGCGAATGGAATGGCCGGCCAGCTAGTCGCGAAGACGATTGTGTCCGCGGAGGTGTGACGGTTCTCTCCGTCCTGGGTGCCCTCCGGAGGAGTACGCTGGCAGCGATCACCCAGCTCAGATATTCACCGGCGCTGCCTGGCTTGGCTGCGACGGCGGCGAGCCCACGCGCTGGAGGAGTAGGAGAGAAAGTGAAGCCGCGGCGCGCCGGGGCGACTATGGGAGGTCCCCGCGGGCGCACTGTGCGCGACAGCTTATGGGGCGGCGCGGGCCAACACTGCGGCTGTCCGGTGGCGGGGCCGAGTTCGGGGTGTGCCCGGGGCCCTGTACAGAGTTAACTGCTCCCGGTTCTGAGGTCCTCCGCCGCTCCGCTCCTGTTCTGTGCATGGCGTCGGTCCCGCTGCTCTCGCTGGGTAGCGTCTCCGTCCTCGGCGGGAGCGCGGACCTCACAGACGAACTGTTTTTTTCCCCCTTTTTTTCTGGCCGTGTTCCTCCTTCTTTAGGTCTCTATGGGGATCAGCGCGTGTCACCTTGGCGTCTCCTTTACCCTTGTGCCCCTGGCGTCATCTCCGGCTCTCTCAGGGGTTACTCCCCTGGAGGACAGAGCTCGAGACCCGGGTCTCTCTGCAAAGGGCTCTCGGCGGCCCTCTAGACGCAGCCCGCGAACCAGTTTGGTTTGGCATTTGCGTCCGTGTTCCTTTTCTTTCAGGGTGATTTCCCACGGGGGCGACTAATAATAGCCCGGAGGAGCACGTCCCCGACGGTTTTATGCCGCGGAACTGAAACAGCCTCACGGACTGTGGGGGGACGCCTCCTCCGGGACTTTGCCCGCCAAATGCAGAGATGCAGGCCTATGCGTCTCGCCTGCCAGGGTGGCGGCAGGGGGCGTCGAGAGGCCGGCGGACTGCGCAATTCCCACGCTTAGTAAAGTGAATGCTGTCCAAGGGCCCGGAGTCCCCAGGGCCAGGGGGCTCACCCGGCTCCCTGGGCCACGTGCTCTTTGCGCGCGGTGCGTTCCGAGGCCCGCGCGCAAAGCCCGCCGGGCGGGGGCTGCGCGCCTGCGCGTCGCAGTTTCCCCGCCCCCACCCGCTCCCGGGTGCCGCGGCCGCCAGGGGGCAGGAACGGGCAGTTCCGAGGCCCGCGCGCAAAGCCCGCCGGGCGGGGGCTGCGCGCCTGCGCGTCACAGTTTCCCCGCCCCCACCCGCTCCCGGGTGCCGCGGCCGCCAGGGGGCAGGAACGGGCAGCGCCGGGTCCCGCGGTCCAGGTCGGCCGGCGGGAACCAGCCGACAGGTGGCCCAGGGCCATGCCCTAGGCACTGGCAGAGTCGCTCCCTGAACCGAGGTCGCTGGGCGCCAGTTTGTGTTGGCAGGCGACTCTTCCGGGCCGGATCTGCCCTGCAGTCTAAGGCACATTGAGTAGTTTCGTGGGTCGGCAGATGTTAGGAGGCACTTGGCCCCTTCTGGGACAGCAGGATATGGGGGACCCGTGCGGTTTGGGTTTCTTGGGTGACCTGCCCTTGCCAAGAGTCTGGTCTCGGGCTCCTGGAGCTGAGCTACACTGTGAGGGCTCTGGTGGGCAAGCCGGCCTCTATTCCCTTTCCAGGCTAGTCCATGGTAGTTCTCCCACTTCCCACTGTGACAAGCACCTTCTTTTTTTTTTTTTTTTTTTTTTGGAGACGGAGCCTCAAGCTGTCCCCCTGGGTAGAGTGCATCTCGCTCACAGCAACCTCCAACTCCTGGGCTCAAGCAAGTCTCCTGCCTCAGCCTCCCAAGTAGCTGGGACTACAGGCGCCCGCCACAACGCCTGGCCATTTTTTGGTTGCAGCCATCGTTGTTTGGCGGGCCTGGGCTGGGGATTCGAACCCGCCACCTTAGGTGTATGTGGCTGGCGCCTTAGCCGCTTGAGCCACAGGCGCCGAGCCGACAAACACCTTCTTACCTTAACTTTGGAGCATACCTATCTTCCAAGGAGGCTTGTGGGGGCGGAGCTCTCTCTGGTTCGAAACAGTCTGTGATAGGCGTGTGTGAATGTTTCGAATGTTCTGTTCTGTGGCTCGAATGTTCTGTTCTGTGGCTCGTTCGCCCGGCCTGACAGGTTTGGGGCCGTGATGCCACCTGGTGCTTTCCTAACTAAGAAGAATGGGGGGGGGTAGCAGGAGCCCCCCAGTGGGAAATGGGAGGGAGTCTAGTCTGACCACGCAAACTACCATACCTCTGCAGTGCCCTTCTACTCCTGCCACACGTGACATGTGAGTCTTAGCTTTGGACGGGTACATCAACTCAGCTGCTCTAGTTCTTTGCCTGCCTTGGATTGCTCAGAAGACTTACTGTTCCCTCTTCCCTTTTGAAGGACTTAAAGGAGAAGAAGGAAGTTGTGGATGAGGCAGAGAATGGAAGAGACGCCCCTGCTAATGGGAACGCTGTGAGTGGCTGCCTTGCTCATGATCCCTGGCAGCTTCCATCCCAGGAAGTCTGTCCTGGTCTAATTTTTGGTTTAGTGCAGGGTGGGAAAGGAGGGCAGTTCCTGTGTCGTGGTCCCATTGGATCTTGGGGGACAGGAGTCTCTCAGATGCTCTAAAAGCATTAGGCAGCCTCTGGAGGGAAGAGTAAGGGGTGGGGGTCAGGGGCTTTGCTGTGTCCTCCAGCCCTGGGCCAGCTGATTAACAGCTGATGTGTGTTTTGTCGAGGAGAATGAGGAAAATGGGGAGCAGGAGGCTGACAATGAGGTAGATGAAGAAGAGGAAGAAGGTGGGGAGGAAGAGGAGGAGGAGGAAGAAGGTGATGGTGAGTGGCCTCTCTGGACAGAGGGGGAGGAATGGGGGCTCCTTGGGGAGGGACCAGGATACCTGGGGGCTAATGGACTTGTACCTGTGGGGTCTGGGCCTTCCTTGTTTTGGGCTAGTGACATGGAACTGTGCCACACACCCACTTGCACACGTTGCACGTAGTTCGCATCTCCTTGGACAGTGTCCTCTGCATCTTTTGAAAGTCACTGACTACTAATCTGCTGGACTGGCCTTTCAGGATGTAGCTGCTTGGGCCCCCTGACCTTGTGTCAAGTGCATGGGAGGTGTGGGTACCAGGTATCTGTCAGGTAGCAGCAGCAGGTCCAGAGACATTTCCACTCTGCCACATTTGTAATGGAGATTCCCCAAGGAGACACACACAGTTAAGAGGGCAGTGTAGTGTTTACTGGTCCTTGATTCTTTCCAGGTGAAGAAGAGGATGGAGATGAAGATGAGGAAGCTGAGGCCACCACGGGCAAACGGGCAGCTGAAGATGATGAGGTAGGGTTGGCTTAAGGGAGAGGAAGGAGTCTGTTATCTGAGGTCTCCCACCTCTAACAGGAGTTACATGAGGTCCTAAAGCTGGAGGGAAGGAGGGAATGATTCTAGTTGGGAACTTTTTGTGTTGTCATGAGCGGGTCCTTCCTCTTAAACCATGGGTGGAAAAGCCTGGGGTCTCAGCAGGGTTTGGAGCTACCAGTCAGTGCCTGTTTGCTCTGTTAGCAGGCACTGAGGCATTGGCTGGATGGGACCTGTGAGGTTGGACGGGTTCCCTGACTGCCCTTTTTCTGCCCAGGATGATGATGTTGATACCAAGAAGCAGAAGACTGAGGAGGATGACTAGACAGCAAAAAAGGAAAAGTTAAACTTAAAAAAAAAAAAAAAAGGCCACCGTGACCTATTCACCCTCCACTTCCCGTCTCAGAATCTAAACGTGGTCACCTTCGAGTAGAGAGGCCTGCCCGCCCGCCCACCGCAGGCAGCGCCACCCGCAGATGACATGCGCTCTTCACTACCCAACCAAAACCATGAGAATTTGCAACAGGGGAGGAAAAAAACCAAAACTTCCAAGGCCCTGCTTTTTTTCTTAAAAGTACTTTAAAAAGGAAATTTGTTTGTATTTTTTATTTACATTTTATATTTTTGTACATATTGTTAGGGGTCAGCCATTTTTAATGATCTCAGATGACCAAACCAGCCTTCAGAGCGGTCTCTGTCCTACTTCTGACTCTGACTTTACTTGTGGTGTGACCATGTTCATTATAATCTCAAAGGAGAAAAAAAACCTTGTAAAAAAAGCAAAAACAACAACAAAAAACAATCTTATTCCGAGCATTCCAGTAACTTTTTTTGTGTATGTACTTAGCTGTACTATAAGTAGTTGGTTTGTA
>NW_003852408.1:1867954-1875336 GCF_000181295.1 Otolemur garnettii | reverse complement strand
TGAAGTTGCTGTTTATTTTTTTTTTTGGCCTGTTTGATGTATGTGTGAAACAATGTTGTCCAACAATAAACCGGAATTTTATTTTGCTGAGTTGTTCTAACAAAGCTGTCTCAAGCCTGGTTTTTCTGTTTCAATTTCTTTCAGAGTTTTAGAGGAGGGGAGATTGGTAAACTCAGGCCTACCTGTTTTGGGACAGTGGATTGAAGATATCCCTTATGCAGCAGGGTCTGATGGTAGTCAGGGGGCTGAGCTGTAATTGGCAGGGTATTCCCACTCTTTGGGCCAAGGAGCCTTCCCTGGGATCCTTTACCACTGGATGCCACTTATCGCTACAATCTCAGACACTGGGAAACCAGGCTACAATTGGAAGGTGACATTCTCTGCGGCCTAGGTTGATGGTGACAGAGCAAGAATGAACTTATGGCCAGACTCCTGGGAGGTTGCCTCTAGCTTTGGCTTTTCTTGTATGGGCTGCGCTCATTTAGCGTGCTGCAGAGTGGCTCCCCCTGGTGGCAGCACGTGGTACCAGCCAGCCCCTTAGGACGGTTAGCGTACTGATGCAAACTGGCCGTCGTCTCTAACCTTTGCCCTCCAGTAGAAACATTGACTAAAGTTAGGCAGGGTCCCTTCGCACAGTTGAAGATGAGACAGGGCATTTAAACTTTAAGACACAAGCTGTGAGCTATGGGACAGGAGATCCAACTAGTGGAAGTGATACCAAATGTCCCTGCAAGCCTCTGGTTTGAGCCCTGAAATGGATATTGTATCCCCCCTAGGGGACTGAGAGGTGGGAAGGGGCCCAGAGTGGGGGTAAGGAGGCAGGGAGATGAGATCCCTGGCGAGATGGCCCCAGGGGTCAGAATGGAACTCACTGGGAGGCAAGGGAGGGTGGGCTGAAAATCCGGACATGTGATGGGGTTTGTCTCACCTTTGAGCTGAGCGGACTTGGTGGGGGTCACAACTGCATTATCATTAGCAATTAGGATCCTTGACAGGAGACACCGAGCAATTTTTTTTTAAATTGAGAGTCTCACTTTGTCACTTGGATGGCATTGTGTCATCATAACTTACAGCAACCTCAAACTTAGGCTCAAGTGATTCTCTTGCTTCAGCCTCCCTGGTAGACTACAGGCACCTGCCACAATGCCTGGCTATTTTTTTTTTTTTTTTAGCCAGCCTGGGCGGGGTTTGAACCCACCAGCCCTGGAGCATGTGGCCAGCTTCCTAACCACTGAGCAGAGGCACCCAGCCACACCGGGCAATTTCATCTATACTCCCCTTGCTCCTCCTTTACTTTCCCTAACTCGGGTTCGCATCATCTGTTTTCAAGATGCCCATAGCTGGAGGTGGAGAGAATATTAATATCCAAGGGAGTAATCTATGACTGCTGCACCATGGACCAATGGACATGGCTTTGGGAGGGTTTCTCTGAGGAGGTGACAGTGAGAAGGGAGGATGGAAAGGGAAGTGTGGTAAGGGAGCAGCGCCCGGGTGGGCTTCTGGATCAGGAATGTGCTGAGCATGTGTGTTTGGGGGAAGGGGAATGTGAAGAGAAATGGGCACTTTTTTTTTGCAGTTTTTGGCCGGGGCTGGGTTTGAACCTGCCACCTCCAGCATATGGGGCCGGCAGCCTACCCTTTCAAGCCACAGACGCTGCCCCCAAATGGGCACATTTAAGGCAAAGCCAGAGAGACAATGTTAGCCCTGCTCTCACATCTACTGCAGACATATACCATGCCTGGTCCATCCCACACCTCTCCCCCACCTTTGTGGTGTCCATCCCACACCTCTCCCCCACCTTTGTGGTTGACACCAGGCACCAGGGTTCAGAGAGGGCGTTGTCCTTCCCTGTGCTGGAGCTTAGCCATCCTGGCAGGGTTGCTTAGGCCAAGGCATAGAGCTGCCCTGGGGATCAGATTGAGGTTTTTTTTTTTTTTTTTTTTTTAATAGATTTATTTTTATTTATTTATTTTCTGCAGTTTTTGGCTGGGGCTGGGTTAGAACTCACCACCTCCAGCATATGGGGCCAGCGCCCCACTCCTTGAGCCACAGGCGCCACCCTTTTGTTTTGTGTTTTTTTTTTTTTTTTTGAGACAGAGCCTCAAGCTGTCCCCCTGGGTAGAGTGCCGTGGCATTACAGCTCACAGCAACCTCCAACTCCTGGGCTCAAGCGAGTCTCCTGCCTCCGCCTCCCAAGTAGCTGGGACCACAAGCGCCCGCCACAACGCCCGGCTATTTTTTAGTTGCAGCCGTCATTGTTGTTTGGCGGGTCCGGGCTGGGGATTCGAACCCGCCACCTTAGGTGTACGTGGCTGGCGCCTTAGCCGGCTGAGCTATAGGCGCCGAGCCATGTTTTGTTTTTTAAGAGAGAGTCTCACATTATCGCCCTCGGTAGTGTGCTGTAACATCACAGCTCACAGCAACCTCCAACTCCTGGGCTTAGGCGATTCTCTTGCCTCAGCCTCCGGAGTAGCTGGGACTACAGCAGATTAAGATCTAGTAGGAGGAACCATCTGACTCCATGAGCCCAATCCACACCTTGGGCAGCTGCAACCTGGTTCATCTGGGAAGGGAAGCCCTTGAGCCCAAAACTGGCTAGATCCTCTATCTTTCAGGTGTTCCCAGAGACCAGTAGGGTGAATCTGTAAAGCACTTGAAGCCACATGTAGCAGGCCATGCTTAGACCTGGGATCAAGTCTAACCTAGCACCCTGAGGTGCTCAGAGCCACCGCTGGAAGCCCCCCAAAAGGAGGTGAGAAACAGCCCCGATTGGACACCGCAGCCATGTTAACATGGGACAAGTTAAGTGAACCTTGTGGGCCTAAATTCCTCCTCCGCAAAATAGAAACAATAGGATGCAGCATAAGCCAGGGCCCAGCGATTAAAGTGATCAATCACTGCTTGTTGACATGTTCTCAGGGTCCGGGGTCACCGTGATCTCACTCCCCAAGTCCTCTCCAACTGCAAGGACCGTGCCTCCCTTGGAGCCCAGGTTAGAAGATTTGCAAGGGACTGGCGCCCTCTGGTGGACACAGAGGAACTGCAGCGGCCTCTGCTCAGAGAGCCCTGATACCAGGGGAGGCAGCCTCAGCCACCCCTCACGGTTCTGTTCCACGACAAGACCTGTCTTCTTTGTCTCTCTCTCTCAATAGAGTCTCACTATGTTGCCTCAGGCTAGAGTGCCGTCGCATCATAGATCACAGTAACCTCAAACTTCTGGGCTCAAGTGATCTCTTGCCTCAGCCTCCTGAGAAACTGGGATACAGGCGTGCACTGTCATACCCAGCAAATGTTTTCATTTTTAGTAGAGACGGTGTCTCACTCTTGCTCAGGTTGGTCTCAACCTTCTGAGCTCAGGTGATCCACCTGCCTCAGTCTCCCAGAGTGCTAGGATGACAGGCATGAGCCACTCACTGTGCCTGGTCTCCTTTTGCTCTCTCCATTGCTAGGACCCCAGCCAGATGTGAGAGTTAGTGGTCATTTCCCAGGTCTGCCTTCAGGTGCCCCATATCAAGTACTTGGTCCTTATTTTCCTGGAGGAGAGACTCCAGGCCTCCCCTGAGCTGGAGCTGGGGCCAGGGTCTATTCCTCTAGTGTCTTGGCCTTTCCTGTGACCACATGTTCGCTTGCCCAGCTCTGTTCAAATGCTTGGCATGCACAGACCCAGGTCATTTCTGCCCTGAGTAGGGGATATGGGAGATGGATGTTCATCAGCCTCAGGCCCTATTGTAGGACTTCACACATCCTCAGTGTGACTGTTGCCCTGAGAGTAATCCTGGGGCCCTCAGTCACTAGAGTCTGGGCCTCCTAGCTGCACTCCCTGGCTCTGTCTAAGTTGCCTGCCACACTGCCCCAGGCCTGGGCGCCAGCATCCCATACTGCCTCTCCACTTTCATCACTGTTCCAGGGTTCAGGTAGCTCAGGCTCTGGTTCTTCCCAAGTCCTAGATTCCAGACCTTCCAGGGCCTCACTGCCCAGCTCGCTTCTGCCAGGCCTCCTCCGTGGGCTGGATGCTTATGTTCTAGGTGCAAGCCAGCCCTGCTTGCCTCGGGCTGCTAGCCACTCTGTGGTTCCCTTGTGGTAGGAGCAGCTTTATAGGATGGAAACCCTGGACTCAGCTTTACTTGGGACCCAACTCAGTCTGGTTAGGCCTCACAGGGCTGGCCTCACCCTTACCCTAATCCTGCTGGTCCAGTGGCCCATTTCTCTGATGCAAGTGTGGTTTGGTTTTTTTTTTTGAGATGGAGTCTCACTCACTTTGTCACCCTTGGTAGAATGCTATGGCGTCAGACCTCACAGCAACCTCAAACTCTTGGGTTTAAGTGATTCTCTTGCCCCAGCCTCTTGAGTAGCTGGGACTACAGGTTCATGCCCAGCTATTTTTAGAGATGAGGTCTCACTCTGGCTCAGGCTGGTTTCAAACCTGTGAGCTCAGGCAATCCATCTGCCTTCATCTCCCAGAGCGCTAGGATTGCAGGCATGAGCCACCATACCCAGCCCTGTGGTTCAGTTTTGCAGTATGGCTATGTTCTCTACACCTCCATATTTTGTAGGCAAGGGCAGGGCCAGCCAAAGACAGGGCTGTGCTCTGAGGCTGTCCTCTCTGGAGACATCAGCCTATGCTTGAAGGTCTGGCCTGAGCTCAGAGAGGTGATAGAAGCTCAGATCAGAAAGCAAGGCTGGAACATTGCAATGCTGCCTAGCACATCAGCCTCAGACACTGTGAACAATACTAGTGTTATTCACAGGGAAGGAGTGGCAGCCAGCACTGGTGCAGATTCCATGAGGATAGCCTAGAGACTGGGCGTGGAGGGTGTGTGTCCCCAAGGACTCTCCATCAAGGCTGCCATGTACAGCAACAAGAGGTGCTAGTTGGTCACTTGAGACAACCTAATTTCACATGTACCCATGTAGGGGGTCCAGCTGCAAGGCTCTGGCAGGAAGAAGAGCTTTCCAGGGGCTGGCAGGTAACATCTGTTGGTTTTGCCCTCTTTTTTGCAATAATCATCCAAAGCAGTGTCCAGTTTTCCTCCAGGGGAACTTCTCCTCTCCCACTCTTAGCTAAGACAAGCCCCCAGGGGCAGAATATGTGATTTGGTCCTGACCAATAAATGCCCTGAAGCCCCCTGGCCACACTGATTAGTTCAGAGTTGACAGGTGACCCAAGTCATTTAATCAGAGTGAGCCTTGGGGATTTTTGATTGAGTTACTGAAAAGGAAAGAAACATTGGGTTTATTCCTTGAGGATTTAAACTTAAGAGGCTGAGAGGCCTAGTCCTCAGGCTAGTCAGAGAGGAGCAGAGCTGAGCCAGGTGCCAAAGGACCCTCAAGTTAAGATGACCTTGCTTTAGTTCCTGAGTTCCTTGCTTTAGTTCCTCAGCCATACCTGAAACTAGATTGATTTCTGGACTTTTCAATTACAGTATATAAGGCCAGTAAATTTTCTCTTAGCTTAGGCTAGTTCAGGTTGGGTTTTCTGTTGTCTGTAACTGAAAGACTCCCAGGTAGTGAACAGGGAGAATGCAGGACTCCAGGCTCCTGTCTCCAAGGCCAACCAGCCATGAACAAACAGAGCTGCAGGGAGAGTTGGATGGAGGTGCAGGGGACCCCTTCTCTGGTGTGGTTTCCAGATTGGGAGGAATGCAGAGAGATGAATCTGCTTCATGGTCCACCTTTCAACAGGATCACAGAGTCCTGCCTGTATCATTACCAGCCAGGTGGGGATGGCTGGGGTCATCTGCACTGCCCACCTTGTTTTTTTTTGTAGAGACAGAGTCTCACTTTTTCGCCCTCGGTAGAGTGCAGCGGAGTCGCTCCAGCAACCTCCAACTCCCGGGCTTAGGCAATTCTTCTGCCTCTCCAGCAACCTCCAACTCCTGGGCTTAGGCCATTCTTCTGCCTCAGCCTCCCAAGTAGCTGGGACTACAGGCGCCCACCACAACGCCCAGCTATTTTCTGTTGCAGTTTGGCCGGGGCTGGGTTTGAACCCGCCACCCTCGGTATATGGGGCCGGCGCCTTACTCACTGAGCCACAGGCGCCTCCCTGCACTGCCCACCTTGTATCCTTTGCCTGGAACTCCACCCCCATCCCCCTTCTCTAGCCCATGGTCATCTCTGGTCCCCAGACCTCCCTGCGTTCCCATCGTGCCTCATAGTCACACACACTCATTGACCTAATTCGATGGCCCTGGGGGCTCCTAGATTGGGGTAGAACCCCATGCAGCAGGAGCCTCCCAAGTGTCTCTTTGCCCCAAAGTGTACCTGAGAAGGAGGAGGTGAGATCTATCCCATCTCGTGAGATGCTGGGTTAAGTAATTCTGGGTTTTCTTTTTGCAGCATTCGCTGGGCCTTTAACGTTCCAAAGGGTACTGAGTCTCCAAAAAGGCTTAATATGCAGCTCACTCTAAATTTGTTTGACCTGGATTTTTTTCACAGAGAGCCTGTTAACATATTGAAGGACATTTGTGTCCAGTAAAAGCTGATCTTGCATAACAAGGACCCTCACCAGGGCTCAGGGAATATTTGCTGAGCTAAGCAGCTGGAGGGAAAAGATTCTTTTTTTTTTTTTGAGCCTCAAGCTGTTGCTGTGGGAAGAGTGCTGTGGCATCATAACTTATAGCAGCCTCCAACTCCTGGGCTCAAGCGATTCTCCTGCCACCCAAGTAGCTGGGACTACAGGCGCCTGCCACAATGCCCAGCTATTTTTTTTGGTTGCAGCCATCATTGTTGTTCGGTGGGCCTGGGCTGGATTCGAACCCACCAGCTGAGGTGTATGTGGCTGGCGCCTTAGCTGCTTGAGCCACAGGCACCGAACCAAGGGGGAAAGGATTCTTTTGAGAACTGGTTCCACAGTCTGGCTCTGGGAATTCTTCACAGGCTCATCTTCCTATGGCTGCAGGCTGTGGCCTGTCAACACAGTGCAGGAGGGAGGGGTACCTTTGGCCATGCAGGTAACTGGCATCACTAGGTGAAGGGACAGCAAAGGGTGGAAACTGCTACAGATCTTTCTGGGAAGTATTTTGACCCCATATATCAAGATCCCTAAAATGTGCACATATACTTTTGACCTAGAGATTTTACTGCCTGGAAATCATCAAGGGAGAAAAATCAGACTGCTGAGGAAGGTATTAGACCCTAAGGTGAACATAACGGTGTTTGTTTGTTGGTTTATTTTGAGATAGTCTCACTCTGTCACCCTAGGCAGAGTGCCATGGCATCATAGCTCAAACTCCTGGGCTCAAGCAATCCTCCTGCCTCAGCCTCTGGAGTAGCTGGGACTATAGGCACTCGCCACAACACTTGGCTGTTTTTTTTTTTTTTTCTTCTTTCTATTTTTAGTAGAGACAGAGTCTTGCTCTAGTTCAGACTGGTCTCGAACTCCT
>NW_003852408.1:1866703-1867912 GCF_000181295.1 Otolemur garnettii | reverse complement strand
TGGTTGCAAGAGATAGAAACCAGTTCAAATTGTTGTTTATGAAAAAGGGGAATTTTTTGTGAGTAGAATGTTCTGAAATGTCATGGTTCAGGTATAGCAGAATCCAGGTGCTCAAACCATGTTATCAGGAACTTGTCTCCCTCCCTCGGTCAGCTCTGTTTTCCTTGGCATTGGTTTTGTTCTCTGGCAGTTTCACAGCTACTGTCAAACATGGTGGCTACTGTTCATAGCATCTTCACCTAGCTTGGTGATGAGGTGTGGGAGGGCAAAAAAGGTAGTATGTTAGGAGGAACAAATAATATGAAATAAAAATTTTTTTTTGAGACAGAGTCTCACTTTGTTGTCCTCTGTAGAGTGCCACGGTGTCACAGCTCACAGCCACCTCTAGCTTTTGGGCTTAGGTGATTCTCTTGTTTCAGTGGGCTGGATTTGAACCCGCCACCTTAGGTGTATGTGGCTGGCGCCTTAGCCGCTTGAGCCACAGGTGCCGAGCCTACTGTTAACTGTAGATGTGAGGCACACACTCTTCCTTCCAGAACCACAGGTAGTTTTGAATAATGTAGAGAATAGATTACTTTAAAATGTCAGGAGAGACCAGGTGAGGTGGCCCATGTCTGTAATCCCAGTACTCTGGGAAGCCGAGGTGGGCAGATTGCTTAAGGTCACCAGTTCAAGACCAGTCTGAACAAGAGCAAGACCCTTGTCTCTAAAAATAAAATAAAATAAAATAGCTTGGCATTGTGGTGGGTGCCTGTAGTCCTGGCTACTTGGGAGGCTTAGGCAAGAGAATCACTTGAGTCCAAGAGTGAGGTTGCTGTGAGCTATGAGGCCACAGCACTCTATCAAGGGCAAGAAAGTAAGACTATGTCTCAAACACAGACACACACACACAATGTCAAAAGAGAAAAGTTGATACAGAATTGTATCAACAATATAATTGTGATGAAAAAATATAAAACAAAACAGAAAGACTCAAGAAGTATATTTACTAAATGTCACTTCCAAGTGGTAGAATTATAATTTTTTTTCTTTTTCTTTTTTTCTTTCTTTTTTTAAGGACAGAGTTTATTTTTATATTTTATTTTTTGGCTGGGGCTGGATTTGAACCCGCCACCTCTGGCATATGGGGCCGGTACCCTGCTCCTTTGAGCCACAGGCGCCGCCCTAATTTTTTTTTCTTTAATGTTCTGTGTTTCTTTTTGTTTTGAG
>NW_003852408.1:1864543-1865922 GCF_000181295.1 Otolemur garnettii | reverse complement strand
ACAGAGTCTCACTTTGTTGTCCTCTGTAGAGTGCCACGGTGTCACAGCTCACAGCCACCTCTAGCTTTTGGGCTTAGGTGATTCTCTTGTTTCAGCCTCCCGAGTAGCTGGGACTACAGGTGCCTGCCACAACACCCGGCTAATTTTTTTGTTGCAGTTTGGCCAGGGTCGGGTTCAAACCTTCTATCCTTGGTATATGGGGCTGGCACCCTACTCAATGAGCCATGGGCACTGCCCATGAAATAAAATTTTAAATGACAAGAAAAAAGCCAGTAGTTGTTGGTTTTTTAATGAAACTCTAGAGAAACTATGACAGGTACTGTACACCCTGTAGCAAGCCAGTCGGTCCCTTATTCCCCAACCCCTGGTTCAGTTAGAATTGGGCTGCACTCTGCAGGTCCAGTTTATAGGACCCTTGGGACCCACCATCTCAGAAGAACCAATCTTTCCTCATGGTTCCAGCCTAAGTCCTGGCAAGGCTCTCATTGGTCAGATCTAGTCATGTGACCTTATGCCCAAATCAGTACCCCAGAGTCACTTGGACAGAGAGAATTAAGATAGATTTTCCCTTAGGAAAGTCGATATTAGGAATATGAAGGAGGCCTGGAGAAAACAACATCCAACTAATGGTGTATTTAAGGAATTTCAAGAAAATCCAAAATATAAATCAGGGTGACTTGGACATGATCTTGGGCATGAATCTGGCATATAATTCTACCCCATGGTATTGGACACATGTCAATATGCCCCTTGATGTTGTCCCCTATGTAACTCTTCTTTCACTTCCCCTTGTGTCCCTTCTACCACTAGGACTAGGTAGGGAGACCAAGTCTCACTCCCTGTGGGAAGGACACAGCCTGGGCCCAAAAGACGCTACTCAGCTTGAGTTTCAAAGTAACAGCAGAAAGGGGCTAAAGTTCTATTTCAATGGATCATGGGCCAAAGTTCAGAAAGAGTAGGGAGGACAGTAAGAAAACCCCAGGGGTCAGCTGACCACACAGGGAGGGGTCAAGCCCTTCAAGGCTGAGTGGAGCAGGGTATAGGGCAGGAGAGAGACAATTTAGACAGAAGTGACCTCATGGACTGGTAGTTGGTGTCAAATGATGCCCCAAGGACCAGGTAGGCCCCTTAGTGCATGGCAATGTAGGATGCCAATATCTTGGGTGATGAGCCATCAACCCTGGACGAACAACATTCTTATCTTACTCTCTGGGTCCTTTCCAAGCAGAGGAAGGACACTGCTGCATAGTGAGCTGGCTCCAGGCTCATCCATCTTCCTTTCCATCATTTTTGAGACCATTCTAGTCAAAGCTCTTGGGGCAAAATGGTACAAGAAGGGACCAGAATGACATCATGGTACAGGACTTTTTTTTTTTTTT
>NW_003852408.1:1863072-1864192 GCF_000181295.1 Otolemur garnettii | reverse complement strand
CCCGGGCTGGGGATTCGAACCCGCCACCTTAGGTGTATGTGGCTGGCGCCTTAGCCGCTTGAGCCACAGGTGCCGAGCCAGGACTTTTAAGGGAACAAGTGGCACTAGGGGATGGCACACCTCCCAGAGCCCTTACCCTCTTCTTTGTCCTGAAGATGCCTGTGCTTGGGAGCAGGACAGACCCAGGTTCTGACTGTACTTGAGGGAGGACTTAGATCAGAAACTTCTCCTACAAGGTCTTGGGTTTCTCCTCTCTGGAATAGGAGCTCTCAGCAGCCCTGCTCCTCACCAGGTGACAGTTAACACAAGGCCAGGCCAGGCTCTCTGTTGCTCATCATGACTGGCAATCATAGGTTACAGAGACTTTGGCCACGTGTTCACGTGCAGGATGTGAACAGAGGCAGAGTGACAGGGACAAGATTAGTTCCAGGAGGCTCATATAGCAGAGGGCTCTGAGCCATCAGAAATGAGGGGGCTGAGTGGCACCCGTGGTGTAAAGGAGTAGGGCGCCAGCCCCATATGCCAGAGGTGGCAGGTTGAAACCCAGCCCCAGCCAAAAAACCCCCAAAATACAAAAAAAGCCAAAAACAGAGCTATAGCTCGGCACCTGTAGCTCAAGCAGCTAAGGCACCAGCCACATACACCAGAGCTGGTGGGTTCAAATCCAGCCCAGGCCTGCCAAACAACGACAACTACAACCAAAAAGTAGCCGGGCATTGTGGCGATTGCCTGTGGTCCCAGCTACTTGGGACACTGAGGCAAGAGAATCGCTTAAGCCCAGGATTTTGAGGTTGCTGTGAGCTGTGACGCCACAGCACTCTACCCAGGGCGACAGCTTGAGGCTCTGTCTCCAAAAAAAAAAAAAAAAATGAGGGGGCCTCAGGGTGGGAGTAAGGAGTGTCTTAGCTTAGGCTGCTGTAACAAAGTGACTTACACTAAGGGACTTATAAATATTTGTTTCTCACAGTTCTGGGGGCTGGAAAATCCAGTATCAAAGGTGAGAGTGGACAGACTGGGTGCCTGGTGAGGGCTGCTCCCTGGGCCACATGTCTTCATGTGGTGGAAGGGGCAAGTACTTTCTGGGGTACCTTTTTTTTTTTTTGAGACAGAGCCTCAAGCT
>NW_003852408.1:1856720-1861488 GCF_000181295.1 Otolemur garnettii | reverse complement strand
AATAGAAAAACTGAGGCAAGAGGATCGATTGAGTCTCAGTTGGAGGTTGCTGTGATCTATGACACCATGGCACTCCACCCAGGGTGACTGCTTGACTGTCTCAAAAAAAAAAAAAAAATACATGGCCAACAATGTTCCATTAAAGAAAATAAATTTCCACTATTAACTTCTGTGATAACAGAAAACAGTACAACGTAATTTCAAGTTCTGTAAATAGGTAGACCAATCATCTGCAACTTGATTATAAAGGGTGCCCTGTGGGCCATGTAATAGTCATTTAGCATTATTTATATCTCAAATTGCTCTTAATTTAGCTCAAAATTAAATAATTATAACATGTAAAAATTTTATTTATTTATTTATTTTTTTTGCAGTTTTTGGCTGTGGCCGGCTTTGAACCCGCCACCTCCAGTACATGGGGCTGGTGCCCGACTCCTTGAGCCATAGGTGCTGCTCCATTGTATAACAATTTAAGTGACATTAATTCTGCTTCTCCAGTAACATTGTGTGGCCTTCAATGTATACAGAAAACATTCAGGTCTTCAGGCATCTGGGCCTGTACCCATTCTATAAAAACTGACTTTGCTATCACTCTAGGAAGCTGAGGAGAGAGGATACCTTGGGCTCAGAGATGAGCCTGAGCAAGAGTGAGACCCATCTCTACTAAAAATAGAAAGATCAGCCCAGTGTGGTGGTGCCTGTAGTTCTAGCTCCTCAAGAGGCTGAGGTAGGAGGATCACTGGAACCCAGGAGTTTGAGGTACTCTAGTCTGGGCACCAGAGTGAGACTCTGTGTCAAAAAACCCCACAAAAACAAAAAACTGCAGCTCCTGTGTCCTGTCCTTTTACATGTGTTCACTCCAGCATGTACTTCCTTTCTCCTCTCCTATTATTCAGCAGTTAGGTATCCTCCCCTCCCCACCATTTTAAATCCCACCCAGACACCTTGGAGCCTCCAATTAGGACTGTCCCTGAAGCACACACTTTCTGTTTTTCTGAGAGCAGTTAGCAAGAAGCATATGTGACAGCTGTGGCCAGGTGATTAAGTAGAGAGGCACTGTCTTGGAAGTCCTTTCTCCACTAGAATGTGTCTAGTTCCTTGAGAGAGTTTCTCAGTGGAATTATGGACAGCAGATATGGTTTAGGAAAGGGAAGGGGATAGACGCACTCTGATAAAAAGAGATGGCATTTTAAGAAAGCAAAAGGAAACCTTGATTCATTTTTACCTATTTTTTAAATCCAATCTTTCGTAATGACTTTTTAGACAACACATCTAATATGAGGAAGAGAACTGTCATCGAAAGGTGCTGCTAGTACACTGAAAATGAATTGCTTCTCCTCCCCACCCACAGATAAAAACAGACTCAGGTGACAGAGGAGAAGAGAAGGAATCTGGGAGCAGAGGCCACACAAAGAGAACCATCTCTCCTGTATATTCTTCTGTCCTCTGGCCTCAGACTTTACTACTTTGGTAACTGGAAAACTGTTAATCATTGGTATATTATAAATTATGATGAAGGCTACTGGTAGCTCAGAGGTAAGTTCCTAAAAAAGAACCATTTTTGTTTTTCTCATGTCAGACCTGCATGCAGATGCAACCACGTCTCTCCTGTGCTGGCTTCCTTTGACTGTGGTCTTCCCAGCCTTCTCCAAGCCCAGATGCTTTCCCATGGCTCTCAAGTTAGGTTCATGGAGATCCTGTCTTCTTTTGTAACTTCTAGTCTGTTACTTAAGAATATAAGAGTATCTACTCTGGGCTTAGTACCTGTAGCTCAGTGGTTAGGGTGCTGGCCACATACACTGAGCAGGTGGGTATGAACCCGACCTGGGCCTGCTAAACAACAATGACAACAGCAACAAAAAAATAGCCAGGCGTTGTGGCAGGTGCCTGTAGTCCCAGGTACTTGCGAGGATGAGGCAAGAGAAGTGCTTAAGTCCAAGAGTTAAGAGGTTGCTGTGAACTATGATGCCACAGCACTCTACCGAGGGCAACATAGTGAGACTCTGTCTCAAAAAAAAAAAAAAGACTCCCACTCTACCAACCTAGAACTTCTATCCTTTCTGGAAACTTTTTGAACAAATGAACACTGTAAAGAAATGAAAAAAGTAAAAAACAAAACAAAGGTTGTATATATGTTGTAGAAGAAAACTATTAAAGACAGTATCTAAAAGACAAATGTTAAAGTCATGATTCTTGTTCAACTATATTGTATACTACTCTTGGAAAGCTTGAGGCACTCAAGAACAAGATTTATCAGTTGAGCCCTGGAGTAAAATACTATATAGTTTTGATTCCTATGATCAGATAAATGTCTTTCTTCCCATCATGCAGTCAAGTTCATGTTCCAGAGAAAGAAGAGATGAAAACAGTGCAATGCTAAAGACTGTAGGAATATTTTAATTCATGTTTTAATTACATTACATAATAATAATAATAATATCACAGTCTATTTTACAAGTTAAATGTTTGGGAATATATGAAATAGAAATGGTAGGAAAAAACTAAACATGGGGTCAGGAACATTAATTTTGCCAAAACCAGGGGCCAAAGTAAGCTGTGTAACCTGCAGGGCTCAAGGAGTAGAAAGAAAAGGTGACAGGTTCAGTATTGGCTTTTGGTATGTTTGTTCCCTTGTGTTTACACTAGGAAGGAGTCAAAGCATATGTCCCCTGCCTTAGACTGGGGCTGGGAATTTAGTCTGGTCACTGGAAGATGGCAGCTTAGAAAAAAAAGCCATCTGTTTACCTACCACAGAGCTGGTCCCCTGGTGGCTGCAGGAGGGTTCTGCCGTAGAGGGAATGAGGGGTGGAAGTCTCAAAAATCAAAAGTGGAGGAAAAATGTAAACAGTTTCCTCCTCCCTCCAAAAAACCCAAATTCTTGAAATGCACACACATTCTTCTCTCAAACATAGAAAAGTCTCACTTTGGATGTGCTTACAAGAAGATCGTCGTCAAAAAATTTCGTTTCTATGATAACATTCCCACTGTAAGTAATAAGAGAAACAAGAGGGCAAAAGAGAGAAGATAAGCATGTTGGGCACAAGATTTCACGTCCATAAAGCAGTTTCTATCTGGGTTCACTGGGCCCATGGGCATGTATCTACCTAGAGCCTGAACTTCAGGGCATTAAAATCCTTATCTATATGGTGAGAAGTCTAACATGATATTTAACTTATATGATTAGGTTTGTCCCCGTCAACCTCAGAAATCAGAAGTGAGAACATGTGTCCACTCCTTGGTACACTGTAAAGCCCTTAGTAGAGTGCTCTGCACACAGGGTGCTTATAGATCTGACTCTGACTCTGATATGGCATTTGTGGACCCTTTGGGTGGTTTACACACAGAAGCCTGCAGACCTCAGGGTTAGTATTCTTCCCTACAATAACTACTATAGCGGATAGCTGGGGTTTGGCCTGTCTTGAATTTTTTCCCATGCTTTTGGGTAAGAGCACTCTGCTCTTCATCTAGGGAACCACCTTCTTCCAGTCCATTGTCAAATGAGTGGTTCCTCCCTCACCTGGCAAAAAGGTGAGTTAAAGATAGAAAGTGGGTTAAGCATACTCTGCTCTGAGTTGGATCCTTCCTATGGTTGCTTATCGTTCCTTGTTTCTCAAGGAAGCTATCCATGGATTTGAGCCCTCTGTAGCTTCCAAGATGCCCCAGCCCACCTTTTTATTCACTCAACTCTGTTGTATCAGCCATAGCCTATTTCTGTGACTCACAACTAAAGAACCCTAAATGATACATATGTATTGTGAAGGTTGAATTTCATTTTCCTTAGTGAGCATCTCAGTGCTTCCATTTGTAAAATGAGAGAGACCATGACCTTACTGAGTCACTCTTGCGCTGAATTCAAGATAACTGTTTTTGGGAGTTCTAAAAAGTTAAATATAGATAGTCTCCTAGTTATGATGGATTGACTTCAGATCTTTCAACTTTATGATGGGTTTATTGGGATACTAAAGACATTTTCATTTATAATATTTTCTACTTATGATGGATATGTCAGGATGTAACCCATTGTAAGTCAAGGAGAACCTGTATTGTTTTTGAGGTTATAAAAAGTGAGACATGCCTTAACCTAAAGATGTTATCATAGATCTAATAGTTTTAGTGCCTGAAAGAAATCAGGCCTGGCCAAGAAGTCAAATGAAGGTTAATAAAATCTAAAAAAAATGCCCCCCTGGGTGGTGCCTGTGGCTCAGTGGGTAGGGTGCTGGCCCCATATACCGAGGGTGGCAGGTTCGAACCTGGCCCCCGCCAAACTGCAACAAAAAAATAGCCAGCATTGTGGTGGGTGCCTGTAGCCCCAGCTACTTGGGAAGCTGAGGCAAGAGAACTGCCTAAGCCCAGGAGTTGGAGGTTGCTGTGAGCCGTGACGCCATGGCATTCATGACACAAAGCGAGACTCTGTCTCTAAAAAATAAAAATAAAAAATGCCCTCCTATACTAACTTTCCAAGGGTAATTAACAACCAGTAGATGCATTTCTGCTGATAATTAATTATGAAAAGGGAAATAGGGTACTCAAAATCTAACCAGCGGGCCAGGTGCAGTGGCTCATGCCTATAATCCTAGCACTCTGGGAGGCTTAGGCAGGTGGATTATTTGAGTTCAGGAGTTTAAGACCAGCCTGAGCAAGCATGAGACCCTATTTCTACTAAAAACTGAAAAACTAGGGTGGTGCCTATAGCTCAAAGGAGTAGGGCACTGGCTTCATATGCCGGAGGTGGTGGGTTGAAACCCAGCCCTGGCCAAAAACTGCAAAA
>NW_003852408.1:1852404-1854555 GCF_000181295.1 Otolemur garnettii | reverse complement strand
GGATTCGAACCCGCCACCTTAGGTGTACGTGGCTGGCGCCTTAGCCGGTTGAGCTATAGGCGCCGAGCCAGGGAGCAAGTTAACATATATTGTATGTCAGTCTTCTCCCGTATCATCCCATTTTACCTTCATCACACCTCTATGAGACACAAATATTAATTCTATGTTTAAAGTGAAGGACTAAGGCTCAGAGAGAAAAAGTATATACAAGGTGGCCATAAAGTTCATGTGTAATTTAAAATTGTACACTATTTTAAACTGCATACGAACTTTATGGCCATCCTGTATATTACTGCCCAAGATTACACAGGCAGTCAGAGTGAATTAGGAATTTAAAACCTGGTCTAAGCTATTTCTTTTTATTCTTTCTACTCTATCATGCTGTTTTTTTCTTTTTCTTTTTTGAGGTAGAGTCTCAAGCTGTCACCCTGGGTGGAGTGCCATGGTGTCACAGCTCACAGCAACCTCCAACTCTTGGGCTTAAGCGATTCTCTTGCCTCAGCCTCCCTAGTAGCTGGGACCACAGGCACCCACCACAATGCCTGGCTATGTTTTGGTTGTAGTTGTCATTGTTGTTTGGCAGAACCGGGCTGGATTTGATTCTGTCAGTTCCGGTGTATGTGGCCAGTGCCTTAGCCGCTGAACTACAGGTGCCGAGCCCATGCTGTCTTTTACATATGACAAAGGTTAATAATCTGTAAACTAAGATACCTCTGGATACTCTTTTACCCTTGTTTGTCAACCTAGTTCCCTGCCCACATAACAGCACCAAGAGTCCCACCTGACTGGAAAGCCTGCTTCTAGACAAACTTCATAATTTCCTGAGACCTGTACACTCACGTTAAGACGCTTGCTGGCATCATCTGAGACTCGGGTGCTGCCTCTATCAAGGACTGCCAGGTATTTGTGGAGTTAGGGATCACAAAGCCAAACTCGAAGAACCATTCTGAAGGAAGAAGGAAAAGCCCGGGTGAGCACGGGACCCAGTGTAAAGTTAAAGGGCTCTTTGTCCCCCTCCTTTAGAGTGAACCTTATCCTACCCCAGGAACCACCAGAGGAAGTTATCAAAAAGCTCCCAGGTAAGAGTATATAAAAAGGATAGGGAGCCTCTTTAGGCTGTCTTTTGAACCATACCAGAGGTTTGCTTTTTATGCTTTGGGGCTAAAGAACTGGGACCAGTAAGCAGGATACAGTATGAGCAGCATTTTCTTACAGGTAGGCTGAATGTGAACTATTAAATAGAAGTAGACCTTTTTTTTTCATTTGAATTTAGCTGTGAGGTGCTTATGTGCCCTCTTACACTGCATGGTGAGAAGCCAGAGCAGAGTGGCCTCGCCAGTCAAATCTGTATGATACTGTATGTAGAGCACTGTACTGGGCTCTGCTCACAGCAGGTCCTCTACCACATCACCATACCATGTCAGCGCCAATCAAGGCACAGTCACCTGGGACCCCTGTGTCAAGGATCTCAAAGCCTCTGGTAGTGGCCAGTTTTATTTTGGTTTGTTTTCACTGGGGGTCCCCAATCTTGCAGAGTGTAGGAATCTTACCACAAACTGAGTTGTAAAATGAATGTTATCAAAGCTCTGCTTTACTTCACTGGGTCTTGGCTTTTGTCCCTGTCACCTTAAGCCCTGATTTCAGGCATGTAGGCAGCAGAATACCTTCCAGGCATTGCCCTTTGAAGTAAACTTTTTGTTCCAGGCGGAATTTTTCCATTTGCTCTGCTGAAGAAAAGTTCAATTCTCGAGACACTGCCTTGCACTTGAGGATTTTCTTGGGAACACGGGCTGATAAGAGGAAAATAAATATTGAAGTCATTCTAAATGAAAACTAAATGACTATGATGCTTCAAGCTTCTGGGAGCTTCTTGCAGCTGATATAGAGAACACCTCCTATTTATTACATTTCAGACAATGCCTTGGTAACTGCATTATAAGCTTTAGCTGAAGGCAGAGGTCTCCAATTGGCCAATAGCATCTGAATGATCTTCAAGAAATACTAGCTTCAGTGCATTTAAGGGCCTTACCTAGGCATTCTCATCAGAAAGGGGCTGCATGAATACCTTCTTTCTACTCTGTTCTATTGGTTTTAACCCCTAACTGTTCCTTTTACCTCAGAGAGATAAAAATGAAAACTTCCACTGAGGCT
>NW_003852408.1:1848787-1851743 GCF_000181295.1 Otolemur garnettii | reverse complement strand
AAAAAAAAAAAAAAAAAAAAAAGAGTGAGAGCCTGTCTCTACTGAAAATAGAAAAACTAGCCGGGCATTATGGTGGGTGCCTGTAGTCTGAGCTACTTGGGAGACTGAGGCAGGAGGATTGTTCAAGCCCAAGACTTTGAGGTTGCTATGAGCTTTGATGCCATGACACTCTACCCAGGGCAACAGAGTCTGTCTCAAATAAATAAATACATAAAAAAGAAGAAATTTTTGGTTTATATCTTTGGATATATTCTAACACAAAAAATTCAGCACAAAATAGGTTTTGGGAAGTTGGAGAAAGAAACGTAAGAAAGTAACTAAAAATGTCAACAATATGTGGATTAACATGCTGTGTCTTCAGGGGCTTACTCACCTACTAGGTATGTGTTAACCTAGCCCTCTGCTGCCCAGGCTCTGTTCTGGCATTGGTCATAGCCCTGTGACAACAAAAAGATGGGAAGTACCTTCATGCTCCACACCAGGTACAGACAGGTCATCTGTTCCTTGCCAGAGTATCTTCCCTGTCTCGGCATCCCGAAGGTTCATCCAATTTCTGATCAAATGTGATTAAGGCAAATAAGGCACTGAAAGTGACTCCTATTTAGTACTCTGGGTGTTTTATGTTTGCTCCTGCCAATTCAACTCTTATGTACTTTTAAGCAAGTCTACCAAATTCAGTACCATGAAAGCAGGTAAGAATGTGCAGGAGTATTTAAAAGACATCTAAAGAAAGTGGCAGAGACATACAGAAGATATATATATATTTTTTTTTGGCCGGGGTTGGGTTTGAACCTGCCACCTCCAGCATTTGGAGTCAGCGCCCCACCCTTTTGAGCCACAGGCGCTGCCCCAGAAGATATTTTTATCTACAATGTAAGAATCCATAGCTGAATGTGGTAGTGTACACCTATAGCCCCAGCTATCTGGGAGGCTGAAGCAAGAGGACCTCTTGAGCCCAGGAGTTTTAGGACACACTAAGCAATGATGCCACTGCACTCAAGCCAGGGTGACAGAGTGAGAACATTTGCCAAAAAACAAAACAAAACAAACCCCCAAACACCCCAAACAACACCCCCCAAAGCCTGCACACACCTAGAAATTTCAAGAAAGGGATAGAAAATGAATAGAGTGCTCAGCGCCTGTGGTTCAAGTGGCTAAGGCGCTAGCCACATACACCTAAGGTGGCGGGCTCGAATCCAGCCCGGGCCCGCCGAACAACAATGATGGCTGCAACCAAAAAATAGCCGGGTGTTGTGGCAGGTGCCTGTGGTCCTAGCTACTTGGAAGGCTGAGGCAGGAGACTTGCTTGAGCCCAGGACTTGGAGGTTGCTGTGAGCTGTGATGTAATGGCACTCTACCCAGGGGGATAGCTTGAGGCTGTCTTAAAAAAAAAAAAAATTAATAGAGCAAGATTTAAAGTTTACAAACAGAAACTGACCAGCTAAGATGAAAAATGCAAAGAAACAAACATTAGAGGTACTTCAAGGAAATGCCTCATGCAGTTCACTCTACAGTGAAGATCATAAACTTTACCCACAAGTGTAGGACTCTCAAATAGCTTCTAGTGCCCTGTTTTTAAATAGGAGAAGATAGCCAAAGTACCACCAGAAATTCAAGAAAGCATTTACTATGAAATATTGATGAAAACAGAGAAAAAGGAGACTATAGACAAAGATATAAACTTTAAAAAAGGAGCATTTTAAAAGACACATGACATGGCTTGGCGCCTGTGGCTCAAGTGGCTAAGGCACAAGCCACATACACCAGAGCTGGCAGGTTCGAATCCAGCCTGGACTGGCTGAACAACAATGATTGCTGCAACCAAAAAATAGCCAGGCGTTATGGTGGGTGCCTGTGGTCCCAGCTACTTGGGAGGCTGAGGCAAGAGAATTGCTTAAGCCCAGGAGTTGGAGGTTGCTGTGAGTGGAGATGCCACAGCACTCTACCCAGGGCAACAGCTTGAGGCTCTGTCTCAAAAAAAAAAAAAAAAAAAAGAAGAAGAAGACAAGACACATGACATAAACTCTACAGACACTAAATATTTATATAATTTACTATTGTCTATTTTACATGATTTTCTCTGGTTTTAGGTTACAACTATGGGGCTGGTCAATTGATACTATCTTTAGTCAGAAAATGCCTTCTTATTCTAACTATATTTTCTAGTTTCTGTACTGTTTGATGCAATAAATGAGACAATAATATCAATTTAAAGAACTTTGGAGAATAAAAAAGAACTCTAGAAAAACATATATTTTGACAGTAGAACCAAATAACTCAATGCAAGAGTTATGAAGACAAAGTTGGAGAAAGTTCTAAGAAAGAAAAAGTAAGTATAGAAAATAGAAGAGTAAAGACATAAAATCATGAAAACAGTCTAAGAGCTCCAATGTCTAGCTAAAGGAGTTTTAGGAAGACAGAACAGATTCAACTTTGGGATAGGGCAAGAAGAAAAAGAAAAAGAGAATAGGGTGGCACCTGTGGCTCAAAGGAGTAGGGCGCCGGCCCCATATACCGGAGGTGGCAGGTTCAAACCTGGCCCTGGCCAAAAACTGCAAAAAAGAAAAAAGAACAGGAAAAGTGAAGGAAAGATATCACCAATAAATTAATTCAAGGGCTAGGAACAGTGGCTCACACCTCTAATCTCAATACACTGGGAGTAAAAGGAACTGAAAATTGTTTTCCTTGGGAAGTAGAAAATAGGACTGGGAGGACAGGGAGTGTTGTTCTTCCTTAGAAATGGAGCAAACTATGATTCTTTAAATGATGGAGGCAAATAACTTTAATAAAAACAAAGACTATATTTAAATAAAAGACCAAATTCTTTTGTTTTATTAAAAAAATGGACAAACTGGCTCGGCGCCTATGGCTCAAGTGGTTAAGGTGCCCCACGTACACCCAAGGTGGCGGGTTCGAATCCAGCCCGGGCCCGCCAAACAACGACGGCTGCAACCAA
>NW_003852408.1:1846839-1848626 GCF_000181295.1 Otolemur garnettii | reverse complement strand
AAAAAAAAAAAAAAATGGACAAACCGGCTTGGCGCCTATAGCTCAGTGACTAGGGCACCAGCCGCATACACCAGGGTTGGTGGGTTCGAACCTGGCCCAGGCCTGCCAAACAATAATAACAACTACAACAACAGAAAAATAGCCAGGCGTTGTGGTAGGCGCTGATAGTCCCAGCTACTTGGGAGGCTGAGACAAGAGAATCACTTAAGCCCAAGAGTTTGAGGCTGCTGTGAGCTGTGACACCATAGCACTCTACTGAGGGCGACAATGAGATTCTGTCTAAAAAAAAAAAAATGCACAAACCATTAAACGAAAAGAAAATTAATATTATGCAGGTATGGAGGGCAAATGTGCAAAAGATGGTTAATATTTGTAAAGAGACTGAGCTTCAGATAAATACAGCTGATAGTTTACATGCACCTTCTTTTATTTTTACTATCTAGCAACCTTCTTCTCAACAGTACCTTACAGCCTCTCGTCTCTGGGCAGAGTATAAGTACACTGCACTACAGTAGCTGAAAGGGCCAGATCCTTCTCTCCTGGCCCTCGTATATCTGAATATGACCACAAAAAAGCCTAGGCTTAGACACCTGTGTGTTCAATGTTAAGGTCCAGAAGCTCTACTCTAGTTACACGAAGACTTAGGGAAGCGTTGGCAGTTCTTCAAGGTGGGGGCATCTGCCCTTTTCTGCTTTGTGGCCTTGGCTGCAGGCCCTGGTCCTCCAACTTCCAGGTAGTTCTAAAAGCCCCAGATATTTATATGATTCCTTCCCATTGTTTGAATAGTTTAGAATGGAGACCCCTGAAAAACACAGCTAAATACATCATCACGTGTGTAATGGCACTACGTTTAAGCCCCTGGAGAGAGATTCTTTCTAGGTTTTGCTGCTGCATGAGAAAAGTCACAAAAGATAACCAAGTGTCATCTAGTGCAATGCTTGGAGTACGGTGAGGACTGCGTCTTTCATGCTTGTGAGTACCCTCTCACTGAATGCACTGTCGATTGATTTAAGGGTGTGTTGGTTGTGCTCCTCTCCTTACAGGTGTACAGCTCTTAACAACCACTCCTTCTATGCTCAGTTCCCCTCCAGATACTGTTGTGCCTCTGTACGCACATTTATTTTATTTTATTTTATTTTATTTTTGTGTGTGATAGAGTCTCACTATGTTGCCCTCTGTAGAGTGCCACAGCTCACAGCAACCTCAAACTCTTGGGCTCCAGTGATTCTCTTGCCTCAGCTTCCCAAGTAGCTGGGACTACAGGCGCTTGCCACAATGCCCGGCTATTTTTTTCTTGCAGTTTTCATTATTGTTTAGCTGGCCTGGGCCAGGTTCGAACCTGCCAGCCTAGGTGTATGTGGCCAGTGCCCTACCCACTGAGCTACGTGCACCACCCTATACATGTTTAAAGCCCTTCCTTGCTTCATATTTTCAAACTCTACTTTTTTTCTTTTGCAACCAAATTCAAGAGCAAGTCAAAGTATACATACTTGCTTAGGCCGCATCTTATAATTCTAATTACTATAAATATGCTCAATCATCCTGAGGTCTCTTTATATTAAGAGAAATCTTCCTCAACTGGAGAAGGAAGACTACAGATACTACTTGCTCTATCAATCCACTCTCAGCTCAGATCTAAACTGAAGTGTCCCAGACATCTAAGCCCAAAGTTTTCAGAAGACACAGATCTCATTTGACCTGCCCTGTATGTGCTTTGCACTCTTTAACAACAGATAGTGTTCTGTGCAGCAACATGGACATCAGACTTTCTTCTTTTTTTTTTTTTT
>NW_003852408.1:1844139-1845442 GCF_000181295.1 Otolemur garnettii | reverse complement strand
GCTAAGGCGCCAGCCATATATACCAGAGCTGGCGGGTTCGAATCCAGCCTGGGCCTGCCAAACAACAATGACAACTACAACCAAAAAATAGCCAGGTGTTGTGGTGGGTGCCTGTAGTCCCAGGTACTTGGGAGGCTGAGGCAAGAGAATCGCTAAAGCCAAAGAGTTAGAGGTTGCTGTGAGCTGTGATGCCACAGCACTCTACTGAGGGTATATAGAGAGACTCTGTCTCAAAAAAATAAATAAATAAAAAATCTGGGGAAAGACTTTATGAAGAAGACTTCAGTGGCAATTGCAACAACAACAAAAATAAATAGTACTCAATTAAATTGAAAACCTTCTGTACAGCTAAGGAGAGAATAACCAAAGTAAAGAGAAAACCATCAGAATGAGGAAAGATATTTGTATATTATGAATCAGACAAAAGCTTGATAACTAAGATCTACAGAGAACTCAAATTAATCAACATTAAAAAAGCCAACAATCCCTTATGTCAATGGGCAAGGGAGATGAACAGAACTTTCTCTAAAGAAGATAGCGAATGGGTGACAAACATATGAAAAGATGCTTAGCATCTCTAGTTATCAGAGAAATGCAAATCAAAACTACCCTAAGATATCACCTAACCCCAGTGAGAATGGTCCACGTCACAAAGTCTCAAAGCTGCAGATGCTGGCATGCATGTGGAGAGAAGGGAACACTTTTACACTGCTGGTGGGACTGCAAACTGATACAACTTTTTTGGAAGGAATTATGAAGAATCCTCAAAGAACTCGAACTAGACCTCCATTTGATCCTGCAATCCCATTACTAAGCATCTACCCAGAAGAAAAAAAATCATTTTATAGTAAGGACATTTCACTAGACTGTTTATTGCAGCTCAATTTATAATTGCCAAACTGGAAACAACCTAAATGCCCACCAATCCAGGAATGGACTAACAAGCTGTGGTATATGTACACCATGGAATACTATTCAGACACTAGAAAAGATGGAGACTTTCCATCTTTTGTATTAACCTGATGGAGATGGAACACATTCTTCCTAGTAAAGCATAAAAAGAATGGGAAAACAAGCATGCAATGTACTCAATTCTGATATAAGGACAACTGATGACCTAGTATGTGGTGGTGGGGGGAAGGAGGGAGTGGAGAGAGGGAAGAAGGGAGGGGGTGGGGAGGTTATGGTCTGTGCTACATCTCTTGGAGGAGGGTTATAATTATAAGAGGGAGTTTACCTAACAAATGCAATCATATAACCTGGTTCTCTGTACCCTCAATGAATCTTCAACAATAAAAAAAAA
>NW_003852408.1:1842134-1843062 GCF_000181295.1 Otolemur garnettii | reverse complement strand
AAAAAAAAAAAACCCAAAATTATTAAAGTAGTTGTCTTAAAACAATAGAAAAGCTAGCCCTCAAAATAGGAAACATTTAACTAAAAATGTTAGAACTGAAAGGCAAACTTTGATAACTGGTCATCATCTGGCTGAAAACACTTTTGTGTTTTAACAGTTTTTTGCTAACCAGATTTTCCAGAGAAAAAGAGCCTGAGTTTTAAGACTCAAAAGGTCAAATCACTTTCAGTCTTAGAGAGGAGGATTAGGTAGACAAGCTCTAAAGGAGAGGGCTGGAGTACTATTTATAAATATCACTCTCTGGGTCAGTCAGGTCTTTTCTCATTTGAAAGCTCCCTGGTAATTATAGGAAGGATGAGCACAAAGAACACTCCTCTACTATGGGAAGCCTCCTGCTTAGAGGAGGGCTTTTCTGGTACCCTCTTATTTGGACCCAGGCAGACATAAAGAAGCACTCTCATATGTAAAAGAGCGTCTTAAAAATAAGCTTCAGAGTGGCTCAGTGCCCATAGCACAGTGGTTACAGTGCCAGCCACAAGCATAGAGGCTGGCGGGTTCAAACCAGGCCTGGGACAGCTAACAACGACAACCCAACAAAAAATAGCTGGGTGTTGTGGCAGGCACCTGTAGTCCCAGTTACTTGGGAGGCTGAGGCAAGAGAATCACCTGAGCCCAACAGTTTAAGGTTGCTGTGATGCCATGGCACTCTACTGAGGGCAATATGGTGAGACTCTGTCTCCAAAAAAAAAAAAAGCTTCAGAGCAAAACAATAAGCTTCAAATCAAAATCTACAGGAAAGGTAAAATAGGAAGTAAACATTCCACAAACATTGTGGAGGAATGGGAGATCCCTGGCTCAACAAGGACAGTTACACAAGTTCTTTTATGTTTTAGAAAACAGCTGTAACCTGCTATATATATATATATAT
>NW_003852408.1:1836389-1837714 GCF_000181295.1 Otolemur garnettii | reverse complement strand
GGGTCCGGGCTGGGGATTCGAACCCACCACCTTAGGTGTACGTGGCTGGCGCCTTAGCCGGTTGAGCTACAGGCGCCGAGCCGGAAGAAATATTTTTTAACTAAGAGGATCCCTATGCAGGTATCCATGACAAAGGAAAACAGTAGACACAGAAGTTTATCATGAGCAGAGATATACAAATCACAATTGCCCTGGAGCAAAGCCAGCTATATCCCTCCAGAAAAATCTCCCCAAAATACAAGTCTGACTAGTCTTCACTTCTAATGCCAAGAGAAGGAAACACTTTTTGCGTGTTTTTCTTTGCAGTTTTTGGCCGGGGCTAGGTTTGAACCCGCTACCTCTGGTATATGGGGCTGGCACCCTACTCCTTTGAGCCACAGGAGCCACAGTCGCTCTGAGTCTTTTTTTTTTTTGCAGTTTTTGGCCAGGGCTGGGTTTGAACCCACCATCTCCAGCATATGGGGCTGATGCCCTACTCCTTTGAGCCACAGGTGCTGCCCGCCCTGCATTTTCTATATAAGAATGCCATTAATGCTGTACAGTAAAACTTTGTTCCAAAGAATACCAGAGTTTCTCATTGTGTGATGACACTAAGGGTGGAAAAACAAAGCAGATAAGCACCTTGACCAAGGTTACATGGCAATGATAAAACAATCTTATTCTTCTTGCTCTGTCATTACCTTTCTTATCCTTTCCTTCAAAGATTAAAATTACCCATATTTCTAGCAATGGATTAAATGTTAGCTATGACATCACAGCACTCTACTGTGGGTGATAAAGTTAAACTCTGTCTCTACAAAAAAAATGCTGTTTCCAAGGCCTCATCTCAGATCTACTTAATCAGAATCTCTGGGTGAAGCCTGGGAATGTTCACTTTAATAACCAATAGCCTGTCTATTTACCAGAGAATAGACTGTGACTAGGACTATAGTCCTAAAACACAAGGTGGATCAAATCACTTCCTCTTCTTCAAAAGCCTTCAGTAGTTATTCACTATTCAGAGCAAGTGCTAACTTCTTAACCTAGCCCTTAAAGTTCTTTACATTGTGGCTCTAATTTCTCTCTAGTTTATTTCCCTTTGGGCTTCACACTCCGTCCTGCACTCATTCTCACGGAGGCACCGTGAATACACTATGCACTCAGCCACCTCGATGCTCTCTGTTCAGCCTATATACTCTCATGTAAAGCCTCTGACAACGGAAGAGAGCAAAATCAAAAGAGCTGAATTGCTTTTTGGGGACTGAATCAAGTGTTAACATGACCATAAGATCATAGCAGATAAAAGTATTGATAAAGAAGGTAGGAAGAAACTTTTTTTTTTTTTT
>NW_003852408.1:1832506-1835130 GCF_000181295.1 Otolemur garnettii | reverse complement strand
GGGACTACAGGCGCCCGCCACAATGCCCAGCTATTTTTTGGTTGTAGCCATCATTGTTGTTTGGCGGGCCCGGGCTAGATTTGAACCCGCCAGCTTAGGCGTATGTGGCTGGCGCTTTGGCTGCCTGAGCCACAGGCGCTGAGCCTGGACTAAATGTTTATGTCCTTTACCACCCTCACCCCAAATTCATACAGCAAAATTCTAACCCCCGACACGATAGTATTAGGAGATGTGGCCTTTGGGAGATGATTAGTTCATGAGGGTTCTAGAACCTCACGAATGGGATTAATGCCCTTACAAAAAGGACCCCGGAAAGCTTTCTCTCTCTCTTTCGGCCACATGAGGCTATATAAGGAGAGGACAGCAGTCTGCAACATGTGAGAAGCATCTCATCAAAACCTGACTGTGCTGGTACCTTGATCTCAGATATATATATATAATCTGTCAATTTAATACAATCCCTACAAGTATAGGATTTAAATAGATAAGCTGATTCCAAAGTTCATATGGAAAGTATGAGATCACCAGGAAAATTCTAAAAGAGTAATAAGAGGAAACATATCCTTCCAGATGTTAAAATTTACAAAGCAGCAAAAAAAAAAAAAAAAAAATTTACAAAGCAATAGTAATTAAACTTAAAATTGTGATAGTGCACTCTGGGAGGCCGAGGCAGTAGATTGTTTCAGCTCAGGAGTTCGAGACCAGCCTGAGCAAGAGTTGAGACCTTGTCTCTAAAACGAGCCCAGTGTTGTGGTGGGTGTCTGTAGGCCCAGATACTTGAGAGGCTGAGGCAAGAGGATCTCTTGAGCCCAGAGTTAGAGACTGCTGTGAGTTATGACACCACCGCTCTCTATAGAGGGTGACAGAATACGATTCTGTCTCAAAAAATAAAATAAAATAGGCTCAGTGCTTGTGGCTCAAGAGGCTAAGGTGCCAGCCACATTTACCTGAGCTGGTGGGTTTGAATCCAAACAACGATGGCTGCAACAAAAAAATAGCCTGGCATTGTGGCCGGCGCCTGTAGTCTCAGCTACTTGGGAGGCGGAGGCAGGAGAATCGCTGGAGCCCAGGAGTTGGAGGTTGCTGTGAGCTGTAGAATGCCACGGCACTTTACCCAGGATGACAGCTTGAGGCTCTGTCTCAAAAAAAAAATAAAAATAAAAATAAAGTAGTGATAGTGTTGGATATGATTAGATAGATCAATGGACAAGAATAGAATGTTCACTTAGAAAATATAATCAAATGGAATTTAGTATATGTTAATGGGGACAATTTAAAACAGTGGCAATATGGACTATTGAATCAACAGCACGAAATGGGACCACAGGGTAGCCATCTGGAAAAACTAAATCAAGCCTTCATCTCACTCCTTTCACTAAAATGTATTTCAGATCGGGCGGCGCCTGTGGCTCAAAGGAGCAGGGCGCCGGCCCCATATGCTGTAGGTGGCGGGTTCAAACCCAGCCCAAGCCAAAAACTACAAAAAAACAAATAAATAAAAAAATGTATTTCAGATCATTTCAATATTAAAAAAAACCCTTAAAACAGAAAACATATGAATTTGTTTTGTAATATAGGAAAAGTGATTCTTTGAAAACATAGTATGACAGAAAAATCCAAAAGCCTTCAGAACGAGTTTGTCTCATCTTTCTCTGACCAAACCTGCAAATTGCTGTAAAAATCTTATTTCAATGCCACTGTTACTGTCTTATTCCTCCATTTAAAACCTGTTAAAGGCACATTATTTCTTTCAATATACAACCGATTCCTTCACCTGATTCTTTTTTTTGAGACAGAGTCTCAAGCTGTCCCCCTGGGTAGAATGCCGTGGCATCACAGCTCACAGCAACCTCCAACTCCTGGGCTCAATTGAGTCTCCTGCCTCAGCCTCCCAAGTAGCTGGGACCACAGGCACCCGCTACAGTGCCCGGCCATTTTTTGGTTGCAGCCATCATTGTTATTTGGCGGGCCCAGGCTGGATTCGAACCTGCCACCTTAAGTGTATGTGGCTGGTGCCAAACCCCTTCACTTGATTTTTAAAAAAACATAAGCCAGCTTTTTTGTTTTTTTGCAGTTTTTGGCTGGGGCTGGGTTTGAACCCACCACCTCTGCCAAATGGGGCCAGTGCATAACCCAGCTTTTAAACTGAAAAAATATTTTTCTGGTTAGGGAGAATGTTTTCACTGTATAACCTCTTGTAATATTCAAACAATTTTGTATATATATACACATATATATATTTGTAGAGTGGTGTAGCATTATAGCTCACAGCAACCTCAAACTCTTGGGTTCATAGCTCATTGCCACCTCAAACTCATGGGCTCAAGCGATCCTCTTGCCTCAGCCTCCTAAGCAGCTGGGACTACAGGTGCCCACTACAAGGCCCATTCAGTTTTTTTAAGAGATGCTGTCTTGCTCTGGCTCAGGATGATGTTCACCTCCTAGACTGCTAGGATTACAGGTGTGAGCCACCGTGCCTGGCTTTTTATTTTTTTATCCACTCTATCGCCAAAGCAACCTCAAACTCTTGGATTCAAGAAATCCTCCTGGCTCGGCGCCTATAGCTCAACCGGCTAAGGCGCCAGCCACGTACACCTAAGGTGGCGGGTTCGAATCCCCAGCCC
>NW_003852408.1:1830308-1832200 GCF_000181295.1 Otolemur garnettii | reverse complement strand
GACCCACCAAGCCCAGCCTGTTTGAAAAATTTTAAATCTGTATATTACATAAAAATAAAAGTATAAATAACTTTTTTTTTTTTGAGACAGAACCTCAAGCTGTCGCCCTGGGTAGAGTGCTGTGCCATCACAGGTCACAGCAACCTCCAACTCCTGGGCTCAAGTGATTCTCCTGCCTCCACCTCCCAAGTAGCTGCGACTATAGGCACCCACTACAATGCCCAGCTATTTTTTGTTGCAGCCATCACTGTTTGGCGGGCCTGGGCTGGATTCGAACCCGCCAGTTCAGGTGTATGTGGCTGGTGCCTTAGTTGCTTGAGCTACAGGCGCTGAGTCTATAAATAACTTTGATTTTAAAATTACTTTTTTTTTTTGAGACAGAGTCTTAGTATGGGGCCCTGGGCAGAGTGCCATGGCGTCACAGCTGACAGCAATCTCAAACTCTTGGGGTTAAGCAATTTTCTTACCTCAGTCTCCCAAGTAGCTGGGACTACAGGCATCTGCCACAACACCTGGCTATTTTTTGTTGCAGTTGTCATTGTTGTTTGGCAGGCCCTGGCCAGATTTGAACCCATCGGCTCTGGTGTATGTGGCTGGAGCCTTAGCCGCTGAGCTAATAGGCGCCAAGCCTTAAAATTACTTCTTAATTATTAACCAACAGGCCTAATTTTTCATATTCTAGGTTATTTGAATTTCTTTCTTTTATTGTGATCTTTCTTTTTAGTGATGATTCAGGCCAAGGTTCCTCATTACTCTAATGGATGTTAACTTCCTATGGAATAAGATTACTCTAGCAGGGGCTGTTGAATTTGACCAGATTACTCTCTGCACAGCAGCTTCTGCCAATTAACTCTGTTGTCATCTGGTTTCAGTTTACTAAAGGCAAAGGTATGTGGCTTCTTTAAATAGAAGGCCACAATTATCACCCCAGACATTTGCACCTCCTGGCTAAAACAGATAACTATAATCCTATATGTGGGAGCTAATCAACATGTAAAAATCAGCTTTTGCTTTCTAAGTGGCTTCTTTTAATGCCTACTTCTTATCTTTCTCCGTCTGATTTTCTAGTATACCCTACCCTGTCCTCATACTACTTCTTCTGAACTCTTATAGTGCTTCTAGTGGGCATTTTGAGTATTAATTACCACCTCTCTACTTTGATTATGGTATTTTTTTTTTGAGACAGAGTCTCATTTTGTCATCCTCTGTAGAGTGCTCTATCATCATAGCTCACAGCAACTTTAAATGCTTGGGCTCAAGCAATTCTCTTGCCTCTGCCTCCCTCGTAGCTGGGACTATAGGCACCCACCACAACGCCTGGCTATTTTTGTTGTTTGTTGAGCAGGCCCAGCCCAGGTTCGAACCCACTAGCTCTAGTGTACGTGGCTGGCGCCCTAACCACTGAGCTACAGATGCCACGCCTGATTATGGGATTCTTCTTTTTTTTTTTTTGAGACAGAGCTTCAAGCTGTCAGCCTAGGTAAAGTGTGTGGCATCATAGGTCCCAGCAACCTCCAACTCCTGGGCTTAAGTGATTCTCTTGCCTTAGCCTCCCAAGTACCTGGGACTACAGATGCCCACCACAATTCCTGGCTATTTTTTGGTTGTAGTTGTCATTGTTGTTTGGCAGGCCTGGACCCTGATTATGGGATTCTTGAGGGCATAGAGGTATTTCTTCTCATTGAGTTGACAGCAAATGCAGGGAAATCTCTAGTTGGGAGTTATTGAGATTTGCTTGGCCACACTGATCAGTAACTTTTCAGTGCATTAAAGGTACTTAAGAGGGTGGCACCTATGGCTCAGTGAGTAGGGCACCGGCTCCATATACTGAGGGTGGTGGGTTCACCACCCCAGCCAAACTCCAACAAAAAATAGCTGGGCATTGTGGCAGG
>NW_003852408.1:1824182-1828127 GCF_000181295.1 Otolemur garnettii | reverse complement strand
GCTGGTCTCAAACTCCTGAGCTCAGGTGATCCACCTGCCTTGGCCTTCCAGAGTGCTTAGGATTATAGGTGTGAGCCACCAAGCCCAACTGAATACACTTTTAATATAAAGTGTTGTCTCAAGCAGATGCCAAGACCAAACTATTAGTATCCAAAGCAGGACAGCGCTAACTTGTATGACAGCAAGAATCTGAAATTCTATGATATATTAGTAATATCTGGCAGAGGTAGCCTCTGACAATTTGTTCCTATTGACCTTATTTCTCTTTGTCTTAGGCAGAAGCCTCAGGGGAGAGCTACAGGGTTTGCTTTTGACTTGTAACAATAGCAGAGGCTATGGATTCCCTCATCTGCTTAATCTGACTCTGCTCCTCTCCTGGAAACAGCGTAAAAACAGAGACACAACATACCAAACAGGATGTGTAATCTGTATCCGTGAAAGTTCTGATTGGTTATTTGGGGGACATAGAAATCTCTGTCAGAGGAAAGAACAAAAGGAAAAATTCTACATAGCTGCCTTTGGCTGGAAAGTTCAATGAGCTTCTCTGACCCTTTTCATTGCTCAACTTCTTTTTAATGCACATAGCTGAATCTGACTGTAAATAAAACAGGTGAAAAGCAGCTGGTTCTATGACTGTATTGCATCGTTATTCTCTAAGAGACTCTCAGGATAATAATAGAGCATATAAGTAAAACTTAAAAAGTTAATGGTATTACACAGATATTGATTACCTGGTTTTGATAAGTTCTATGATCACCAAGGGACACTGGATCTCCTGCCTCTGCCTCCCAAGTAGCTGGGACCACAGGCGCCCACTACAACGCCAGCTATTTTTTTTTCATTGCAGCCATCATTGTTATTTGGCGGGTCCAGGCTGGATTTGAACCTACCACCTTAGGTATATGTAGCTGGCGCCTTAGCCACTTGAGCCACAGGCACCGAGCCTTCACTGGAATTTCTTAAGGGAGGGTATGTCCATTATGGTCAGGGGCTTCACCATGACAGAAAAGTTACATTTTTCCAAGCCAAATGCATCACTGCTGTATCAGTGGCACCTTACAATTAGCATACACTTTTTTTTTTAAGAAAGAGTTTTACTTTGTCACCCTCAATACAGTGCCATGGCATCATAGCTCACAGCAATCTCAAACTCTTGGGCTTAAGGCATTCTCTTCGCCTATGCCTCCCAAGTAGCTTGGGACTACAGGTGCCTCTTGCCTCAGCCTCCCAAGTGCCTGGGACTACAGGCCCCTGCCACAACACCTGGCTGTTTTTTAGTTGTAGTTGTCATTGTTTGGCAGGCCCAGGCTGGATTCGAACCCGCCAGCTCTGGTGTATGTGGCTGGCAACTTAGCTGCTTGAGCTACAGGTGCCACCCCTGTAAGACAACTTTTTCAAGACTCTGAGAAGGTTTATTTCTCTATGGCTGTCAATCTCATTATTATATTTAAGTCTTACCAGTTTTTTGCTCAATAATAGAGTCATATTCCAGTAACATCATAACAATTTTAATTTTTTTTTTTTTTGAGACAGAGTCTCAAGCTGTAGCCCTGAGTAGAGTGCTGTAGCATCACAGCTCACAGCAACCTCAAACTCTTGGGTTTAACGATTCTCTTGCCTCAGCCTCCCAAGTAGCTAGGACTACAGGCGCCTGCCACAACCCCCAGCTATTTTGGTTGCAGTTGTCATTGTTGCTTAGCAGGCTCGGGCTAGGTTCAAACCCGTCACCCTAAGTGGGCCAGTGCTGACTGAGCTACAGGCGCCACTGAGCTGTATGTGCTGACTGAGCTATAGGCGCCACCAACATCATAACAATTTTAATATGGAAATAAGGCAAGTGAAATTAAACAGACCAGGAGGAGTTTTTGGACATCTTGCTTCTTGTCCTGTTACTGGTTTTAGGAGTGGGGAAGGATGCAGAAGAATTAACAGTTGTGGAGAGAGCTGCTGATACTGGTGGTTTTGAAGATAGGTAACTAGAAAAACAATGGTACTTTATAAAAATTCAAGAGAGAATATTTATTTTATTTTAGAAAGGAGGGTGAAGAAAGTTAACAATAGTTTGGTGAAGGAGGATGCTAATGCCTTTAAGAACCTTAAGGATGAGGCTTGGTACATGTAGCTCAATGGATAGGGCACCAGCCACATACATGGGGGCTGGTGGGTTAGAACCCAGCCCATGCCTGCTAAAACAACAGTGACAACTGCAACAGCAACAAAAAAATAGCTGGGTGTTGTGGTGGGCGCCTGTAGTCCTAGCCAGCTGGGAGCCCGAGGCAAGAGAATCACTGGAGCCCAAGAGTTTGAGGTTGCTGTGAACTGTGATGTCATGGAACTCTACTGAGGGCAACAAAGTAAGACTCTGTCTCAAAAAAAGAAAAAAAAAAGAACCTTAAGGATGAAATGGAAAGAAAAGTATGTAGGTGGTAGTGGTGGACACTAAAATACTAAAGTACACTTTAAGCTACAAAAATTAGTATGGTACTGGCTCGGTGCCTATGGCTCAACCGGCTAAGGCACCAGCCACGTACACCTAAGGTGGTGGGTTCGAATCCCCAGCCCAGACCCGCCAAACAACAATGATGGCTGCAACCAAAAAATAGCCGGGCGTTGTGGTGGGCACCTGTGGTCCCAGCTACTTGGGAGGTGGAGGCAGGAGACTCGCTTGAGCCCAGGAGTTGGAGGTTGCTGTGAGCTGTAATGCCACGGCACTCCACCCAGGGGGACAGCTTGAGGCTCTGTCTCAAAAAAAAAAAAATTTGTTATGGTACTATCACGAAAATAGGTTGGCTGGTATACTACAAAACCTAGGTATGACCTCAGCAACATTCAGACTTCTATATATGCTAAATTCCAAATCAGTAAGGAAAAATGGTTCTTATACTACATATTATAATATATTCCAATACATCAATAGTTAGATATAAAGAAAATATAGGTGAATACTTATGTGATGTAAGGATGAGGAAGGCTGCTCTAAATAGAAAAGTAAAGGAAGAAATGGGCTGGTGAGGTGGCTCACGCCTATAATCCTAGCACTCTGGGAGGCTGAGGAGGAATAGCACTCTGGAATTGCCTGAGCTCATAAGTCCAAGACCAACCTGAGCCAGAGTGAGACCTCATCTCTAAAAATAGTCAGGTGTTGTGGCAGGTACCTGTAGTCCCAGCTACTTGGAAGGCTGAGGCAAGAGAATCACTTAAGCCTAAGAGTTTGAGGTTGCTATGAGCTGTGATGCCATGGCATTCTATTCAGGGCGATAAAATGAAAAACTGTCTCAAAAAATAAACACACCCCCCTAAACAAACAAACAAAAACAAATGAAGAAATGACAAAGATTAAAGTATATATAATTCTAGGCGGGGTGTGGTGGCTCACACCTATAATCCTAGCACTCTGGGAGAATAAGGCAGGTGGAGAGCCTGAGCTCAGGACTTGGAGACCAGCCTGGGCAAGAGTGAGACTTCATCTCTAAAAATGGCAGGAACCTGTAGTCCCAGCTACTTTAGAAGCAGAGGCAAGAGAATGGCGTGAGCCCAAGAGTTTGAGGTTGATGTGAGCTGTGACACTACAGCACTCTACCAAGGGCAACAAAGTGAGACTCTGTCTCAAAAATAAATGAATGAATGAATGAATAAAGTATATATAATTTTACAGAAAAAGTCTAAGACCTGAGTGGTTTCAGCAGAAAGGGGAAGGGAACTTGGTTTAGGGATAGAGGACAAAAAAGATTCAATTAAAATTTTTCTTTTTACAAAGAAAAAGTATTTGTGTATTACCTAGGTAATTAAATTTAATTTTAAAAACAGCTGAGAAAGTAAAAACACAGGAAATCTTTTTTTTTTTTTTGAGACAGGAGCCTCAAGCTGTCCCCCTGGGTAGAGTGCCATGGCATCTCATGCTCACTGCAACCTCCATCTCCTGGGCTCAAGCGAGTCTCCTGCCTC
>NW_003852408.1:1816552-1824100 GCF_000181295.1 Otolemur garnettii | reverse complement strand
GGCCCGGGCTGGATTTGAACCCGCCACCTTGGGTGTACGTGGCTGGCGCCTTAGCCACTTGAGCTACAGGCGCCGAGCCAGGAAATCTTTTGTAACTCAAAATTATGAGTTAAATCAAATGAAAAACCAGGAAGGCATCTGTAATATGACAAGCAAAGGGATGAGGTCTTTCTATTAATATACAAGGAACACTTGCATAGGATAAGAAAAAAATACTTCAAAAGAACACTGTGCAAAACATGGGGTGAAGGATAAATTTCCACCTGTCAAACTGGCCCCCTGGTCCTTAGAGAGTGTGGAGAAAGAGGTGAAAGAGAGCTGTTTTCCCAGAGGGTTCCCAGGGAAGCCACCTCTGTGGGAGAAGAGTCAAGTTTCAGTGAGAACAGAAAAATGGAAGGAGGGCTCACTGAGGAGCTCCAGGAGGTAGAGGAGCGTAACATAACAGAAAGGGCTTTCAGACCAGGCAGTGGTGGTACTGGGGAGAACTGGGTACAATACGAAGCCAGGAGATGACACTACTGGAAAAGCCTGGTGCCCAAAGGAGCCTGCATTTTGGGAAAACAGGAAGTTTATAGGAAGAAAGGCCAGGGAGTTATTTACAGCCTATTCCCAAGTTTTCCAGTCTGTGGAAGGAGTACATTATTTTGGTGCCAAAATTGTCTAAGTCTTTGTCTCTGGGCATTGCCTTTTATGACCTCCCTTGACCTTCCTTTCCAGACTGCTGCCAGTGTATTTCTTCCACTGAACTGCACCATCACATTTCCATATCATTGTGGGACTGCTGCAAGAATTGCCTAACTACTTTCTCTCCCTCTTCATTTTAGTCTAGTCTACACAGTGCTGCCAGACTAATCTTTTTCAAACATCACCTGGATCATGTCACCTCTGTGCTCAAAACCTTACAATGCTTCCCCCAAGTCACTGGATCAAATCTAGACACCCTTTAACTCTTCAGGTTGTCTCCAGTTCACCCCCCCCCCCCGACCCTCCAAAACAACTGTTGCAGCCAAAGATGGTCAATCATTGACCTGTTCCTATGTATGATGTATGACCATCTTCCCAGACTTTCTTTTTTTGGTACAGTTTTTGGCTGGGGCTGGGTTTGAACCTGCCACCTCTGGTATATGGGGCCGGCACCCTACTCCTTGAGCTACAGGCGCCACCCTATTCCCAGACCTTTTTTATGCTTTTCCCAATTCTGGTTTCTACTTGAATACCTTTTCTTCTCTCTTTACTTATCCATATTCCAGCATCCTTTTACACTCACAGGTGCCACCCAACCTCGGCTATTTTTCTTGCTCATGCACAGGCTGGTCTTAAACTCCTGAACTCAAGCAATCCACCCGCCTCAGCCTCCCAGAGTGCTAGGTTTACGGGTGGAAGCCACTATGCCTGGCCCTACTTGTATGATTCCTGTGAACGTTCAGTGAGATTTAATGTACATAAAACTAACAGAATACCTGGAACACAGTAAGTAATCACTAGGCTATGATTATTATTATTTTCTTTTTTTAGAGAGAGTCTTTCGTCCTCAGTAGAGTGCCCTAGCATCACAGCTCATAGCAACCTCCAGCTCTTGGGCTTAAGTGATTCTCTTGCTACAGTCCCGAGTAGCTGGGACTATAGGCTCCCTCTAGAATCCCCAGTTATATTTTTTGTTGCAGTTTGGCTGGGGCTGGGTTTGAACCTGCCACCCTTGGTATATGGGCTCGGCGCCCTACTCACTGACCCGTAGGTACCGCCCATTATTATGATTATTATTTGCAATTTTGGCCAAGGCCAGGCTTGAACCCACCAGCCCCAGAATAAGGGACCAGCGTCCTATTCCTTGAGTCACAGGCACTGCCCTAGGTTAGTATTATTAATATTATCATTCAAATGCACTTTTAATATTTACTCTGAGTATAAAGCCTTTCTTACTAGTTTGTGGGCATTGTTATTCTTTTCTTAATAGTTACTTTTTTATATTTAGGTCTCGTTTCTACATACTTTATATACTTCATCTCATTGACAGTTGGTGTGCCAAGCCCTGTATTAGGTGCTTTATATATACAAAACCCTGTAAAATTAGTTGTTACCTCTACTTAGTTGTTACTTCACTTTCTGGATAGAAAAAGTAACTTTTCTATGTATTAACAATCTTACTTTATATTAAATGGCTAGTAAACAGCAGGATGAAGATACAGGTGGTATTTTGACTGATTTATTTTTAAAATTTAAAATTTTCAAGGATTTCTACGAATTATCATTGGCCACACCTAATGAGCCAGTTCTCTTGTCTTCTTTTACAAGGAGATTTCCCCTAGGGAGGGTTGAGCACTGTCACTAGATCTGGCTTCAGCATCACTCCCCAGCCAGCCAGAACCTGTGCTTTCCTCCAGGGACTGCTGTTACCCTTTGACTTTCGGAAAGAAAGCATACTGGAAGCGTCATGTTTTGTTATAAGAAGAGAAAGATCACTTCGAGGGTCAGAAATCATGCCATCAGGCATCAAGAATAAAACCTAGGTTTCCATCACCAAAATGCATCCTTTATCCTCCTTTAGAGTTTTAAAAGGTAAAAACCAGATAGGCCCTTCATAGAAAAAGCCAAGCCTACTAAAAGTACAGAAGAGACCAACTTTTCCCAAAGGTAACATTTCAAAGAGTGTGAGTCTAAGAGATAGAAAAAGAAAACCCTAAAGGGCATGGGAAGGTGAGACCCCACTACTGTATATTCTCTAGTCTGATCTATTAAATGAGAACACAACTAAATATGCCTAGAGTATTTTTTAATTAAAGGAACATAAAAATAAACTATTGTATAAATTGATATCACAATTATGTATACAAACTAATGTTCAGTAGAAAAATCATGTATTAGGCCTCTTTGGAGTTTATATTTCAGTTTCCATGCTGTGAAAAAGCACTGCCTCTGAGGTAAGCCTGGAAATTTTTTTTTTTTTTTAGACAGAGCCTCAAGCTATTGCCCTGGGTAGAGTGCCATGGCATCACAGCTCACAGCAACCTCAAACTCTTGGGCTTAAGCGATTCTCCTGCCTCTGCCTCCCAAGTAGCTGGGATTACAGGCGCCCACCATAACACCCAGCTATTTTTTGGTTGTAGGTGTCATTTTTGTTTGATAGGCCCGGGCTGGATTTGAACCCGCTAGCTCTGGTGTATGTGGCTGGCGACTTAGCCGCTTAAGCTATAGGTGCCAAGCCTAAGCCTGGAAATTTTATCTTGTTAACTCTCAAAAATGTCTTCTTTCTGAAACAGAGTTTTACTTTGTCTCCCTTGGTGGAGTGCCGTTGCATCAAAGCTCACAGCAACCTCAAACTCTTAGGCTCAAACACTTCTCTTGCCTCAGCCTCCCAAGTAAGGTGGGATTATAGGTGCCCGCCACAATGCCCAGCTATTTTTTTGTTGTAGTTCGCCTGGGGCTGGGTTTGAACCCACTACCCTTGGTATATGGGGCCAGCGCCCTGCCCACTGAGCCACAGGTGCTGCCCACATCTGGCTATTTTTAGAGGTGGGGTCTCACTCTGGCTCAGGCTGGTCTCAAATTCAGGCAATCCACCCACGTTTGCCTCCCAGAGTGCTAGGATTAGAGGTGTTAAGCCACTGTGTCTGGCCCTCAAAAATGTTTTGGATGAACAACTTTAAAGAAATCTTCCAAAACAGCCAAACAAAAGAAACCAACAACCATAAAACAAAATAACAACAAAAAATAAACTTCTTATATCCAGGAACATTAAAGGGTTAAAGCAGTGATTTTCAACCTTTTTTATCTCATGGTACACTTGAACCTATAGTTAAACTTCTGCTGCACACTTCAATTATATTGATTAAAAAAAAAAGAGTTGGGCTGGGTGTGGTGGCTCACGCCTATAATCCTAATACTCGGGGAGGCCTAGGCAGGTAGACTGCCTGAGCTCACAGGTTGGAGACCAGCCTGAGCAAGTGTGAGACCCTGTCTCTAAAAAAATAGCTGGGTGTGGTGAGGGTACTTGTAGTTCTAGCTATATGGAAGGCTGAGACAAGAGAACTGCTTGAGCCCAAGAGTTTGAGATTGCTATGAGCTATGACGCTATAGCACTCTACTGAGGGCAACAAAGTGAGACCCTGTCTCAAAAAAAAAAAAAAAAGTTAAGAAAAGAATATACTGGGTGGCACCTGTGGCTCAGTGAGTAGGGCGCTAGCCACATATACCAAGGGTGGCGGGTTCAAACCTGGCCCTGGCCAAAGTGCAACAAAAAAATAGCCAGGTGTTGTGGAGGGTGCCTGTAGTCCCAGCTACTCGGGAGGCTAAGGCAAGAGAATTGCCTAAGCCCAGGAGTTGGAGGTTTTCTGTGAGCTGTGTGACACTCTACCAAGGGCGATAAAGTGAGACACTGTCTACAAAAAGAAAAAAAAAAGAATATACTTATTGTACTTTGAACTTCTTTCAAAAATAATTTAATTCATGATCTTTAAAAATTTTCACAGCACATCTAAGATCCTCTAACTGCAGCACACCAGTTGAAAATCTGGCTTACAGGCTATTTAAAGAACAATAGGTTCATCTACTTTGACAATAAACATACTTTCCCTGCTCTACTGTCTCAAACTACTTGGGATATTTTAAAGGTCTGAAGGAGTGGAATACACATCACCATCAATAAGAGACCAGTCTACTGTCAGTCTCTGGAAATCCTATGGGAATAAATATTCTCTTAGGCTCAGTATATATATAAATCACCTGAGTTAGGAGGCTGAGACTGATGACTAACAAGGGTTCTTAGATGTCACCATTTGTTCCTTCACTTATTACATTCTCTCTAGGGGCTTTTTTTTTTTTTTGAGACAGAGCCTCAAGCTGTCGCCCTGGGTATCACAGTTCACAGCAACCTCCAACTCCTGGGCTTAAGTGATTCTCTTGCCTTAGCTTCCCAAGTAGCTGGGACTACAGGTGCCTGCCACAATGCCTGGCTTTTTTTTTTTTTTTTTTTGAGACAGAGCCTTAAGCTGTCGTCCTGGGTAGTGTGCCGTAGCGTCACAGCTCACAGCAACCTCAAACTCTTGGGCTTAAGTGATTCTTTTGCCACAGCCTCCCAAGTAGCTGGGACCACAGGCGCCCACCACAATTCCAGCTATTCTGTTGTTGTTGCTTTTAGCTGGCCCAGGCTTGGTTCGAACCCACCAACTTCAGTGTATGTGGCCGGTGTCCTACCCACTGAGCTATGGCAGTGCCCCAGCTATTTTTTGGTTGTAGTTGTCATTGTTGTTTGGCAGGCCCAAGCTGTATTCAAACTCCCCAGCTCTGGTGTATGTGGCTGGCACCTTAGCCAGCTGCACTATAAACGCCAAGCCTAGGGGCTTTTTTTTTTTTTTTGCAGTTTTTGGCTGGAGCTGGGTTTGAACCTGCCACCTCTGGCATATGGGGCTGGCTCCCTACTCCTTTGAGCCACAGACACCATCCTGGGCTTTTTAAAAAAAAGTTTCACTCTGTCACCCAGGTTGGAATGCAATGCCATGGTCATATCTCACTGTAACCTCGAACTCCTGGACTTAAGTGATCCTCCTACCTCAGCTTCCTGCATAGCTGGGGCTTCAGGCATGTGCCAGCACATCCAGCTAATATAAAAAATTTTTTTAGAGACATGGGTCTCCTGCCTGAGCCTCCCAAATTGCTGGGATTATAAGTGTGAGCCACAGTAATTTATCTTCCCCCAAGGCACTGGCACTTTACTTGTGGTGGGAGGAGAGAGAACTATCCTCTTCTATAGACCAAAAAGAGTTATATGGTTTGTACTAATTATTGTAATATTGTTAAGATGACAATACTCCCTAAATTTATTTCCAGATTCAATGCAATTGTTATCAATATCCGAGTTGGCTTTTTTGCAGAAATTGACAAATTTCTAAAATCCACAGAGCTGGATGAGGTGGCTCATACCTGTAATCCTAGCACTCTAGGAGGCCAAGGCAAGTGGATTGCCTGAGCTCAGGAGTTGGAGAACAGCCTGAGTTAGAGCGAGACCCCATCTTTAAAAATAGCCAGGTATTGTGGTGAGTACTTGTAGTCCCAGCTACTTGGGAGGCTGAGGCAAGAGGATTACTTTATCCCATGAGTTTGAGATTACTGTGAGTTATGGTGCCACAGCACTGTACCAAGGGTGACAAAGTGAGACTCTGTCTCCACAATAAAAAATTAAAAAATAAAATAAAATCCATACAGAAATCCAGGGTTTCAGAAATGCCAAATGATCTTGAAAAAAAGGAGAAAAGTGGGTGGCTCCTGTGGCTCAAAGGAGTAGGACACCAGCCCCCTATACTAGAGGTAGTGGGTTCAAACCCAGCCCTGGCCAAAAACTGCAAAAATAAAAATAAAAAATAAAAAAATTTTAAAAAAAGGAGAAAAGCTAAACGACTCAATACTTCCTGATTTCTTTTTTTTTTTTGAGACAGAGCCTCAAGCTGTCCCCCTGGGTAGAGTGCCGTGGCATCACAGCTCACAGCAACCTCTAACTCCTGGGCTCAAGTGATTCTCCTGCTTCTGTCTCCCAAGTGACTGGGACTACAGGTGTCCGCCACAACACCCAGCTACTTTTTGGTTGCAGCCATCATTGTTGTTTGGTGGGCTCGGGCTGGATTTGAACCCTCCACCTTAGGTGTATGTGGCTGGTGCCTTAGCCACTTGAGCCACAGGCGCCGAGCCTACTTCCTGATTTCAAAATTTGTTACAAAGCAGTTTGGCACCCTAGCTCAGTGCCTAGGGTGTTGGCCACATACACCAGGGCTGGTGAGTTTGAACCCAGCCTGGGCCTGCTAAACAACGATAACTATAACAACAGCTAGGCATTGTGGTGGGTGCCTATAGTCCCAGCTACAGTGTTTCCCTGAAAATAAAACACTGTCTTATATTTATTTTTTCTCAAGACACACTAGGGCTTATTTTCAGGGGAATGTCTTTTTTTTTTTTTTTTTGCAGTTTTTGGCTGGGGCTGGGTTTGAACCCACTATCTCTGGCAAATGGGGCCGACGCTCTACTCCTTTGAGCCATAGGCGCTGTCTGGGATGTCTTATTTTTATTAAGTATAATACAACAATCTACATTTATTCAAATACAGTTAAGTCATCTTCTGGAACCTGACCGGGGGAGCTGACCTTGTTGGTGGGGCTGGCGCTAGTGAAGCGTGTACTCCTCTCCCCTAGCCGTTTGCACGTGTGCAATAGGATGCCTGCGATTGTGGTTACCACACGTGCACCCGCCCAAGTGTGAATGGCTCGGAGAAAGGAGCTGTGGCAGATAAAAGGTATTCTAATCTTCCTTACCCTCTGTGCTGAAATGCATAGCTATGCCCATCACTAGGTCTTATTATGGGGTAGGGCTTATATTTAACAAATGCATAGAATTCCTGCTAGGGCTTATTTTTTGGGTAGGTCTTATTTTCAGGGAAACATGGTACTTGGGAGGCTGAGGTAAGAGAATCATGTAAGCCTAAGAGTTTGAGATCACTGTGAGCTGTGATGCCATAGGACTCTACTGAAGGCCACATAATAAAACTCTGTCTCAAAAAAAAAAAAA
>NW_003852408.1:1812924-1815109 GCF_000181295.1 Otolemur garnettii | reverse complement strand
CCCAGGGGGACAGCTTGAGGCTCTGTCAAAAAAAAAAAAAAAAAAAGAAATCTTATGTTTCAAAGGATACCATAAAAACATGAAAAGATAAGACACAAAGTGAAAGAAAAGTGCAAATCATAGATCCAGAAGTTGTATCCATAATGTATGAAGAACTCTTAAAACTCAATAATTAAAAAACAATTAAAAAATGGGCAAATGTGGCTCAGCGCCTGTGGCTCAAGCAGCTAAGGTGCCAGCCACATATACCTGAGCTGGTGGGTTCGAATCCAGCCCGGGCTGCCAAAAACAACAATGATGGCAGCAACCAAGAAATAGCAGGTGTTGTGGTGGGCGCCTGTAGTCCCAGCTACTTGGGAGGTGGAGGCGGGACTCTCGCTTGAGCCCAGCAGTTGGAGGTTGCTGTGAGCTGTGATGTCACAGCACTCTACCCAGGGCAACTGAGACTATCTCAGAAAAAAAAAAAAAAGAAAGAAAGAAAGAAAGAAAAAGGACAAAATAGCAAGTGTTGATGAGGCTACAGAGAAATTGAAACCTTCACACATTGGTGATGGGAATGTATAGTGGAGTAGCCATTTCAGAAAACAGTCTGGCAATTCCCCCAAAGAGAGTATGGCTCAGCAATTCTACCCTTGGCTATTAAAGTTATTAAGTACAAAATGTCCAATTTTCTTAAATACTAACCTTGACAGTGATATTGCTGACATTTCACTTTGACTCTTCTTTTCTCTCAGAGTCAGAGTCTTACTCTGTTGCTCCAGGCCAGAGCGCTATAGCATCAGCCTAGCTCAAACTCGCAACCTCAAACTCCTGGTCTTAACCAATCTTTCTGCCTCAACCTCCTGAGTATTTGGGACTACAGGTACCCACCAAAATGCTCTGCTAAGTTTTCTATTTTTAGTAGAGATGAGGTCTTGCTCCTGCTCAGATTGGGCTTGAACTCCTGAGCTCAAGTAATCCTTCTGCCTGGGCCTCCCAGAGTGCTAGGATTATAGGCATTAGCTACTACTACTGTTTTTTTTTTTTTTATTGTGAACGTACATACTCATTATTTCAAATGCACATTTTTGGCTTGCGATTGCTCTTTTTATTTATTTATTTATTTTTGAGACAGAGCCTCAAGCTGTTCCCCTGGGTAGAGTGCTGTGGCATCACAGCTCACAGAAACCTCCAACTCCTGGGCTCAAGCGATTCTCCTGCCTCCACGTCCCAAGTAGCTGGGACTACAGGCACCTGGCTATTTTTTGGTTGCAGCCATCATTGTTGTTTGGCGGGCTTGGGCTGGATTCAAACCTGCCAGCTCAGGTGTATGTGGCTGGCGCCTTAGCTGCTTAAGCCACAGGCGCCGAGCCTGTGATTGCTCTTTTTATAACAATTTTTGTGAAACCATGAATAGGTAAAATGTGTGTTATTTTTGAATATGAGCTCCATTGGGAACCAATACAACACAGACAGCTTGAAATATCAATCATCGAGTGTCTGGGGACAATTTGGCCAATGGATGCACAGTTATGTTGATGGTTTGAAAAGTTCCATTCTGATGATTTTAATCCTGAAAATGAGCTACATGGACAACCTGAGACCACATGTAGGTTGAAGGTACAGTGGAAATGAACCCATCTCAACCTACATGTGAATTAGCAGCAAGATTTGATGTTACTATTCTAATGATGTTGGACCATTTGAAGCAAATCGGCAAGGCAAAGAAGCTGGATAAATGGGTTCTGCATGAATTAAATGAGTGTCAGAAGAGAAATCATCTCAAAGCTTGCCTTTCTTGTCATGACATAAAGGTTCATAAACCATTTCTATACCATATTATTACATGTGATGAAAAATGGATTCTTGGCTTAGCGCCTGTGGCTAAAGGGGCTACCTATATCTCAACCTACATGTGAATTAGCAGCAAGATTTGATGTTACTATTCTAACAATGTTGAACCATTTGAAGCAAATCAGCAAAACAAAGAAGCTGGATAGATGGGTTTTGCATGAATTAAATAAGGTGCCTGCCATATACACTTGAGCTGGCGGGTTCGAATCCAGCCCGGGCCCACCAAACAACGACCTGCTGCAACCAAAAAATAGTCGGGCATTGTGGCAGGCTCCTGTAGTCCCAGCTACTTGGGAGGTGGAGGCGGGAGAATCGCTTGAGCCCAGGAGTTGGAGGTTGCTGTGAGCTGTGA
>NW_003852408.1:1811692-1812904 GCF_000181295.1 Otolemur garnettii | reverse complement strand
GAGACTTGCTTGAGCCCAGGAGTTGGAGGTTGCTATGAGCTGTGATGCCACGGCACTCTACCCAGGGGGACAGCTTGAGGCTCCTGTCTCAAAAATAAATAAATAAATAAAATTAAATTGTTATTGCCATAACATAAAATGATTTTAATGCAATAAAGTAATTAATTATACTTCACAGAAAAAATTGTTAATCTAGATTTGACTTTTACTGCTAACCAATTTGAAAAATAATTTTCTTGGTTCTTAAAAGTCAGTGTTATTATAAAATGACTTTTATGAATAATTATAATTCACAAAGAGCTAAGAACTAAATTACATTTTATTTTTGCTTCTAACCAATTTGAAAAGTAATTCTATTTAAATAAATTTGTAGGCTTGGCGCCTGTGGCTCAAGCGGCTAAGGCGCCAGCCACATACACCCAAGGTGGTAGGTTCGAATCCCCAGCCCAGGCCTGCCAAACACAATGATGGCTGCAACCAAAAAAAAGAAAAAAAAAATGGCCAGGCGCTGTGGCGGGCGCCTGTAGTCCCAGCTACTTGGGAGGCTGAGGCAGAAGACTCGCTTGAGCCCAGGAGTTGGAGGTTGCTGTGAGCTGTGATGCCACTGCACTCTACCCAGGGTGACAGCTTGAGGCTCTGTCTCAAAAAAAAAAAAAAGAAAAAAAGAAAAATGGATTCTTTTTGACAATCTCAAAACTTTGACGCAATGGTGGTTGGATAAAGAGGAAGTGCTGAAACATAGTCCAAAACCTAGTATTCATTGAAAAAAGCTAGTGGTAACTTTTTGGTAGTCCAGCACTGGTATTATCCACTACAGCTTCATGAAACCTGGTCAATCAATTACCAGAAGATGTCAACTGGATGAAATGATGAGGATGCTTGCTGAGATGAAGATGCTTGCAATTAAGCAACTGAGTTTGGTCAATAGAGAGGTCAATCCTCTTGAAAGACAATGCTGTCACACCACACCTTGTATCAACTGGCTACCAGGCTTTGGACCATTTCTTGTAAGGAAAAATATTCAATTCTCAACAAGCTGTGGAAAATGCTTTGGCAATTTTATTGCCACTTGCTCTCCAGGCTTCTTGGCTCTGGCATACACAAGCTACTGTTAAGATGGCAAAACTGTGTGGATAGTTTAGGGATATATTTTGATTAATTGTACTACTTCTTTTTTTTTTTTTTGAGACAGAGCCTCAAGCTGTCCCCCTG
>NW_003852408.1:1809457-1810851 GCF_000181295.1 Otolemur garnettii | reverse complement strand
AAAAAAAAAAAAGTAAACTTTTGATTTGATATTGCATATTTCAGATTTGAGCTAATATATACCGAAGGGAAATGAAATGAGAATACACGTTCTCATAAAAACAGCCGAGCATGGGTAGCTTATACCTGTAAACCTAACACTTTGGGAGGCTGAGGCAGCAGGATAATTTGAGCCCAGGAATTTGAGACCAGCCTGGGCAACCTACTGAGTCCCAGTCTCTACAATTTAAAAAGCCAAGTGTGGTGGCAATGCCAGTAGTCCCAGCTACCTCAGAAGCGGAAGCATCAGGATCACTTGAACCCAAGAATTTGAGGCTGCAGTTAGCTACACTGATGACACTGAACTCTAGCCCAGACAACAGTCAGATCCTGCCTCAAACAAACAACTAAAAAAAAAAAAAGTAAAAAAACGCTTTTCCTTGAATATAAAAGTAACCGCATTATTCATAATAGCCAAAAAGGTAGAAACAATCCAAATGCCCACCCACTATTGAATGGGTAAACAAAATGTGATATATCTACACAATGGACTATTTTTGGCTATAAAAGAGGATTTAAATACTGATACATGCTACAACATGGATGAACCTTGAAAATATTATACTAAGTGAAAGACGTCAGTCACAAAAAAACATGTATTCTATATTTATGAAATGTTCAGAATAGGCAAATCTATAGACAGAAATCAGATTAATGGTTTCCTAGAGCTGAAGTAGAAGGGTAGGGGAAATGAGCATTGAGTATTAATAGGCATAGGGTTTCTCTTTGTGGTAATGAAAATGTTCTAAAAGTGATTGTGTTGATGGTTGCACAACATTGTGAATATACTAAAAACCACTGAATTGTATATTTTAAATGAGCACATTGTAAGGTATGTGAATTATGTCTTAGTAAAGCTATTATATATTTAAAAAATAGTAATATTATAAAAGGTGCTGAGTGTACTGGCTTATGCATGTAATCTCATCACATTAGGAGGCTGAGTAGGAGGATCATGTGAGACCAGGGGATTGAGACTGGCCTGAGCAATATAGTGAGACCCTGGATCTACCAAAAAAAAAAAAAAAAAAAAATCTGCCAGATGTGGTGGCACCTGCTTATACTTCAGTTATTTGAGAGGCTGAAGCAGGAGTATCACTGGAGCTCAGGAGTTCTAGGCTGTAGTGAGCTATGATCATGTCTGTAATATATTAGCATCAATGGCCAGAGAAAAATTCTTTGTGTTTTCATATCTCATTTAAGACTCAAGGCACTGGTTTGGCGCCTGTGGCTCAAGTGGCTAAGGTGCCAGCTACATACACCTAAGGTGGTGGGTTCGAATCCAGCCTGGGCCCACCAAACAACAATGACAGTGACCAAAAAATAGCTGGGCATTGTGGCAGGCGCCTGTGGTCT
>NW_003852408.1:1806438-1809016 GCF_000181295.1 Otolemur garnettii | reverse complement strand
CAGTTACTTGGGAGGCTAGGGTAGAGGACTGCTTGAACCAGGGAGCCTGATGTTGCTGTGAGCTAGGCCAATACCATGGCACTCTAGCCTGAGCAACAGAGTAAGACTCTGTCTCAAACAACAACAACACAAGATACAAGATAAACAAAATTTTAGGGCCAGGTGCAGTGGCTCACGCCTGTAATCCCAGCACTTGGGAGGCTGAGGGGGCGGATTGCCTGAGCTCATGGGTTCAAGACCAGCCTGAGCCAAAGCAAGACCTGTTCTCTAAAAATAGCTGGGTGTTGTGTCAGGTGCCTATAGTCCTGCTACTTGGGAGGCTGAGGCAAAAGAATCACTTGAGCCCAAGAGTTTGAGGTTGCTGTGAGCTATGACACCATTGCACTCTGAGGGCAACAAAGTGAGATTGTCTCAAAAAAAAATTTTTTTTAAAATTTTAGATTAAAAATTTCTTAATTATTTTCCTCTATCTTCCATCCCTCCAGGATATCCAGAATAGTTATCTACTTTACAGTTAAACTTATTAGTATTAAGTAATGATCAACTTATAATTTTTAAAAAATAAATCAAGTTAATCTAGATTTTAGATTATAACGAGGGTGACATTTCATTTGTTCAACGTTTACTGAACACTGGGAGTATTAGGCTTAGGGCTAGGGTATACTATGGTGAATAAGACATGGTCCCTGCATATGGTCCCTGGAGTTTACCAGGTAGGGAAAACCACCAGGTAAGAGAATAACTGCAATGCAATATAAGAAGGACTATCTATAACGAAGTCTTGTACAAAGTACCATCTTCAGGTTGCCCATGATCAGGTCTTTTATAAGATAAGATAAGCATCAGTGTCTAAAACATGCCTCTGAAGCTGAATATCCAGTCTCTAATGTATCACTTTTCAGAATTGTGCCATACCCAGGTGTCAAGTCTCTTCTTCATTTGCATACCCAGACAAGATAGCCAAGGTTGATAAGGCTGTCGTCTCAAGTTAAGGCACAACCTCAAACACTACTTATAGTCTTAATCAATAGGTATAGCTTCTGAAGTCTTTAGGTCATGAAGTGGCTTATAATCTTTCTCCTCAAGAATGCTAAATCGAAAAGCTGCAAGGGCGTTGTGAATAAAATATTAAGGCTATTTCTCTGGATATTGTTGACCTTTTATATTTCTATATAGTCTTTTTTTTTTTTTTTTTTTTGAGACAGAGCCTCAGGCTGTCACCCTGGGTAGAGTGCTGTGGCATCACAGCTCACAGCAACCTCCAACTCCTGGGCTTAAGCAATTCTCTTGCCTCAGCCTCCCAAGTAGCTGGGACTACAGGTACCCGCCACAACGCCTGGCTATTTTTTGGTTGCAGTTGTCATTGTTGTTTGGCAGGCCAAGGCTGGCACCTTAGCCACTTGAGCTACAGGTGCCGAACCTATATTTATATATATTCTAGTTCAGAAAGGTTAAAAAGAGTAAAAATATGACTAACAGACCTTTTCTTCTAAAGAGTAAATTACTGTACATTTTTTATTTTTCGGCCAGAGCTGGGTTTAAGCCCGCCACCTCCAGTATATGGGACCGGCGCCCTACCCTTTTGAGCTACAGCCACTGCCCATTACTGTACATTTTTTAAAAGGTTCCCCAATTCGGCTGGGCATGGTGGCTCATACCTGTAATCCCAGTACTTTGGAAGGCTGAGATGGATCACTTGAAGCCAGGAGTTTGAGACGGGCCTGGGCAACATAGCAAGACTTCCATCTCTACAAAAAAAAATCTTTAAAATAAACTAGCCAGGCAGACCATTGGAACCTAGGAGTTCAAGGCTGCAGTGAACTATGATTGTGCCACTGCTAGTTCAGCTTGGGCAACAGAGTGAGATATTGTCTCCATCAGTCCAATCAATCAATAGAAAGATTCCCAAATTTTAAAAATGTGTCTCCTTTCTTCTCATTGTAAAGAGACCATTAGCAAGATTACTTTTGTCCCTGATAATGCAAGTGAACTGGGACAAGAATAGAACAGTTTTATGGGCAGATATTTTTTCTTTTGAAGTTTGTAGGACTGGTATTTATTCCCAAGTTTGGAAAAGAGGATATACTTGACTTTCTTTGGTTATAAAATAGCTTTGCCAACCACACACCATCGAGGTTTTTCAAGATTTTTCCACTTTCCATATTATAATATACATATTAATACAGAGTAAACTCAAACTATGACATAAAGGATACTTGTCTTGCAGAACAATTCTAACTAAACCAAAGATTTGAAGAGAAAATTTAGAAATCTAATTCCAAGCTGATGGCTAGTGCAATCCTAGCACTCTGGGAGGCCAAGGTGGGTGGATCGTCTGAGCTTAGGAGTGCAAGACCATCCTGAGCCAAGAGTGAGACCCTTTCTCTACTAAAAAAAAAAAAAAAAGAAAAACTGAGGCAAGAGGGTATTTTGAACTCAAGAGTTTGGAGGTTCCTATGAGCTATGATGCCATAGCACTCCATCCAGGGTGAGTGAGATTCTGTCTCAAAAAAGATGAAATATAATTTCAATCACAGGTTACAATCCAAATAAGAATTCCCACAATTCCCTGAGGTGC
>NW_003852408.1:1805036-1805994 GCF_000181295.1 Otolemur garnettii | reverse complement strand
CTGGGTAGAGTGCTGTGGCATCACAGCTCACAGCAACCTCCAACCCCTGGGCTCAAGGGAGTCTCCTGCCTCAGCCTCCCAAGTAGCTGGGATCATAGGTGCCCGCCACAATGCCCGGCTATTTTTTTGGTTGCAGCTGTCATTGTTGTTTGGCAGGCCTGGGCTGGATTTGAACCTGTCACCTTAGGTGTATGCGGCTGGTGCCTTAGCTACTTGAGCCACAGGTGCTGAGCCTGATTTGATCTCATTGTAACATCTCCTTTTAAAAATCTCCCCTTCTGTGGATAAGGACAGGTTCTAAACACCAAAAGTTTCCAAGAATTAAGTGGTTAATCTCTGAAAGACCGCACATCCACATATAAATGTACTTTTTTCCCTTTTTGGAGACAGTCTCAGATTGTTGGTCTGGGTAGAATGCTATGGCAGTCATAGCTCAGAGCAACCTCAAATTCCTGGGCTCAAGTGATGCTCTTGCCTTAGCCTCCTGAGTACCTGTGCATCACCACGCCTTTATAATTTTTTTCTATTTTTAGTAGAGATGGGGGTCTTGCTTTGTTCCGGCTGGTCTTGAACTCCTGACCTCAAGCAATTCTCCACCTCGGCCACCCAGCGTGCTAGGATTGTATGTGTGAGTCACTTCACCTGGTCATAAATGTACCTTTTATTTTTTTTTGAGACAGAGTCTCGCTATGTCATCCTCGGTAAATAGTGCTGTGGTATCCCAGCTCATAGCAACCTCAAACACTTAGGCTTAAGTGATTCTCCTGCCTTATTCTCCCAAGTAGCTGGGACTGCAGGTGCCTGCCACAATGCCTGGCTATTTTTTGGTTGTAGTTGTCATTGTTGTTTGGCAGGCTGGATTTGAACCTGCCTGCCAGTTCCAGTGTATGCGGTTGGCATCCCAGCTGCTGAGCTATAGGCACTGACCCCATAAATGTGCCTTTTTTTTTTTTTTTTT
>NW_003852408.1:1802529-1803921 GCF_000181295.1 Otolemur garnettii | reverse complement strand
GGTCCGGGCTGGGGATTCGAACCTGCCACCTTAGGTGTACGTGGCTGGCGCCTTAGCCAGTTGAGCTATAGGCGCCGAGCCTTAAGTGATTCTCTTGCCCACCACAACACCTGGCTATTTTTGTTATTGCTGTTATTGTTGTTTAGCTGGCCCGTGGCGGGTTCAAACCTGCCAGCCTTGGTGTATGTGGCTGGCACCCTACCCACGGAGCTACGGGTCTTGCCCAGGTGAGGAACTTTAAAAACTGCAATGCTTGGTTCAGACCCCACAGACAAATCAGAATCTCAGGAGGTAGAGCCCAGGCATCAATATTTTCCAAGTTCCCTAAGTGATTCCACTGAAGTCAGGGTTGAGAGTCCACTTGACTGTGTTCTCCCCATGTCCCTTTGAGCAAAAGGTGATTTTACAACAGGGCCTTCTCAAACTTTTGTGTGCATACAAATCACCTGGGAAAGTTATTAAAATATAAATTTTGGTTCAGTAGGTCAGAAGTAAGGACCTAAGATCCTGCATTGATGCCAATGCTACTGGCACAGGGGCTACATTTTAAGTAGCTTTAGGGTTCTGAGAAAAAAATTCTCTTAAAAAAACAGAAAGAAAAAATTATTGAAAGCTATTGAAGCCCATACTCTATACCACAAGAGGAAGGGGTAGACTATAGTGGATGAATAAAGAGTGGAGGCTAGGAATTAAAAGGTATTTCCAGAAAATAAGACTTTAGGGATTGGCAAGGTTTGGAATAACACAATTTTTACAGGGTAAAAACAATCATTGGAGTTTATGGATTTGTGTGCACAAAGGAGGGAGGGTAAGTAAGCACGGGGAAGAGAAAGGTGGGCAGTGAGAAAAAGATCAAATGTCTAAAAAATTGTTAGGGAAAAAAATGAAACCCTTGGCTGGACTGCTAGAAAAGGATAGTGAAACATTGTGAGGGGATCTGCAGAGTCTATTTCTCTGCCAAAAACATGTTTGAGAACCAGTACAACTAATAAAGTGAAGTTGGTGTAGCTTAATAACCATCTTCTACCAAGTCCCTCCTGGGGACATAAGAAAAGACCCCAGGGATATAAGTCTCCCTTGGCAGTGTTTTAGGAACCAACAACAAATAGTAAACTATTTGCTCAAATGCTTCTCCTAGTGAGCAGAAAGAACATCAAGAAGCTCAAAGTTGGATGGGACCCGTAGCTCAGTGGGTAGAGTGCCAGCTACATACATCCAGGCATGGGTTCAAACCTGGCCCAGGGCAGCTAAATAACAATAAAAACTGCAACAACAATAAAAAAAATAGTCCAGTGTTGTGGTAGGCTCCTGTATTCCCAGCTACTTGGGAGGCTGAGGCAAGAGCATCACTTAAGCCCAAGAGTTTGAGGTTGCTGTGAGCTGTAATGGTAC
>NW_003852408.1:1799296-1802471 GCF_000181295.1 Otolemur garnettii | reverse complement strand
AAAAAAAAAAAAAAGAAGGGCGGCACCTGTGGCTCAAAGGAGTAGGGCACCAGTGGGTTCAAACCCAGCCCCGGCCAAAAACTGCAAAAAAAAAAAAGTTTGGTCCCTTTGTATCAACACCTTCTTAGGAATACCCTTCTGAGAAATTTTAAACTTCCAGACAGACTTCACTAGAGATCTAACAACAACAACTATATATGTATGTATATATATATTTCTTTTTCCTGAAGGATTTCCCATGGAACCTGGAAATGTTTAGTACATTTTTTAGAACAAAGTAAACATTTAATATAAAAATATTCATAAATCAGCACACAGACTTTTATTCCCCCATAATAATTTCTAAAAACAAAAGGATAACTTTCCTTCATCTAAAATTATCTGGAGCAGGTGGTGCCCATAGCTGAGTGGGTAGGGCGCCAGCCACATACACTTGAGGCTGACGGGTTCAAATCTGGCCTGGGCCAGCTAAAGCTACAATAACAATTGTAACACAAAAATAGCCAGTGTTGTGTTAGGTGCCTGTAGTCCCAGCTACTTGGGGGCTGAGACAAGAGAATTGCTTAAGCCCAAGAGTTGGAGGTTGCTGTGAGCTGTGATGCCATCGCACTCTACCCAGGGCAACAGCTTGAGACTGTCTCAAAAAAAAAAAAAATTATCTGGAGTAATTAATGAATCAGCTGGTACACTTTATTGGATGTTTCTTATCAAATGAGCCGTAGCTAAGTAAACTTCTATTTAAACGAATAGAAGAAACTAAAAGGGAAGACTTTATCAAGAATGGAAAAAATTCTGTTGTCAGGGTGGTGCCTGTGGTTCAAAGGAGTAGGGCACTGGCCCAATATACAGGAGGTGAGGGGTTCATACCCAGGCCTGGGCAAAAACTGAAAAAAAAAAAAAAATTCTGTTGTCAGATGATTCATATTACACATCTCTTGGGAGTAAGGATCTTTTGCAGAGGCTCAGTGCTTGTAGCTCAGTGGTTAGGGCACTGGCCACATACAACAGGGCTGGTGGGTCAACCCTGCCAGGGCCTGCTAATGAACAATGGCAAATATAACAAAAAAAATAGATGGGCATTGTGGTTGGGTGCCTGTAGTCCCAGCTACTTGGGAGTCTGAGGCAAGAGAATCACTTCAGCCAAGAGTTTGAGGTTGCTGTGAGCTGTGATGCAACAGCACTCTACTGAGGGTGACAGAGTAAGACTGTCTCAAAAAAAGAAAAAAAAAGATCTTTGGCAGAAATGTAAGCAATCTTTACATTCAGTACTTATTTACTATATAATGACAAGGGCTAACATATATTGCATACCAGAAACTGTGCTAATAATTTAGATATTATCCACACGTATTTTTTTTTTTTTTTTTGATGGAGTCTCACTCTGTTGTCCTGTTGTAGAGTGCCATGGCATGGCAGCACACAGCAACCTCAAACTCTTGGGCTTAAGTGATTCTCTTGCCTTAGCCTCCCAAGTAGCTGGGACTACAGGTGCCAGCCACAACATTTATTCATTTTTTGTTGCAGTAGCCACACTGTTTTAGCTGGCTGGGGCTGGGTTTGAACTTACCACCCTTGGTATATGGGGCCAGTGCCCTACCCACTGAACCACAGGTGCTGCCCTATTATTCACATTTTTTTTTTTTGAGACAGATTCTCAAGCTATGGCCCTGGGTAGAGTGCCGTAGTGTCACAGCTCACAGCAACCTCAAACTCTTGGGCTTAAGCGATCCTTTTGCCTCAGACTCCCAAGTAGCTGGGACTACAGGCACTGGCTACAAAGCCTGACTCCTTTTTTTGGTTATAGTTGTCATTGTTTGGTAGGCCCAGGCTGGATGTGAACCCGCCAGCTCCAGTGTATGTGGCTGGCGCCTTAGCCGCTTAAGCTACAGGGGCCAAGCCAGTATTATTCACATTTAAATAAATCTCATAATCCTTAAAAATAGGCATTATTAGTCTGGGTGTCTGTAATTCTAGCACTCTGGGAGGCCCAGGTGGGTGGATCACTTGAACTCAGGAGTTTGAGATCATTATGGGCAAGAGTAAGACCCTGTCTCTAAAAACTAGTCAAGCCTGTGTTCTCAGCTACTTGGGAAGCTTAGGCAAGGGGATCACTTGAGACTAAGAGTTTGAGACTGCTATGAGCTATGATGCCACAGCATTCATTTGTTGCCAAGGCAACAAAATGAGACTCTGTGTCAAAATTGAATAAATAAATAAATAAAAAAGAAGAGAGAATATACTTACTGTGCTTTGACTATGTTTCAAAAATAATTTAATTAATGATCTTTAATAATTTTTGCAGCACACCTATGATCTTGCTGGCCCACGGTTAAAAATGACTACCTTATATAGACTACTTAAAATGATTACCTTATACAGGTCACCTTATATAGATGAGGAATCTGTGGTTTGGAGATGGTAAGTGTTTACTTTATTTCATTACACAAAGCGCAAAAGTTGTTTTGACTGCCTCATTCCAACATCTTTGCTTTTAACATTAATGTAACACTCCTAGCTATCTTGCATACCCAGTTTGTATCAGGAAGAGACTAGGAAGTACAAGATGAATAAATCATGATTCCTATACTCATGGTACAAGAGTAGTAGTCCCTCCAGGACAGAAGTTGGAAGGGGACTTCCATATACTGGGGGATACAGGATACCTTTTGGGGTTATGGAATCCCAACTCAGAGTATGCTACTAGAATATTCCACAGGTCAGAACTCATATACTTTTGAGTTCCCAGATTTTGATATTTTTAATATATCCTTGATGGGTAAAAGATATATTTACAAAGAGAGTAAGTTGTAGGACTATAGACACTATATTCTAGCTTAGGCAAGCTTTCCAGAAATTACCGAACCACATAAAACTATATACAAAATTAATAAAGCCACAACAATATCCAAGTAACAGATCTAGTACCATTTGAGGAGCTGATTTCTTTTACATTCAGATGAAAAAGAGCGGCCTGACAACCTGGTCCTTGTGTATATTAAAATTGAGAGAACAGAAATGAGTCTAAGACTGAGGTTCTATTCTCTGAGTTTCTATAAAATCTCTAAAGGCAAAGGGAAATGCAAGTGGTTGTATTAGCCTCACAGTGGCTATAAAAGTTCTTATCCTATAGTTCATTATCAATATATAATCTATAACATAGATTTTTTTTTTTTTT
>NW_003852408.1:1797233-1798515 GCF_000181295.1 Otolemur garnettii | reverse complement strand
AAAAAAAAAAAAATTTTATCTTGTTTATACTCATACCCATGTGAAATAGTGGTGCTCACAGAGGTTAAGTACCTTTCTCAGGAACTCACAGCTGGTAAATAACAGCTAGCATTCAGACAGAGGTCTGCCTATACTATGTACCTTTGGGAAGAGAGTGGCTTCAGGCAGCTGTAGGGTCCTGAGTATCTTTGTCAGGGCATGTCTCCTCCAGAGCTGAAAAAGCTGAAGGAACTGATAAGAAGGTGAGAAAGGCAAGCAGATCCTCCTTTCCCCCAATATACCATACAAATGGTCCTTTTGCCCTTCCAGTGTTTTTTGGGGATATTCTTTGTAAAGAATGAGGATGATCTGAACACAGAGGGGGCCTACAGAAAAAAAAAAGTAAGACTAAGAATGATGTATCAAGTTATTCTATTTTATTTTTTTAAAGACAGGGTCTCACTCTGTCACCCAGGCTGAGTGCAGTGGCACAATCATAGCTCACTATAACCTTGAACTCCTAGGCTCAAGAAACCTTCCCCACTTGGCTTCCCAAAGTGTTAAAATTACAGGTGTGAGCTGTAACAGGTTATTGAAGTTGTACTAATTTAAGCTAGAAACAAAATATTCTTTAAGTACAGCTATGTGTGTAACTATTAAGAAGTAGATTCCTGGCTCGGTGCCTGTGGCTCAAGTGGCTAAGGTGCCAACCACATACACCTAAGCTGGCGGGTTCGAATCCAGCCTGGGCCCGCCAAACAACAATGACCACTGCAACCAAAAAAAAAAAAGAAAGAAAAAATAGCTGGCATTGTGGCGGGCACCTGTAGTCCCAGCTACTTGGGAGGCAGAGGCAAGAGAATGGCTTAAGCCCAGGAGTTGGAGGTTGCTGTGAGCTGTGACTCCATGGCATTCTACCCAGGGCGACAGCTTGAGGCTCCGTCTCAAAAAAAAAAAAGTAGATTCCCTGCTTTTCTATCTCTAAATCAGGCGTCCTCAAACTACAGCCTGCCGAGGACAGTTATCCAGCCTGCCAGGTGTTTTTGCCGCCACTGCCTGTCCTGCTTAGCAGCCAACTCATCCCGGAGCCTGCAGCCTGGCCCTCCAATGGTCTAAGGGACAATGAACTGGCCCCCTGTTTAAAAAGTTTGAGGACCCCTATTCTAAATGATACTCTTAATTTCTTTAATGGGGATTCAAGAATTTACAGTTTGATTTTAAGAACTGAAGATTTACAATCTTATAAACAACCTGAAATTAACATAGAACACTTGTTTGTTTCTAAGTTTTTTTTTTTTTTTTT
>NW_003852408.1:1793847-1795453 GCF_000181295.1 Otolemur garnettii | reverse complement strand
CTTGAGCCACAGGCGCCAAGCCTATTAATTTATTTTTATGGAGACAGAGTCTCACTTTGTATCCTTCAGTAGAGTACCATGGAGTTATAGCTCATAGCAACCTCTACCAACCCCTGGGTCCCTGGGTTTAACTGATTCTCTACCCTCAGCCTCCCAAGTAGCTGGGATTACAGGCACCTGCCAGAACGCCTGGCAATTTTTGGTAGAGACGGGGTCTCACTCTGGCTCATGCCAGTCTTGAACCTCTGAACACAGCTGATCCACCCCTCTTGGCCTCCCACAGAGCTGGGACAATAGGCGTGAGTCACCATGCCTGGCCTGTAGCACTCTTTACATTTCCTTCCAACTCTTCAAAGAGATCTTTTATTGTCCTTTTTTCCTTGCCTCCTACTATAAACACTCTAACCATCTCCCTGATAATATTTATTGTCCAAACATGTATTGAGGTACTACTATGTATCAGGCACAAGTTATATTGGGGATTCCACAGCTATGCTACTCAGAATGTGGTCCCCAGACTGATCTGGTCTGTAAATCCACCTGCTACCAGTCTGTGACCTGTTTAAAAAAATTTTTTTTTTTGCAGTTTTTGGCTGGGGCTGGATTTGAACCCACCACCTCTGGCATATGGGGCTAGTGCCCTACTCCTTTGAGCCACAGGCACCGCCCTGTTTAAAATTTTTAACAGCAATTCAGCTGAGTAATTTGTATGCTGATTCTAATAATACTTTTTCCTTACTTTTATGTCACTTTTCTATTAATTCACTTTATTATATCTTACGAAAATATTCATCTGTGAAGGATTAGAAAGAATAGACTGCAGTTCTCAACAAGTTTTCCATCTAGTCCTGTGTAAGTGTCCAAATAAAAAAGTCCTTCCACAGGTGGTGCCTGTGGCTCAGTGAGTAGGGTACCTGCCCCATATGCCAAGGGTGGCAGGTTCAAACCCTGCCCTGGCCAAACTGCAACAAAAAATAGCCAGGCACTGTGGCAGGCACCTGTTGTCCCAGCTACTTGGGAGGCTGAAGCAAGAGAATCACCTGAGCCCAGGAACTGGAGTTTGCTGTGAGCTATGCGACACCATGGCACTCTTGTACCAAGAGTGACAAGGTGAGACTGTTTCTATCAAAAAAAAAAAAAAAAATCCTTCTACCCTCACACATAGACATTTTTCTGAGGACTGTTTAAAGCTTAGGCTTTGTAAATAGGTTTGGGTATTACTAATTTTTTTTTTTTTGCAGTTTTTGGCCGGGTCCAGGTTTGAACATGCCAGCTGTGGTATGTGGGGCCAGCACCCCATTCCTTTGAGCCACAGGCGCTGCCCATGGTATTACCGATTCTTTAAAAAATGAACTAGTAGGCCAGGTGCAGTGGCTCACACCTGACAGTACTCCGGGAGGCTGAGGCAAGAGGATTCCCTGAACTCAGAGTAGTCCAAAACCAGCCTGAGCAGGAATAAGACCCTGCCTCTATTAAAAATAGAAAAAAATTAGCTGAGCATTGTGGTAGGTGCTTGTAGTTCCAGCTGAGAGGTTAAGAACCGAAAATGAGGGTGGCGCCTGTGGCTCAGTGAGTAGGGCACCGGCCCCATATACTGAGGGTGGTG
>NW_003852408.1:1786404-1791809 GCF_000181295.1 Otolemur garnettii | reverse complement strand
TATTCTGCATTGTTTGAATTCATGAGTTGACAGAGTACTTGTAAATTATACATGAGCATGTAGCTCTGAGTAATTCCAAGTTGAGTTTTCAGGCAAAATGTCTGACTAAGCATATAATGGTATATGCTAACATCTACTATGGCAGACCAAAGCAATATGAGGCAAAGTTTCAATACCAAGGTCACAGGCATAAAGAAAAATCTCTTCCTTCTCATTCCTTTAAGGTGGAAGCTGCTGTAATGACTTGCAGAAAAAAATGGAGTGTATATTGGCGGTATCCTGAGCATTTTTGTCACTAGAATGCCTTTCTTTGCTCTGCTTTCCTAGTTTTGGGGTATGGCTTCTTCTTCTTCTTCTTTTTATCTTTTAATACTGAAATTATGATCCTTCCCCTCTAAAACTGTCTCCTCCTGGTTCATTTTCTGAACTCACTTCTTTCTCTTATTCCCACTTTCATTAATTCTTAAATATTACTTCTGTCAAAGCCCTCCTATGGTTCTTCTGCTCTAGTGTTGGTTATACAGAGCATCCTGTCTTTTAGTACACTCTTAAGAATCAATTTTAATTCACAGACATTTAAACATATTCCCCCACCCAATAATTTCCTGGTTATTTTCCCATTTATAGGGGAGGTGAGAAAATATAAATGGATCCCTGAGAACCCAGGTTTCAGTATCCTTGAAATATAATATGCAGCACTGTTATCAGTGGTGATATCCCTGTGAAATAATACTCTGGTGCTGGCAAAGTTACTGTGTTTGGAAAGTACACAATCAAAATTCAAACTGGCCTGGGAAACAGTGGAGGCAAGTAATTTAGTAATGAGAAAAAGATCAGTATTTGAAACGTAACACAGCCTTCTCACTAGCAACGTCAAACAATGAAACAAACCTTTCTTTTTCTAGTAGGTTCATTATCCAACCAGCATGTGCAGTTACGAGCCTGAAACTGGTTAGAAACAAGTTAGAAGAGATATATCCAAAGAGATACTTAGAGACTCCCTTTGCATTTTTATTTGCTGCCCAACATCTTCTCATTTAAGAAGAGATAATACAAGGCCTTTTTCCAAGAGCATGTTCCCAAAAGAGCCACTGTTTCTTCCATGTTATTTGGAAGCACAGGGATATTTACCTTGAAGCCTATCAACATCTATATTTGGAGATTCCTAAATTTCACCTAGTTTTAAAAAATATACAGTATTGAGAGGAAAATCAACTTCCTCAAATTATAATGAGCCTTTTAAAAAATAAAAGCAAAACCGAAGATGATTTTGATTTTCTTTTTTTTTTCCGTTCTGTGCTCTGCCTAGAGTACTATGGCATCTTCATAGCTCACAGCAACTTCAAGCTCTTAGCCTCAAGAGATCCTCTTGTGGGTGGTGCCTGTGGCTCAGTGAGTAGGGTGCCAGCCCATATACTGAGGGTGGTGGATTTGAACCTGGTCCCGGCCAAACTGCAACAAATAGCCAGTAGGGCACTGGCCCCGTATATCGGAGGTGGTGGGTTCAAACCCGGTCCTGGCCAAAAACTGCCAAAAAAACCCCAAAAAACAAAAACAAAGTTAGGCATTGTGGTGGGCGCAAGAGAATTGCCTAAGCCCAAGAGCTGGAGGTTGCTGTGAGCTGGGATGCCATAGCACTCTAATGAGGGCGATAAAGTGAGACTGTCTCAAAAAAAGAGATCCTCTTGCTTCAGCCTCTCAAGTAGCTGGGACTACAGGCATGTACCACCACGCCCAGCTAGTTTTTCTATTTTTTAGTAGAGATGAGGTCTCACTCTTGCTCAGACTGGTTTTGAAGTCCTGAGCTCAGGTGATCCACCTGCCTCAGTCTCCCAGAGTGCCAGGATTACAGGTATGAGCCACTGTGCCTGGACTCTGATTCTGATTTTCAAATGGGACCTAAGTGTCATCTAGGGGGTTTCCTCTGTTGTCACTTCAGCAGTCATGACTACTTCCCAGAATTGTGGAGAAAAGCCTTTCAGATGCCTAAGCTGGAGTGAAAAACAATCATTAAGCCCTAGGCTTTTCTGACACCCTGAAACATGAAACCTACAAATTTGCAAAACAGAAAGCAATCAATATAAATAATGATTAAAATAATGTAATAGCAAGCATAATACATTTGAACAGCTATGGTTTTTTAAGTGAGTTGGCATGTACTATTTCATTCAAATTTCATAACATCTCTGTAAGTCAGAGCAAGCATTATCCTTATTTTACAGATATTAAGAGATTTGCCCTAAGTCAGATACTTTAAATAAGTGATTTCTATTATTTAATAAATTCTTCTCTCTATCCATTCAAGCTATCTCCCTAATCTCTGCTTTCCTCAGATTTCCTGACAGAGTAATCTATTCTTGCTGACTTTATTTCCTCATCTATTATTCATTTTATAGTTAATTTCCAAAATAAATTATTAATTTCTTTTCTCAAATATCTATTAATATTCTCAAAAAGATCACAATGACCCTCTATCATGGGACTCTCAGTTGTTGTTCTCAAATATTTACTGAATGAATAAAATTTCCAGCAATTCCAAGGACTTGTTTTTGATCCTCATCTTCCTCATTCTTGGCTCAGACTCACTCTTCTCCCTCATTTTTTATGCCATCACTTTCCTTCTTCCCTGTTATTCCCTAGTATCTCAAAGATTAAATTACTCAACATTTACTCATCTTTTAAGATCCTATTCAAATGACAATTCTGAAATCATCCATAGTAGTGCCCCAGCAATAGCGAGTCTTTCTCTGGTTTTCTCCAGCACTTAACTCACTGTATTCTGATTGTTACTGTCTCTTTATCTCCTCCTTATATGGCAAAAGTTCTTTGGACATGGAAACTGGTTATCATTTTTCTATCTCTTGAGTTCAGCAGATGATCTGCCACCTATAGTTTCTGTTAAGAGATGACTAAATGGCTGGGTGGGTTGCTCATACTTAAAATCCTAGCACTCTTGGAAGCTGAGGCCAGTGGATTGCTTGAGCTCACAAGTTCTACATCAGCCTGAACAGGAGTGAGATCCTGTCTCCAATAAAAATAAAAAAACTAACTAGGCATTGTGCTGGGTGCCAACAGTCCTAGTCACTTTGGAGGCTGAGGCAAGATCACTTGAGCTCAAGAATTTGAGGTTAAATGAACCCATGGCACTCTACCCAAGGTGACAGAGTGAGATTCTGCACTAGAACCAGAACACAGCTCCTTAGACTCCTGCTTTTGTTCTTTACACAGAAGATTGCTCAAAAGCAATTAAAACTTATGGTTACATTTCTCACTTCTTATTTTATTCAAGTACTCAGATTTAGTCCCCTTTTCTTTATCTTTCATTTAGCAGTGACCTGTCCAAGAACTATACTTTCCAAACAGAATAGCCACCCAGGTAGCAGTGCCACACACAGTATAGTTATGACTATCCTATGATTTTCTCATCTAACAGAAAAAGCTCAGTGCCTGTAGCTCAGTGGCTAGGGTGCCTGCCACATACATGGAAGCTGGTGGCTTTGAACCCAGCCCAGACAACTACAACCAAAAAATAGCTGGGTGTTGTGGCGGGCCCTTAAGCTACTTGGGAGGCTAAGGCAAGGAATCACTTAAACCCAAGAGTTTGAGGTTGCTGTGAGCTGTAATGCCATGGCACTCTACCAAGGGCGACATAGTGAGACCTTGTCTCAAAAAAAAAAAAAAAAAACTTTATAGAAAGATAAAACAAGATTTAAATTAAGGTTCTACCTTTATCTAAGCGACAGTCTTATCAATTCTCAATTCTCTCATTTATGAAGTAGAAATAATGTATGGGGTTGTTGTAATAATGTATCAAAATTCTTTGAAAAACTGAAAAACCAAATAAAAACATCAGATATTATTAGGCGACCCCTTTTCCTCTTGTGGATCTATTTATAGTGTTATTTATATTACAGCTGTCTATGTTTAGTTTTCTAGACTTTATCTAAATTCAGAGGCAATAAGTGCTCTCCTTGATTCTGAATCAGTGTATCAACAATGAACTAGGCAAAATACTTTATTAATACTGAGTGGCTAAGAGCTGTCTCAAAAACAAAAAGGAGGTGGTGCCTGTCGCTCACTGAGTAGGGCGCTGACCCCATATACTGAGGGTGGCAGATTTGAACCTGGCCCCGGCCAAACTGCAACAACAACAAAAAATGCCTTTTTTCAGGTAACTCTAATTATTAGAAACTGGGCTAAACTCTGTCCTATAATTTGTACCTGAGTCTTGTACCTCTTCTGAGAGTTACACAGCAAACATTTAATTCTTCCTCTTTAGAACAGTTTTTTAAACTTTAAAAGAGGACACTTATGTTCCTTGTCTAACTGTTTTCATCTTTAGGTTAACTCTTCTCGGTTCCCCAGTTAATGAATATATGACATGTTTCAAGTGCTCCTCCTAAGACCAGCTCCACTTTTCTGTTCTCTCCTTACACTGTATACTGAGCTCTTCAGTTAAGACTATTACCTTCTTTGCCCCAAACAGCATGCTTCTTTAGTCCAGTTCACTGAGATCTTTATGGATACTGGACTCTAAGAAAACATACCTGCTTTTTGTCTCAGCTTCAAAATTAATCAGCAGGTGAAAAGCAAAAAAGAATGCTAGTCTTCAAACCTTGATAATGATTTTTAAACATTCAAGCAATGGTTGGAACAGTCAGCCTGCTGGACATCATGACCTTTAAAGTTTCTTCCTAGGATGTTGTGGCTCAGAAATAGGGAGGAACAGGTCTATATATTCAGAAATCAAGTTCTCCCCTACCATGGGGATTTGTGGACACAGAATGCTGACAAGTGAGCCTGTGAGGCAAGACCAAGAACCTAGAGCTGCCAAGCCTCAGCACCAATGTTAGTCTTTTATCACATACAGTGACAAAACAACTAAAATTTTCCAAGAGATTTTTACCATGTACTGTCTAGTTTCTCCAGAAGTTACTATGATGCTTCACTACAAATAATATACACAATCCTAGGAAGAAACTCGGGTCTGAAGAAGACTATAAGTATTTAACTATACTCAAAATTCCTCCCAAAAAGCAAAGCAGGAATGTCTGTTTAAAAATCCTAAGTAGGCTGACTGTGGTGGCTACCCCATGATCCTAGCACTTTGGGAGGCTGAGGCTGGAAGCTGTCTTGAGCCCAGGAGTTTTAGACCAGCTTGAGCAACACAGTGAAATCATGTCTCAACAAAAAATAAATAAATATTACTCAGGTGTGGTGGCACACAACTGTAGTCCTAGCTATTCAGGAAGCTGAGCCAGGAGAATCACCTAAGTCCAAAAGTTGGGAGGTTGCAGTGAGTTGTGAATGCACTTCAGGCTTGCCATATAGCAAGACCTTGTCTCAAAAATAAAATAAAATAGGCTGGGTGTGGTGGCTCATGCCTATAATCTTTTTTTTTTTTT
>NW_003852408.1:1769779-1785329 GCF_000181295.1 Otolemur garnettii | reverse complement strand
CCTAAGCCCAAGAGCTGGAGGTTGCTATGAACTCTGATGCCATGGCCCTCTACCAAGGGTGACAAAGTAAGACTCTGTCTCTAAAAATAATAAATAAAAATAAATAAATAAAAATCTGAAGTAACATAATCAATAACACATTATATTTACTTAATCCATTTGGGATAACAACTTCTCAGAATCCACTGCCTGAGGAAACAATCTACCAATTATACTCTACATGGAATTCATGATTAGACAACTATGATCAAATAGCATTTGAGTAGGATGTTTTTATTGCTTTCCTGGAACTTGGGTTGCTGGATTAAAAACTATATTTTAGAAAATCATCAACCTCAAATTTTTTTTTTTTTTTAACACACTTGGACAAGGCAATTGTTCTAGGCAATACTGGCATTCAAGAGAAGGTCAACAGTTTATTATTCCTAATAAGGAAACCTAAGTGAATAGAAGATATAAAGACAATTATTGTTGATTGGAAGCAAAATTAAATATCAAGGTGCTATGAGAAAGAGAATATAGCAGGAACTCCAGGATCAAACTATGGGAGAAGAAATTCAAGAATATGATTAAAGCCAGGCATGGTGGCTCATGCCTGTATTCCCAGCACTCTGGGAGGGCAAATCAGGAGGATCCCTTGAGCTCAGGAGTTTGAAACCATCCTGACCAAGAGTGACAGCCCATCTCTACTAATAGAAATAATTAGCTGGGTATTGGGGGTGGGTGCCTGTTGTCCCAGCTACTATGAAAGCTGAAGCTTACAGAAATTTTCTGAACCAAACTGGTTTTGTGTTTAACCTGCCATAAATTGTATTGATATTTAATCCTAGATGACAAGATAAACACCAGGTAAACATCAATGCTTACTAAGTGAATCATTTCTTCCGAGGTAAAACAGCAGGCAGGTCCTGAGTTATAAATATTTAACTTATGTACAATCTACACTTACAAATGGAGGCTATTACAGTTAAGTCCCCAAATTATAAACATCTGACTGATATATGAGTAGCACTGATAAACAGAGGCTATTACAGGTAATAGATAAATATACCCAATCCAACTTACAAAGAAATTAAACTTAAGAACAAGCCTATAGGCTTGGTGCCTATGGCTCAAGCAGCTAATGCGCCAGCCACACCTGAGCTGGTGGGTTCGAATCCAGCCTGGGCCCGCCAAACAATAATGATGGCTGCAACCATAAAATAGCCAGGCATTGTGGTGGGGTGCCTGTGGTCCCAGCTACTTGGGAGGCTGAGGCAGGAGAATCGCTTGAGCCCAGGAGTTGGAGGTTGCTGTGAGCTGTGATGCCACAGCATTCTACCCAGGGGGACAGCTTGAGGCTCTGTCTCAAAAAAAAAAAAAAGAATTCTTTCGGAGTATACTATACCAGATTTATGCATATTTAATTCATACTTATGTTTCTATTATGGGCACTTAGGCAAGGTTCTGTGCACACAAATGTTTATATGGACCTTATGATTTTAAGCACATGTAGTCTGTTCATGACAGACCATGATCCAACCATACTATAGAACTATAATAAAACCAGATGTGTTCAGGCAGGAGAATAGATGAATCAATGTAATTGAAATATTCAAAATAAACCTATGTACAATGAAAATTTAGTATATGACAAAGACAGTATTTCAGAACAGTGGGAAAAACATGTACTTACTACTTAGTAAACAGCAGTAGGACAACTGGCTATCCAAACAACAGAGGTAGTTAGATTTCTATCACACACCAAATGCGTAAGTATATTCAGGTGGATCAAAGAGTTCAACATTGAAAAGAGAAGAAAAGATAAGAGGATATTTAATTAATCTTGGGATAAGAAAGGTCTCCTTAAACAAGACACAAAATGCAGAAGCCCGATGGGAAATACTGATAAATTTGAAATAATTTAAAAATTCTGTTCAACAAAAGGAAACAAGCACTATATTGAGACAAAAATATTTACAACATACCTAAGAGGCAAAGGATTGATATTAAAGTATATAAAGAACACCCACACAGTGATCAGAAAAATAAACAACTCAACAGTAAAATAGGTAAAAACAAAATTAACAAGCAATTCACAGAAGACTAGCCAAACCGGAGATTTGCAACTTCTCTGATAACGACAGTAACAGCTGATAGTAACAGCTAACATATGTTGCTTACAATGCATCAGGTACTTTTCTAAATGCTGTAGATACCAACTCATTTACTCTCAAAACAACACTAATGAGAGAGAAGGAGATAGGAGGGTTATTATCTCCATTTTACACTTGAGAAAATTGAGGAAGAGGTTAAAGAAGTTGGTCAGGGACACACAATCAGGAGTGTAGGTCTAGAACTCCAATGCTGGCAGTAGAGATTCCCAGTCCAGCCAGTATAGCTCTTAACTACTATGCTATATTACCTCTCTAGGGACCTAAGGATTCAGGAAAATGCAAAATAAAATATCATTTGTTGTTCAAATTGGCAAAAATAAGAAAGACTGACATAATCTATGTGGAAAACTGAATATTGGCAACATTGTTAGTAGAAGAACATAATAGTGCTTTCTTTTTGCAAAATAAAACTATTCTTCAAGAAACGAGATACTCAGAAAGTTCAGAAAAATCACTTACACTAGGTAATTTCTTACTAAAAAATTAACTTAATTTTTTCCCTGAAGATAGTAGTGTGTCCTAAGATTTCTGCTTTCCTTTTTACTCTTGATTCTCAGATGTCAATAAAGGCTACTAGAAGATGAGCACTCTTGGTCCATGCTAATTTTTTTTTTTTTAGATTTTTTTTTGAGACAGAGCCTCAAGCTATTCCCCTGGGTAGAGTGCTGTGGCATCACAGCTCACAGCAACCTCCAAATCCTGGGCTCAAGCGAGTCTCCTGCCTCTGCCTCCCAAGTAGCTAGGACCACAGGCGCCCACCACGGTGCCCGCCACAACACCTGGCTGTTTTTTGGTTGTAGCCATCATTGTTGTTTGGCAGGCCCGGGCTGGATTCGAACCCGCCACCTTAGGTGTATGTGGCTGGCGCCTTAGCCACTTGAGCCACAGGCACCGAGCCTATGCTAACTTTTTAATGTGGCTGTTATTTCCCTTCTCTTTCAGGATATGGTTAGCTCAGGTCAAGCTTTGTCTGAAAACCTATTTTTTCTTCTTCTTTTTTGAGATCAGGTCCCACTGGAGTGCAGTGGCATCAACATACCTCACTACAACCTCCAATTCCTGGGCTCAAGCAATCCTTCTGCCTCAGTCTTTCCAGTAGCTGGGACTATAGGCACATGCCACCATACCTGGGTAATTCCTAAAATTTTTTTGTAGAGACAAAGTCTCTCTATGTTGCTCAGGCTGTTCTCAAACTCTTGGGTTCAAGTGATTCCCCAACCACAGCCTTCCAAAGTATTAGGATTATTTTGAATGAGCCTTTGCTCCCAGCCAAAGCCTGTTTCTTGATGCACTAACATCACCGAACTGGTTAATTTGTTTTTCCTTCTAGTGGGTAGATTCTGCTTTCTACTTTTCCTCTATCTAGCCTCTATCTCAATAGCCTTATCCCTTAGCCTCTATCTCAATAGGTTCAAAAGCCATCAAAAGACCTTTCTTGTTTTCAGAAATATGTTAATTTCAATTAAACAAAAACATTGCTTCTGAAATTTCACAATTCCCCATAGTCTCGGGTTTACCGTCCATAGCACACATTTTTTTTTTTTTGAGATGTGTCATGTTGCACTCAGTAGAGCGCCCTGGTGTCACAGCTCACAGCAATCTCCAACTCTTGGGCTTCAGCGATTCTCTTGCCTCAGCCTCCCAAGTAACTGGGACTACAGGCACCCGCCACAACGCCTGGCTATTTTTTTGTTGCAGTTGTCATTGTTGTTTAGCAGTCTCGGGTGGGGCTCAAACCCACCACCCTCGGTATATGTGGCTGGTGCCATAACCACTGTGCTATGGGCGCCAAGCCAGCACAGATGTTAAGTAATACATTACTCAAGGGAAAAATAAAATCCATGTCATAGCTCTTCTAACATGTCAGTCATCCCTAACAACTTACATGCTCCAATATGAAGAGAAACATGGAAAGGGTATTTAGAGCTATAATGGTGGCTGTCACTACATAGAAGTATGAAAAGTTTATCGCAAATGGCAGTATGCAAAGATGATACAGTCTTCAGTTTTTAAAAAAGACCATAGCGGGGCAGTTTCCATTTGAAAAAGTTCATTTGTACATCCAAAACTTCCCATGCCTTTTTTTGCACTGTGGTCTAAAATCAATTACTAACTTGGTTTCTTTTTTCTTTTTAGACAGAGCCTCAAGCTATCCCCCTGGGTAGAGTGCCATGGCATCACAGCTCACTGCAACCTCCAACTCCTGGGCTCAAACGAGTCTCCTGCCTCAGCCTCCCAAGTAGCTAGGACCACAGGTGCCCACCACAACGCTTGGCTATTTTATGGGTGCAGCCATCATTGTTGTTTTGGCGGCAGGGCTGGATTCGAACCCGCCACCTTAGGCATATGTGACTGGCGCCTTAGCCACTTGAGCCACAGGCCCCGAGCCACTAACTTAGTTTCTGATTATGGCAAAACAATTACAATTTGCAAGAAAACAGGGTTTTACTAAACCTCCAGGGGAGAAGTCCTAAAGTGATGACTACATTTTCACTGAGAGAGGAATTTAAGAATATTCCATATTCTATAGATAGGGTGTAAGAGATTAAGGTCACGAAAAGAATATAAAATTGGAATATATAAAATTGCATGGTTACAGACTAACACTTGTTAATATACAAAGCTTCCTTACTACATTAAGGAGAGAAAGTTGCAAAAGAGACACCACGACAGGCCCAAGACAATGATTTCCATATCCTACCGTGTCCCCAGCGACATCAAAGCATTGCTGGACAGCTCCACCATAGTTAGGCATTAACCACACCAAAAGGAGCCAGCCAAGGTACGTTTGGGCCCAGCACAAGTTAGCCCACACATAAGCTCATGGTCCTCATCTTACTGGAAAGAAAACTGAGGAGCTGAGCGCAAAAGCAGAGGCCATTCAATGCCTCAAAGGGCCAAGAGGCAGTAAAGATGAAGATGAGGTCGATCTCGGACTTCTTTTTCTCTGCTTTCCTCTACTACTCCAGCCCTGGAGAAAGCCACAAGTGAGGAAAAGAAGTTGTGGAAACAAAATGGTGGGGGTGTGGTAGGGGACCGAGAGACTTTAACACAAGCATTTGCATTAGTCCCACCCAAGGTCACTTGCTCCAAGTCACTTTTCTCTGCTCCCGCGGTGGGCTTCCCGCCAAAAGGACGTTTAGGCTTCGAGATCAGCCCACCGCGCCCCCGCCACCCTTTTCTGGGGCCGCAGCCCACTCCCGGCCTTTGGGTCGCGGCCAAAACTCTGAACCCAGCCAGCTTCTCCGAGACCCGTTTCCGACACCTCTCGCAGCCCTGTCCCCCAGGATTCCCCCGCCCCCACCCACCCCCCGGGGCACCGTCAACGTTCCCGTCCTCCCAGAGGACGCCCCGCTGCCCGCCTCCCGCGCCAGTCTCGCCAGGGCTCCCTGCACGCCGTTCCTTTCCCCACCCCTCCCGCTGTCCTTCTCGGGCGCCCACCTGGCGTAGCCCCCGTCCTGGCCAGTCTCCTCAAGGGAGTAGCCGCCTCCCAAGTCCTCCCGGTCCCGCCCAGCACCCGGGCGGATACAGTTTGAAGCCCCTCAGGATCTCCCTGGCCCGCTCGTCCTTGGTTGACATGATGCGGCGGCCGCCGCCCGTGGCTCTCCACTCTGGTCGGCGGAGCCTCTCCCACGGTGCCCAGGGGCTGATAATGCAGCCGCTGCCGGGCCTGGAGACGTCGGGCGAGCAGCGGCAGCTGCCAGACCCGGACCGGCCTTTCCCTTCCCTCAGCTCCCGCTCCTGATCCTTTCTCCTTCCCTCTAGCCTCGGAGCGCCAGTCCCAAAGCCAATGGAAAGCCCTCCTCAACGATTGGCATCCCGGAAAACCAATTGAAATGCTCAGCGGCTTCGCAGGGGGACGAAGAGCGTCAATGAGGCGGGCTCTCCCCGGGAAGTCCCATAGGACAAAATTCTTCTTTCGTGCTGTTGCCTAGAGTTTGTCCCAGCGGAGACTTGTCTTGAGATCTTCAGAAGCACGAGGTGCCCACTTCTGCCGCTGAGCACGCCAGCAGTCTGAGACGACAGCCAGTTTGTGCTGTGCGATGTGACAGAGACTACATTTCCCAGCATCCCAAGGGAGCGGCGGAGGACCGCAGATCCCAGCACGCCACAAAGGGCCCAGGGACTACAAATCCCAGCAGTCCTCGCACTCCGGTCCTCTGTAACTTAGACTCCACTGTGCCTCGTAGTGTGCGCAAATTCATAAACCCCACTGCAGAGTGGTGGTTTCTGAATCCTGAGACTTGAAGCCAGGCGGGAAGACCCTTCACATCCTTAGCAGAAGATGACAGCCCACCAAGAGTTAACTACTGTTTACATGGAACTCAGAAATCTTCTGCAAATTCTGGTAAGGCTGCAAACAACAAACAAAAACACTGATTAAACCGTCCAAGACAATATAACAAAATGACTTCTTTAAATCGTGCTTATTTGTTGATCTGAGGCACCTTTTACGTGTTTTGCAGGTGTTTCTGGTGCAGCAACTTTCCTGCTTTGGACTAAGAGAGTTATAGAGTGTATATTCAAAATGTCAATACAGAAAAGGACTTTAAAGAATTTGCTAATCCAACCCTTTTTGTTTTTATATATGAGGAAATCGAGGATAAGAGGGGCAAAGAGATTGGCTACAGATCACAGCAAGTTGGGGCAGAGTTAGAATTCGGCCCTACATCTGCTGACTTGGGGTCTGGGCTCTTTGCATCACCCTAAGGAGGTGATATTTTTAGCAGCGTGGCAATGTGATTATCATTCTTGATGAACAGATTTACCATTCAGGGTTGAAACACCCAGAGGTTAGGTGGCTTTTATTTGGTGGATTTCCTGCAAGTGAGGGAGTGTGATATTTGTTTATCTTCAGACTTGGTAGGACTTAATGTTTTGTTCTTTGTTACTCAAGATGACATTTAATGTGATTTCAGGAAGTGGGTAAAATTGCAATGTAAGGCATGGTTTCCTTGGAGACCTCATATGTCCTTTCGTTGGCCTTCCTTCCTCTTCTTGTCCTCCCTTTCGCCCATCTGGGCACCCACCCAATTTTTTCTTCCATGTAATTCAACAAACATGTTTTCGGATTCTGTTATTTGTCAGGCCCTAAGTGGGTAAAAGGTGAAAGATGTGGTCACTGCCACCAGGAAAAAGATCTATTTAGAGTAATAAGGAGACTCCACTGAGATTCAAGATGGACAGTGATAAGTTGCCTAAAAGAAATGACATCAGAATGCTACAGAGGTGCTGAAGGAGAGGTTTATTCTAGCTGGCAAAACTTTATGGAGGAGGTGGCATTCAAACTGAATGATAGGTAGGATTTTTTTCTATGTTAAAAAAATGTTATTTTTAGGCTCGGCACCTGTAGCTCGGGGGCCAGGGCAGCAGCCACATACAGGTTCAAACCCAGCCTGGGCCTGCCAAACAGCAATGACAACTATAACCAAAAAATGGCCAGGTGTTGTGATGGGTGCCTGTAGTCTCAGCTACAGCAACAGCGTGAGACTCAAGCTATCCCCCTGAGAGAATTGCTTAAGCCTAAAAGCTGGAGGTTGCTGTGTTGCCCTTGGCACAGTGCCGTGGTGTCACAGCTCACAGCAACCTCCAGCTTTTGGGCTCAAGCGAGTCTCTTGCCTCAGCCTCCCAAATAGCTGGGACTACAGGTGCCTGCCACAATGCCTGGCTATGTTTTGGTTGCAACCGTTATTGTTGTTTTGGCGGGCCTGGGCTGGATTCGAACCTGCCACCTTAGGTGTATGTGGCTGGTGCTTTAGCCACTTGAGCCACAGGCGTGGAGCCTTTAAGTTTTTTTGATAATGAGATATAACATATATACAGTAAAGGAACAATTTTCACATATGTATACAGTACTGTCTCCACTATGCAAATCAAGATATAGAACATTTCCTGCACACCCTGTGCTCCTTCCCCATCAGTGTTTTGTCCTCACATCTGAAGATAACTACTCTTTTGACTTTATCACCATAGATATTTTGTCTGTTCTTAAATTTCACTTATCTATATATTTATTTATTGCAGTTTTTGGCCGGGGCTGGGTTTGAACCCGCCACCTCTGGCATATGGGGCTGGTGCCTTACACCATTGAGCCACAGGCGCTGCTCCCTTAAATTTCACTTAAATGTAATTATACAGTATGTTCAGTGTAGTTTGTATCTTTTTTTTTGCAGTTTTTGGCTGGGGTCAGATTTGAACCCGCCACCTCCGGCATATGGGGCCAGTGCCCTACTCCTTTGAGCCACAGGCATCGCCCTCTGGGTTTTTTTTTTTAATTCATCAGTATTTTTGTGAGATTCATCCATGCTGTGTGTAGCTTTTTCTTTCTTTCTTTTTTTTTTTGTCAGTTTTTGGCCAGAGCTGGGTTTGAACCTGCCACCTCTGGCATATGGCGCTGGCACCCTACCCTTTTGAGTCACAGGTGGCGCCCACCTTTTTCTTTTAATTGCAGAATGGTATTTCACTGTATGCGTATACCATAATTTATCTATTCTACTGTTAGTGTACATTTGAGTTATCATTTTTTTGATGATTATTAACATTGCTGTAATGAGGATTCTTGTCTTCTTTTGTGGACATGGGCACATGTTTTGAGCAAAAGGGATATACATATCATCAGTGATAGTGGGTATTGCCAGTTTTCCGAAATGTTTGTACTAACTTATGCCTAACCAGCAATGTAAGAGAGTTCTAGTTTTATCCTTGTCAACACAGGGTGTTTGTTGCAGTCTTTTAAATTTTAGCTATTCTGGCCAAAGGTGTTATCTCCTTAAGGTATTTACTTACTTTTTTTTTTGAGACAGAGTCTCACTATATCACCATGGCATCACAGCTCACAGCAACCTCCAACTCTTGGGCTTAAGCCATTCTCTTCCCAAATAGCTGGGACTACAGGCGCCTGCCACAACACTCAGCTATTTTTTTTGTTGTTGTTGTGGCTGTCACTGTTGTTTAGCAGGCCCCGGCTGGGTTTGAACCTGCCAGCCTTGGTATATGTGGCTGGTGCCCTACCCACTGAGCTACGGGCACTGCCTACTTACATTTTTTTCTGATGTGTTGAGTACATATGCTTATTGATAATTTGAAGGGCATTTTTTTTTTTTTTTAGTTTTTGGCTGGGGCTGGGTTTGAACCTGCCACCTCCAGCATGTGGGGTCAGCGCCTTACTCCTTTGAGCCACAGGCACCGCCCTGAAGGTCATCTTTTGCGAAGTGCCTGTTCAAGTCTTTTCCCTCCTTTTTTTTTTTTTGAGATAGAGTTTTATTGCACCACCCTTGGTAGAGTGCTGTGGCATCATAGCTAACAGCAACCTCAAACTGTTGGGTTTAAGCGATTCTCTTGTCTCAGCCTCCCGAGTAGCTGGGATTACAGGTGCCTGCCACAAAGGCCAGTTTTCTTTTTTTGTTTTTTAGCGATGGGGTCTTGCTTTTGTTCAGGCTGGTCTCAAACTCCCGAGCTCAGGCAATCCACCCGCCTTGGCCTCCCTGAGAGTGCTAGGATTACGGGTGTGAGCCACTGAGCCTGGCTTTTCCCTACTTTTTAAAATTGGGCTGTGTGTCTTACTGATTTATAGTTCTTTACGTAGTCTGTATATGGAATTCTTTGATATAAGCTTTGTAGCTTGTCTTTTTTTACTCTCTTGCTGGTGTCATTTGTAATAGAATTTTTTCTTTGTTTTTTAGAGACGAGGTCTTTCTTTATTGCCCAGGCTGAAGTGCAGTGGCTGTTCACAGGTGCAATCATAGTGTACTACAGCCTTGAACTTCTGGGCTGAAGTGATCCTCCTCCTCCCTCGACCTCTCAAGTAGCTGAGATTACAAATGTGTGCCACTGTGCTAGGCAAGCAGAAAGTTTTAAATTTGTTTGGAAATGGGGTATCGTTCTTGCCCAGGATAGGGTGCAATGGTGTCATTTTAGCTTCTTGCAACCTACAACTCCTAGGCTTAAGAGATCCTCCTGCCTCAGCCTTCTGAGTAGCTGGGACTAAAGGCATGTGCCACCTTACCTGGCTAATTTTTTCTAATTTTTTTTAGAGAAGGGGGTCTCACTATATTGGTCTCAACTCCTGAGCTCAAGTGATCCCCCTATTTTGGCCTTTCAAAGTGCTGGGATTACAGGCATGAGTTACTATGCCTGGCCAGAAATTCTTCATTTTAATATGGTGTAATAGTTCAGTGTTTTCTTTTGAGACAGAGTCTTACTATGTCACCCTCAGTAGAGTGCTGTGGTGTCACAGCTCATAGCAACTTCCAACTCTTGGGCTTAAGCAATTCTCTTGCCTCAGCCTCCTGAGCAGCTGGGACAACAGGCGCCTGCCACAAAGCCTGGCTATTTTTTGGTTGCAGTTGTTGTTTAGCAGGTCTGGGCCATGCTTGAACCCTCCAGCTTCTGTGTATGTGGCTGGTGCCCTACTCACTGAGATACAGGTGCTGAGCCGGTTCAGTGGTTTCTTTTATGGTTGGTGCTTTTTACATTGAATTTAAGAAATTTTTGCCTATGGAGTTGGTAGGGTTCTTGCAGGCAAATAAGAAAAAGAATGTAAAAAGGAACAGAGATTGTGAGCACAGGCCTGGTATCTGAGAGGGAAAGTATAAGTCATGCTAGACATGGGAGTTTGGGCTGCAGAGGGGGATGGGGTGAGACACAGATGGAGGAATTAAGAGGGAGGCACAGTATGAAGGTTTTTAACTGCAGCCATGGAGTCTAAATGTCATTTCAGAGGAAGTAGAGGCATTGCTGGAATTTTTACAAAGTCAAACTGAAGTCAGTTACCTTCCTCTTGCTCCCAAATTTGCCTTTCGTCCTCTACAACCTGTTCACTTTGGCTTCAAATAGCTCTGGCTTCCCAGGCCAGAATCCTAGATCATGTTCTTCTCTCTCTGGCCATCAAATCATAGATTCTGTAGTATTAAAGTCTCCACTGAAGGCGCAGACTTCACCACAATGCATTATGTCAATGTGACAAAATTGCACTTGTACCATGAATATATACAAATAAAAAATAAATGGGGAAAAATAAAATAAAGATCTTCAACAATATCCTTTCATTTTTACCCCCCACCTGTCACTACCTTTGTTCAAGATCTCTGAAATAACTCAATCACCTCAAGAGTTTTCCTGCCTCCAGTTCTCTTCACATCCAATCCATTCCTATGGCACCTAGCACAATCATTCTAAATTGGAATTAAGCATACCTCTTCTCAGTTTAAAAAGTCAAATGGTCTCCCAGTACCCTTAAGATAAAATAAAACTCCCTTCACCTGCTTTATGTCCCTTGTGATTTGTGTGCTCATCTTTTCAGATTCAACTCAAGTCTTATGTACTCCAGAAGCGTGCCCTAAATCATTTCTCCCCAAGGCATAGTGAGAAGAGTCTTATCTGTACACCGAGGATGCCTGAGACAACCCTGTGTCACAGCTGGGAAGGCCTGTTTCTCCCAAGGGGCTATGAGCTCTCCAAGATAGGAACTTTGGGCTCGGCGCCTATAGCTCAACTGGCTAAGGCGCCAGCCACGTACACCTAAGGTGGTGGGTTCGAATCCCCAGCCCGGACCCGCCAAACAACTATGATGGCTGCAACCAAAAAATAGCCGGGCGTTGTGGCGGGCGCCTGTGGTCCCAGCTACTTGGGAGGCGGAGGCAGGAGACTCGCTTGAGCCCAGGAGTTGGAGGTTGCTGTGAGCTGTAATGCCAGGGCACTCTGCCCAGGGGGACAGCTTGAGGCTCTGTCTCAAAAAAAAAAAAAAAAAAAAAGATAGGAACTTTGCTATACTGAGCATTTTACTGGGTATAGTAGCTGGCTTGTGGATTCTAAGACCTTGATGACCAAACTCCAGCTCTTTTCCTCTCATGTCTCACCCCTGAACCCCAGATTCAAGCCATTCAGGGTCTCTTTTTTTGTATTAGTATAATGCAGTGTGCAAGTGCAAGCCACACAGTGCAAGCTCTGTTACTATGGTCACTACTTCCTTTTCTTTCACTTTTTGCCTGGAGAATGCCTTATTTTCCTTCTCTAGTCTCTTCTCTTTTGTGCTTCCAAAGTGTTGTCATCTCTCTCTTATAGCCCTTAACACATTGGCACTTTTGTGGGCAAGAACCTTGTTTTATCTTCATGGAACCTTTTAGAACAGAATATATGTTAAAGAAACTTTTTGAATACTGTAAATTAATGAATTGGTTGGGCTAGGCTTTTTTGCATCTTTTCTGTCTGATTTCTGCACTTCTAATACACAGAAGGCAAATAGGGCTTTTGTCTTCCTCTTCAAGACCTAAAAGTCTGTGGTGAATGCTTTAAAAGAATCAGCTTATGTATTCATTTATGTAGTATTTCTTAGCCATCTTCCCAAGATGGAGTTGGTAAACACCAAATGCAATGCTACAAGTGACATTTTGGACACAGAACCATTGTTGGCTCAAGCCAACTCTTGCTTATTTATTTAGAGATACAGTCTCACTCTGTTGCCCTGGGGTTGAGTGCCATTTAGTCATCATAGCTCACAGCAACCTCAAACTCTTGAACTTAAGTGATCTGCCTGCCTCAGCCTCCTGGGTAGCTGGGACTACAGGTGCTGCCATAACGCCTGGCTAGTTTTTTCATTTTTAGTAGAGGCAGTGTCTCTCTCCTGCTCAGACTGGTCTGGAACTCCTGCACTCATGCGATTCACTCGCCTGTGGTGCTAAAATGACAGCTGTGAGCCACCGCGCCCGGCCCTCTTATTTTAAAACATTTTCTGAATAGAAAATAGGAACATGGTCTTTGGCTTCAGATATCCTGGGTTTCAAAGAGGGCTTTGACTGACTTCGGACTTCTAGCCTTAATTAACACACTTGAAAAATGGGAATAATATGGCAAGCCATAGTTAAGAAAATTGAAGGATATAACGCATGCACAGCTCCTGGTGCATAACAAACCTGGCAACAAATGGTAGTTATTAGGCTTAACATGTTTCGGTACCCAGGGGTAGCTTTACCACAGCTTTCTCCTGAAAGAGAAAGCTCAGCCTAAGGAGAGGATCCGTGCCCAGGTCGGAGATGGCGATGGTTGGCCTAGTACCGCCTGGCCGAATTCCGCTTGTCGGGCCCCTAGCAGTTGGCCTCCCCCGCCCAGTTCCCCAGCAGCCTTTTCTCTGGCCCCTACCCCCGACCCCGCCTTTACTGGAGGTCGGAGGTTGTCAACGCAGCTGGGGGAACCTTGTGTGGGCGGAACGTGAATGCAGTGGTGAGAGGCTTCCAGGGGAGCTGCACTGGCGACGGGTCGGCGGAGGCAGAAAAGCGTCGGACGCCGGGCCGATCATGGATGCTTGACAACCTGCGGGCAGTAGCCGGGAGGCCAATCTAGCGACTAAGAGGACTGAGAGGTGGCATCGACAGGTAGGGGCCTGCGAGAGAATAGACCGCGCGAGGCTAGAGCGCGAGGCTCGGCCAGGCTGTCCCGCTTGGTACCCGCCTCCAGGAACGCCTGCGGCCATGCCGCCCCGCCCCCGCCTTGGGGAGCGCGCCCCTGGGCTCTTTACTTCACGCCCGCCGCCCGCCCAGAAGTCTGCCCCAGCTTGCTACCCTCACTTCAGCGCTGTAGCTGCCCTCACTCCTCCACCTCCCAAAGCCTGCCCCATTGCCCTTCTCCGGTCCATCAAAATAGCGCCCTCCCTGCGATGGGAATTTATCTCGACCTGTCTCTAGCCTCTTCCTTGGTCCTTCAGAAGAAGGCTACTAGCATCATCTCCTTACCCTTACACCCTCTCCCCTCACAGGCTTTGCTTATTGGGCCAAGATCGTTTGTAGGGAACGAAGTTTCTCTCCAATTCTGTATCCCTTCTCCACCCCCATCTTTCGTTCAGTCTCTTGGCTGAGAGCCCTATCTGACTCTTTATACGTGTCCGCTTGGGTGGTTTTCCGTTTCTCCCCTCCTAACCCTCACCTACCTATCGTCTTCCCCTTCTCTCTCCGTACGCTTCTTCCTCTCACTCTCTCTTCTTCTCCCCCTCCTTTTCCCTCCTCAGAACCCTTTGTTCCCTAGCACTTCGGTTTTTCAGGTTCTGACAGGACCTTTTTAGGTAATCCTAAGTGAGGTAACATACTTGTTTCTCTTAATTCTGTGAAAGCGTTACCCATCTATGTACCTGCCTCCACAGGAAAACGTAGGGTTTTTTTCGTTTTTTGCTTTAAACTGTCCTTAAAATTGTTCTCTGCTTCACTCTATTATACCTTCTTCTTTCATTTTTGTAACACTGCTTCAATATGTATAATTATTGGAGGAGAAATCTTTTCTTGTATGGAAGTCCACTAGAGTAAGCAGTATATCTACATACATTTAGCCTATAATCAGACTACAGGCAGTTCCCAGGTTATGAACGAGGTAGGTTCTGTAGGTTTGTTCTTAAGTTAAATTTGTATGTAAGTTGAAACAGGTACATTTTCCTATTACCTGTAATAATCTCATTTATAAGTGCAAGTTGTATGTAAGTTGGAGGTTTATAATTTGGGGACTCCTGTATACAACTGAGAGACCCTGTTGTACCTTATATCTTTGGGATGGCAATACAGTGTCTTCCCACATCTTTTTATTGTTCTCTTGAGCTTTTGTACAAGTTCTGAAGTCATATTTGGTAAAATGTCACTTTTTGGAGGAGGCCAAATAGAGAATCTTTCCCTAGAGACATACATAGCATGTATTTTCCTAGTTTGAATATGTTGCTGTTTATCTTTCAAAATGATTTCCCCCCTTTTTCTATGTTTAAATTACTGATTTGATTAACTGAGTCATCGTTCTTGTATGCTTTTTCTGTCTTCCTTATCTGCATCTGGCTGCAGATGGGATTCTGATCGCACATGGTGGGAGCAGTAACTGGTTGCTTCTGCTTACATATGGTGCCTTTGTGTATGGACAATGTAATCTGTTTCTTTCTTTCTTTCTCTTTTTTTTTTTTTTTTTTTGAGACAGAGCCTCCACTTTGTTGCCCTGTACAGTGTCGTGGTGTCGCGGCTCACATCAATCTCAAACTCTTGGGTTTAAATGATTCTCTTGCGTCAGCCTCCCAAGTAGCTGGGACTACAGGTGCCAACCGAAATGCCTGGCTACTTTTAGAGACGAGGTCTTGCTCTGTCTCAGGCTGGTATTGAACTCAAGCAATGCACCTGCCTTGGCCTCCTAGAGTGCTAAAATTACAGGCATGAGCCACCACACTGGGCCTGTAGTCTTTTTCTTAACTAAGGTCTATAAATGAGTTGACTAAAAGAGCTACCAAGAATGTCAGGGGTGTTTCTTTAGACCCTGGTCAGGTTTAAGGATGTAGAAGGCATTGCTTCTGGGAGAGGGTCACATGGGGATGTAGTGATTTTCACAAATTGTATTTCAAACCTCAGAATAAGGACCAGATTTCTTTTTTTTTTTTTTTT
>NW_003852408.1:1756963-1769269 GCF_000181295.1 Otolemur garnettii | reverse complement strand
AAAAAAAAAAAAAAAAAAAGAAAACTGTAAAAATACTTTGGTGTCTGATCCAGCATTAAGTCAACATAGCCTTTGCAAATGAAAAGGGAGAATGACTGACACATTTTTCTTCTGGACAGATTTCAAGGCCAGAGGATGGCAGGTGAACAGAAACCCTCAAGTAACCTCCTGGAACAATTTATTTTACTAGCCAAAGGTACCAGTGGCTCAGCCCTCACTGCTCTCATAAGCCAGGTGTTGGAGGCTCCTGGAGTATATGTTTTTGGAGAACTGCTAGAGCTGTCTAATGTGCAGGAGGTAAGAGTGGTTTCCAAACATTTTCTCTGTCTTTGTTCTAAGCCTTTCTTTGATTCTCCAGGTTTCCAAAGAACTTCAGTGCTAAAGTATTATGGACCTGTGAGGTACCCTTTTGAGGGAGAGATGGGAATTAGGGGGCAGGGAAAGAGATTAAGGATGGTATCTTGGGCTCATTTCACTTAGTGTTTTCATCTGAACTTGGGTAAAATTAGATTGTGTTGCCAGTAATGTGAAAGATAGTAAAAACGTCTCAGAGCCTATAGCTTAGCGGCTAGGGTGCTGGCCACATACACCAGGGCTGGTGGATTTGGGTTTGGTGGATTCGAACCCGGCCTGGGCCTGCCAAACAATAATAATAACAACAACAACAGCCAGGCATTGTGGCAGGTGCCTGTTGTCCCAGCTACTGGGGAGGTGGAGGCAAGAGAATTTTTTGAGCCCAAGAGTTTGAGGTTGCTGTGAGCTGTGATGCCACAGCACTTTACCAAGGGTGACATAGTGAGACTCTGTCTCAAAAAATAAAAATAAAAAAAGGTAGTAAAAATGTCACTGATCCTGATAAATTAGAAATGTAGTGCTATAAGCATGGACTGATGTTTGATAGGGTGGTTTCAGGCATTTTTAAGGACAAAAGACCTCTAGTGCAGTATAGATCAGGAAGATGGATCAGGGACATGCACAGAAGACTTATTGCTGTTGAACATGAGATTGACACTAATAGGGGTATATTGTTCTTATGGAAAAGGGTGATATTGTGCTAAAGTCGACATGTTAAAAAATTTGACATGAAAAGTTGGGAAGTAATCCATTTTGCTTTGTTTGCTTGTTTTTTGATTGTTGTTATTAAAGCCCTGGACATCCAGTTTTGGTGATTGTGCTTCAGAAATGAGAAGATCTGTTGAAGAATGACCAGATGGAACAGAGATGTAAAGCAGCTGCTACTTTTTAAACCTCTGCTTCCCACTTTTAAGTATTTTTTATTTGAGAAAAGTCTGTGAACATCTCTATTGCTTTTTGCAGGAATTTTTGGTGGGTTGGTGGGGTGGGTCTCTTTCCTCTTTACCATCATAGGCTTGTGTCTGTGCAGATGGTGCTGGCTCTTACGGGTAACCACTATGCCCAGATCCAGGTGATGGCACTCCCTGCAGACCATATGCTGGATGCTACTTAGAGTGGCCCTGGTATTCTTGTTGATAGTGGCTTACTTGTAGGAGTGGGCAGCTATTACTGGGAGGTTCATCACCTTTATGACCACTATGACACCTTTGCTGTCTTGCTGCTAGCTTCACCCCACAGCCAGTTTTAACAGTTGTTGGGGGTGAATCAGTCAGTTGTGAGAGAAGGGAGTAGCAGGCTTTCAGGTTATTAGGCTTGGTTCCAAAGTTCTCCTTATTCTTCTTGATCAGGAAACTGTACCAGTTCCCTACAGCCATTCATTGCAAATGCCCACACGTGGCTTCTCTTCATGATGGCCAGAGATGAAAAGAGCCACTTTTACCTTTTAATTGTAGATTTTTATTTAATGTTAGTCTTGCTTGCTAAACTGTAAGCTCTGTTGTGCTTGCCATTGTTTCCTTAGAGCTGAATACATGACCTAACACACAGTAGGCTTTCAGTAAAAATTTATCAGAGGTGGAAAATGAATTCTGTGAGGGAGCTTTGAGAACTGCCTTGAAATGATCTGGGTTTATTTTCAACAGAGGAGGTACTCAAAGGTAATATGTTCCTTCAAGTTCATGAAAAGTCTGAATGAATATGCCAGGTAGTTGTTTTATAACTTGGAAAGCTGGCTAAGATGAGATGGATGAAAATTAAAGCTGAAAGAACTTACTGATTTAGGCCGGTGGGAGAAGTTTTTAGAGAATCTGCTCTAGAGAAAACAGTCTATTCTAGCTAGCTTTGTAATTGTCTGCTTGAAAGATAGAAGCTAGATTTGATGGGCATTACCAGGTCTCTTACACCTCTGATTTAGGGATCTTAGGAGGTTCATGATAACCTGAGAGGGTACATTGAGGTATTAGGATGCTGGAATTCTCACAGAGGAGTTGGCAAATCACCTTTATCTTCCCATGTTTTGTGTTTTTCCACATGTGAGCTGGGAATATGCTAGTTGTCTTTGCCTTTCAGTGATCGGGTAATTATGAATGCAGTTCTTGAAACCTTTTTTGAAAAAATGGCTAAAATTAAGTAGTGTTGCTATTAGTGTGTGCAGAATACCACTTGTTATTCCTGGTTAGACTTTACTGAATTTGGTAAGTTGGAAGAGTAACAGGAGCATGTTTGTGAGTCAGAAAACCCACCCAGTTAAGGTAATTGACAGCAATTAGTTCTGGGCAGAACAGTGGCTCTTTCGTTTTCCTTCTACAGATGGTTCTTTGCCATCAGCAACAGTGAAGAGAGTAATTTTAATGAAAAATTTTATTTGGGTCCGCTTTATATCCTGGTTTCCTGTTCCAGCCTGGCTTTCTATCATACCTGATTCTGTGCTAATCTCTCTTAGGGTTCATAGTCTGTATGTAGTCCTGAAACTTGGAACTAACCCTAAGCTTTGTTTAGTTTGGATTAATAGTGGTTAATGCTATACCTGTCAAGTTTGTGTGTAGACAGGGCTGCTTCAGTCTTTGTTTTTGTTGTTGTTGTTTTCGTTTTGGGTTTTTTTTTTTTTTTTGCGGTAGTCTTTTTTTTTTTTTTTTTTTTTTGGAGACAGAGTCTCACTATGTCGCCCTGGGTAGAGTGCTGTGGCGTCACAGCTCACAGCAACCTCAGCCTTTTGAGCTTAAGCAATTCACTTGCCTCAGCCTCCCAAGTAGCTGGGACTACAGGTGCCCACCACAACACCCTGCTATTTTTTGGTTGTAGTTGTCATTGTTGTTGGGTAGGCCCAGGCTGGATTCAAACCTTCCAGCTCCAGTGTATGTGACTGGCGCCCTGGCTGCTGAGCTATAGGTGCTGAGCTGATAGTCTTATTTTGTTGCTCTCAGTTGAGTGCCATAGCATTATCATAGCTCATAGCAACCTCAAATTCTTGGGCTCAAGCTATACTCTTACCTTAGTTTTTCTATTTTTTTAATTGTTTATTTTTTTGAGGCAGTCTCAAAAAAGAAACAGTCTCTCTTTGTTGCCCTCAGGAGAGTGCTGTGGCATCATAGCTCATAGCAACCTCAGACTCCTGGTCTCAAGCGATTCATTTGCCTCAGCCTCCTAAGTAACTGGGACTATAGGCACCTGCTACAATTCGTGGCTATTTTTAGAGATGGGGGTCTTGCTTTTGCTCAGGCCAGTCTCAAACTCCTGAGCTCAGCAATCCACCCACCTCGAGTTTTTCTATTTTTAGTAGAGATGGGGTCTCACTCTTGCTTAGCCTGGTTTCGAACTAAGCTTAAGCTCCTACCTCAGCCTACCAGAGTTCTAGGATTACACTGCACCTGGCCTAGTCTTTGTTTGTTTGTTTGTTTGTTTGTTTTGAGACAGAGCCTCAAGCTGTCCCCCTGGGTAGAGTGCCGTGGCATTACAGCTCACAGCAACCTCCAACTCCTGGGCTCAAGCAAGTCTCCTGCCTCAGCCTCCCAAGTAGCTGGGACCACAGGCGCCCGCCACAACGCCCGGCTATTTTTTGGTTGCAGCCATCATTGTTGTTTGGTGGGTCCGGGCTGGGGATTCAAACCCGCCACCTTAGGTGTACGTGGCTGTCGCCTTAGCTGGTTGAGCTATAGGCGCCATGCCCTAGTCTTTGTTTTAATGCAATGGGACTCCTGAGAAAACTTGAACTGCTTCCAGTGCTTAATGCTTTGTGTGTGTGTGCACACTCAGGTGCGCATGCAAACAGTGAGAGAGAGAAGTAGTTACTTGGGTATGCTATTTGGAGTATAAAACATACTCCTAATGGAGAAAAATTAAATTTGGGGCTTTAATAATCTTATTTATTTTTTCCTAAAGAATAGGACTTGGAAGGAACCTCAGAGACCAACTAGTCAAACAGTTCATAATAAATGGCCATGGCATATTTAGCATGTGATCACCTGTCTCCTATTTGAATACTACAGTGATTGGTCTGTGAACTGTTTTTTCCCTTTTCAGCTTGCAGAAGGAGCTAATGCTGCTTATTTGCAGTTGCTGAACCTGTTTGCCTATGGAACATACCCAGATTACCTAGGTGAGTTGGCTAAGATTCTTTAAAAGACTTGTCTTAATGATGTTGCTCAGTTTGAAGGATCGTTTAGGTTTGAAAGCATGGTGGTGGAGCTGTTTCCTATTTTATGTGCTCTGTAAGTGACCTCACCGAAGGAATTTCCCACTTATCTTTCATTTCCCAGTGGGTAAAATGAGAAGTGAATATATATCTATATATTAAATGTAGTCGTATAAATGTAATCCTTATTTTTATTTTCCAGATGAGAGTTTTATTTGTTTGTTTGTTTTGTTTTGTTTCATTTTTGAGACAGAGTCTTACTCTGTTGCTGGGGTTAGAATGGCATCAGCCTAGCTCCTAGCAACCTCAAATTCCTGAGCTCGAGTGATCCTCCTGCCTCAGTCTCCCAAGTACTGTGTTTCCCTGACAATAAGACACTGTCTTATATTTATTTTTTCTCAAGAAGACTCACTAGGGCTTATTTTCAGGGGATGTCATATTTTTATTAAGTATAATACAACAATCTACATTTATTCAAATATAGTTAAGTCATCTTCTTCTGGAACCTGACAGGGGGACCCCCGCCTTGTTGGTGGGGCTGGCGCCAGTGAAGTGTGAACTCCTTTCCACTTGCTGTTTGCACGTGCGCAATAGGATGCCTGCGACCGCAGTTACCACACGTGCACCTGCGCAAGTGCGAACAGCTCGGAGAAAGGAGCTGTGGCAGATAAAAGGTATTCCAGTCTCCCTTACCGCTCTGTGCCGAAATGCATGACGTGGCTATGCTGCATAGCCATGCCTATCACTAGGTCTTATTACTGGGGTAGGGCTTATATTTAACAAATGCATAAAGATCCTGCTAGGGCTTATTTTTTGGGTAGGTCTTATTTTTGGGGAAACACGGTAGCTGGGCCTGCACACGCCTGCCATGACACTGGGGTAATTTTTTCTGTTATTAGTAGAGATGAGGTCTTACCCTTGCTGAGGCTGGTCTCAAACTCCTGAGCTCAAGTGATTCTTCTGCCTCTGTCTCCCAGAGTGCTAAGATTACAGGCGTGAGCCACTATGCCCCGCAGAGTTTCTTTTTTCTTTCTTTTTTTTTAATTTTAATTTTTTATTTTAATTAATTAATTTTTTTGAGACAGAGTCTCATTATGTTGCCCTCGGTAGAATGCCATGGTGTCACAGCTTACAGCAAACTCCAGCTCTTGGACTTAAGCAATTCTCTTGTCTTAGCCTCCCAAGTAGCTGGGAGGTGCCCACATATTGCCCATCTATTTTTGTTGTTGTTGTTGTTGTAGTTGTTATTGTTTGGCAGGCCTGGGCCAGGTTTGAACCTGCTGGCCCTGGTGTATGTGACTAGTGCCCTAGCTGCTGAGTTACAGGTCCCAAGCCTTAATTTTTATTTAGAGATGGGGTCTTGCATGGAGTGCAGTGGTGCTGTCATAGCTCACTGCAGCCTCAAATGATTCTTCTGCTTCTGTGTCCTGAGTAGCTGAGATCATGCCTAACTCAGATCAGATTCTTGAGGACTGGTGTTTGTAGGGCACTTAGAGGGCTGTGAAGTGTCAAAATACCCACTTGTAAAATACTTCAGTGCTTTAAATATTGTCAAAATAATACCAGTGTGTTAAAGAAATTTTGGAAAATAGATTTAGTACATAGGTGTACCCCCATTAGTACATAGGTGTACTGTTAGCTTTAGAATGCTGGACATATTTTCCCCAGCATTAGGGGAAATATAATTAGATTACTTGTCTTTATGTCTTACTTTTTCCCCATTGATTTCATAAGCATTTATTCAAATTTTATTTATTTTTTGAGACAGAGTCTCACTCTGTCACCCTGGGTAGAGTGTCATGGCGTCATAGCTCCCAGCAACCTTAAACTCTTGGGCTTAAGCAATCCTCTTGTCTTAGTCTCTCAAGTAGCAGGGACTATAGGTGAGCACCACTATGCCCAGCTAGTTTTTTCTGTTTTTAGTAGAGATGGGGTCTTGCTCTTGCTCAGGCTGTTCTCGAACTCCTTAACTCAAGCAATCCACCCTACTTGGTCTCCCAGAGTGCTAAGATTACAGGCATGAGCCACTGCACCTGGCCCATTTATCTGTATTTTAAATCTTATAAGATTAAAATGCCCTGTTTTGTAGGCATTTGAGTCATTTTAAATTATAGTCTTACATATCAGGAATGAGGTACTTGAATGTCCAAACATTAACTTCCACCAAACCATTTTTTTCCTGTCTTCCTTAGTTTTTTTGGTAGTGGTATGACAGTAGCCTGATACTCAGGGGATTCCTTGCTATATCCCTGACTTCTCACTGGTCACTTCTACTTATTCTATACTGCTGTCAGACTGGACAGTTTGCCCCTTCCTCATACATGTTTTTTCTGACCTTTGCTTTATTTCAATAAATGTCTGTCTCCTCTGTTTCTATCCTCACTTACTAAACAGGCAACATTGCACAGACTCTGGAACCAGAATGCATGCATTTATATCCTAGCTCCCTTCTACCCTTTATCTGTCCTTTGGCAAATTAAATAATCTTATGTCCTCAGTTTCCTTATCTGTAAAATGGGAACAGTAAGTCCTAGTTTATAGATAGTACAAGTCTGTTATCCTTATCTCTACTCCTTGAGGCTGGATGTTTCAGAATTTAAGTTTTGGTGACTTTAAAAAGGTAATATGATTCATAAGCTTTTTTATGTAACATCCCCAGAGGGGTGTGGGCAGCATATATACTTAAACATATTCATAATTTTGCTGCAAAACAAGTGAATCTTCACAACCAGCAGGATAAAAAGCCTGCCTCAGTTCGGTTCAGGAATTGCTACTAGATGAATTTCAGCTTAAGAAAAAACAGTCAGTTTGGATTCAACTTTTTACAATCCAGAATTATAGTTAAGGGATTGAGGACACTTGAAATCTACCTCGTGGGGTTGTTGTGAAGATTAATTGGATTGTGTTTGTACATGTGGATCTGTAATCTGTATGTGCACCGTAAAGCTCACTGTATATGTTACCTGAAGCTGCTGCCCCTGCTGTTATCATTATTGTTATTGCTAAAATTTTGCCTGTTCCTCAAGGCTCATCTCAAACTCCATCTCCTCCATAATGTCTTTTCATTTCCTATACCTCCCAAATAAGACTGTACTTTTTTTCTCTCTCCCCACCTTTTCCTTCTCCCCCTTATCCTCCTCCCTCTTCCCACCTTTCCTCTTCTCCAACCGGTAATTTGTGCTCTTCTTCTGGTAGTTCTGCCTTGCATTTGTGGCTATTGAAACATCTGATTGTAAGAATGAGGACAAGTCCAGGGTGATTGAGTTGCATAGCTCCAGGTGGTTAGTTCCCTTGTAGTTGTGCAGTACAGCAGCCTGACAAAGCACATCACATTCATTTTTTTTCTTTTTCTTTTTTTATTTTCTTTTTTATTTTTTTAAGAATTGGTCTCCCTTTGTCATCCAGGCTAGAGTGTGTAGTGGTATCATATTTAACTGCAACCTCCAACTTCTGGGCTCAAATGATCCTCCTGCCTCAGCCTCTGGAGTAGCTGGAACTATAGGCACACACCACCATGCCCAGCTAATTTTTAAATTTTTTGTAGATGTGGGGTCTCACTTAATTGAATGTCACAAGGGACACAGGTAGTACTCTTTAAGGTAATTGTGTTATCATTTTTTAAATTCATGCCTGGCTTTTCTAGAAACTAAACTTCTTGTTTGTAGAGACTGAGTCTCTTCATCTTTGGAAATACAGGGTCTTCCAAAGAAGACAGCAGGTGCTCACAGACTATTTGTCCGGTGAATAAGTGCAGAGTCATGACAGTGATTCAGTAGTAGATTGGTTTGGGAAGTTGGTGAGCTTGTTCCATAAAAGAAATCCTAATTTTATTTTGTATCTTGATTTTTGTGGTGGGTGGGACTAAGCAGCCAACAAGGAGAGCCTGCCAGAACTGAGCATAGCTCAGCAGAACAAGCTGAAACATCTTACCATCGTGAGCTTGGCATCAAGAATGAAGGTATGGCCCTGAACTCCTTCCTATTTTCCTCCTCACCCTGAGTCAAGTGTCTCATTGGCATCAATGAGGGAACTCCTAGCAATAAATAGTAGAATCATATTATAAATATGTAGTATTTGTCTGGCAAAGGAAAAAAGAGGGAAAGATAAGTAAAACGGTGCAGACAATTACTTCCATTCCTTAGGGAAAATTATGCCCCACAGTGATTATCCATCAGCAGGTCTTAGTTCTGTCATGTCATGGTGCTCCTTCTGTTGTGAGCACTTGCCTGGCTAAGGGGAGACTGTTGTTCATAGATCCACATTTTTCTTTTCTTTTGAGACAGAATGTCACTTTGTCACTCTGGGTAGAGTGTTGTGGTGTCATAGCTCACAGCAACCTCAAACTCTTGGGCTCAACTGATTCTCTTGTTTCAGCTTCCCAAGTAGCTGAGACTATAGGCGCCTGCCACAACGCCTGGTTATTTTTAGAAGCAGGGTCTCCCTCTTGCTCAGTCTGGTCTCAAACTCTTAAGCTCAAGCAATCCACCTGCCTTGGCCTCCCAGAGTGCTAGGATTACAGGCATGAGCACTAAGCCCAGCCAGATCCACATTTTTCAAACAGTAAGGTGTCTCAAGGCAAGTTAATAACTTCATCCATTGCTCAGTGTGCAGTGAACTGTGCCCATGCTGGAAGAAAAATTAGTGATATTGGACTTAACTGAGAGGTAGATTTTTTTGTTTCTTTTTTTTTGCAGTTTTTGGCCAGGGCTGGGTTTGAACCTGCCACCGCCAGTACATGGGGCTGGTGCCCTACTTCTTGAGCCACAGGCTTCATTTCTCTGGGATTTTTTATTTTGAGACAGAGCCTCAAGCTATCCCCCTGGGTAGAGTGCCTTGGCATCACAGCTCACAGCAACTTCCAACTCCTGGGCTCAAATGAGTCTCCTGCCTTAGCCTCCCAAGTAGCTGGGACCACAGGCGCCCGCCACAATGCCCAGCTAATTTTTGGTTGCAGCCGTCATTGTTGCTTTGGTGGGCCTGGGCTGGATTCGAACCCACCACCTTAGGTGTATGTGGCTGGCGCCTTAGCTGCTTGAGCCACAGGTGCTGAGCCATTTCTCTGGGATTTTAAAGGTTAATTACTCTCTAATTGGAATTTTTGCCTGTATGCTAACTTTAGACCCTTACCTTCTGTGAGATCCCAGCCACTCCACTGTATCTCCAAGTTCTTTGCTCCTATTGATTTAGAAGCAGCCTTGCAGTTAGCTGCTCACAGTCATTAATAACAAAGATTTGGTTAAATTGCCTAACCCCAGCCTAAGTATCTCAAGTTTTAGTGGGACTATGCCTTTGAAAAAGTTTGATTTTTATATTTCCCCTCTGTGATACAGCTTGAAAATATATATTCTTGGATTGCCATTTCAATTGCTAAAATCGTTTTGCATGATCGAATCATTAATTTCTGATTCTCAGCCTGGCATTTCAGGTAGGAGGCCTATTTTGTTGGGAAATGAGGAACTGAGCTTTTTCTTGTCCTGATTATGGACTTCTCAAGTGTAAAGAGTAGGAGGGACCTTTTTCTTCATTCCTGTAACTAGTCATTGTAAGTCCACCTACTACTCCTGGATATCACACCTTTAGCCATAGAAAACCCTTCTGGGTATATTTGCTATTATTCTCTTCCCTGAATATATCTTTCTCCTGTCCCTGCAGATTTGTTCACTCTTAATTTCCAAACTAGTAGTCATATGTCAGAGGACTGTGTATTTAGATGTTCTTTTGTCTTGGAGTCATGCAGAATGTTGGTACAGCCCAGTAAAGGACCATAGCAGGGGAATTCTCATTGGTTGCAAGAGTGAGAAAACAAATGCAAACTTCAGGATGGCCTGAGAGCTAGCGCTTCCCACCAGCCACCTGTAAGTGGAAATGCCAGCCTGGAAGATTTTTGCTTGCACTCTGCTGGATAAACAGCCAGTTCTCTCCTCTGGTGTCTGGGATCTGTTAGAGGTTTATGATTTGGCATTTTATGCAAAGTCTATAAGCTTCCAGAAGGTGGCAGAGTGGCATATACTGAGTATTTCCTTTTTTCTCCTCTGGAAGGAGTCTTTAGAATCTCTGCATATGCTCCAGCATGTGAAAGCTGAAGGCTGGGTAAAGTTTAGGAGACAGAGAACTATGAGGATGCTTTCTTATATGCTATGGGGTCTTATTTGGGTCTCAGAGTTCTCACTGTTCATTTATCCATCTTTTTTTGCCCTAGATATTAATAATTACCACTAGCCTGCATGTTCCAAGCCAGAGGCAGCTGTTGGCTTTGTGGGTAATGCCTGCATTTTCATTAATGCTTGCCAGATGGTTTTTATAACTATCACATGGCCTTATCTACAGTGTATCCCCTACTCCGTGCTGCTGAAGGACCTGGAGATGCGGAATCTCCGGGAACTAGAAGACCTCATCATTGAGGCTGTCTACACTGACATCATCCAGGGCAAGCTGGACCAGAGAAACCAGCTGCTAGAAGTGGATTTCTGCATTGGCCGTGACATCCGAAAGAAGGATATCAATAATATTGTCAAGACCTTGCATGAATGGTGAGGCTGAAAGAAGAAGGGGGATATCTCGAATGTCCTTTGCCTCTGTTTACAAAAAATGTGATCTCTTGGTGTCAGTTGAGGGTTTTCTTGTGACTGCCTGGGAGCTGGGACCTTGGGATAGTAAACAGAAAATGGGGCTGCACTTGTGATTACAGTTATATGGTGATGGGAATCATTTCAGGCCTCTTAATTCTTTGGCTGTGAAATAGTTCTTGTCTTAAATGCAGCTGGGGGCTCTTTAATGGTGAACTGTAAAATGCTCAGGGTTAGCAGGTGGAGACTCTGTATCTTACCTGTGTGACGGCAGTCCTGCCTTTTCCAAACTCAGAAAGGTCAGTCTTTGGAAGATTCTTTGGGTAAGAGAACCCATGCTCAGAATCAGTAATATACTGGGGTAGTGTTTGTGGATAACCATTCCTTAATGGGTTATCCTAAATCAGAACACAGACACACATAGAAGATTTGATAACTGTGTTTTGGTATGTAAAAAAGAAATGGAACATTTGTGTATACTTTTGTTTTAATGGAATTTATTATTTGCAAGTGGTGTCTACACTAGGATTTATTATGAAATAATTTGGGGCTTGTAAAGCCAGATGGACTTAGTTTTGAAGGAGGGCCAGGATTAGAATGTAATTGGAGGTGAGGAGAGTGTATTTTCAGGTAGGCACATGGCACATTGGAGGTCCTGATGTAGGGCAGGCAAGCTTTGTGCAGAGGGAGAAGGAAATTATTTTCTGTAAAACAAATGGACTCTCTGGGCTATCTGCAAGGGGAGTATATCCAGGGATGAACAGCCCAGTTTGACTCTCTTGGTTCTAATGCCCCCTGAGTATTCCTCACTGAAGCCACTATTGGATTCCAGGGCATGTGCTACCCACTCCTCAACCAGAGTTCTGTCCCAAGTGTGGCCCTAAATAAATGCTTTCCCTTTCTACATCTGACAAAGGCAGAAACTTTCAAAAAATATTATAAAACTATTAAATCAGAAGAAACAGGAAATAATCTTAGAAAACATGTCTGGATGCACTGGCTTACACCTGTAATCCCAGCACTTTGGGAAACGATATGGAAGATTGCTTAAGCCCAGGAGTTTGAGGCTGCAGTAAGCTATGATCACACCATTGCCTTCCAGCTTGGGTGGTAGAGTGAGACCCTATCTCTTAGATAAGATAAAAATTAAATACCCCTTATATGAAAATAGTCTGGCATACAAAAATCTAATTTCTGATCTTAGAAGAGTTGGCTGTCCTGTTATGTTTTTGAGATGGCTGACGTTGTTTTTAC
>NW_003852408.1:1751848-1754428 GCF_000181295.1 Otolemur garnettii | reverse complement strand
GATTTTGATAGTGATTCCAGTTCAATAAATGCTATCACTGTTTTCCATTTCTAAAGATATGTTCAGATTTAGTGATGTTTACCTTTTCACAAAGGTAGTCAATTGCCATCCCAAAGTCTATCGAAGATTGGTTTTATATTAAGATTTATATAACTGATAATGTGAATATATTTAAATACTAGAGAAATCCCCTCACTGTCTCAGAACCAAGCAAGACTCACTGATGTTTTAATTGGTGTTCGTTAGCCTGTTAAAGGTGAGGGCTGGAGAGAAGGTAGCAATGTTTGTTTTGTACTTTTAATCTTTATTATGCCAATCTAATTTCCCTGGATCTACTAAAATGCTGCCTTTTATTTATCGAAAGGCATTTTAGTGTGGTTTATGTGTAACGTCAAATAAAGAATATTTAACATTTCTCTTATTTTATAGACAATCTATAAGGCCATGATTTTAAAAGTCAATATGTCAAGAAATGGCAAATTTATTATTTACTACCTAAGTCAGGCTAAGTTATAATTTGGGATTGTCTTTCAACAACTCTTCAGAAACACATAAAACTATATAACAACTGTATGTGTGTGATTGGTAATGGTGCTTTTGTCAACTCATTACGTGGATTAAAATAGAAGAGATATACACAAATTTTAAAATTATGTGTGAACATAATTAAAAACAAAAATCATAGGTCAAAAAAAAAAAAGAAGTAACTTAAAAACTTCTGAAAAAAGGGTAAATCTCCAATAGGATGCTTTTAGCTTTTTTTTTTTCTGTTTGGAAAAGTGATTACTCAGTGTCATCTGTAAAATCTCTCTTGCTTCCTTTAATCTTAATACTGTAGAACCATTTCCCATTTGATACAAAGGTTGGAAATTAAAGGCATTTTCTTGGCTCACGCCTATAATCCTAGCATTCTGGGAGGCCAAGGCACGTGGATTGCTTCTACTCATGAGTTTGATGCCAGCCTGAGCAAGAGTGAGACCCCATCTCTAAAAATAGCCAGGCGTTGTGGCGGGCACCTGTAGTCCCAGTTACTTGGGGGGCTAAGGCAAAGAGAATGGCTTGAGTCCAAGAGTTAGAGGTTGCTGTGAGCTAAGATGCCACAGTACTCTATGAAGAGTGAACAGGTGAGACTGTCTCTAAAAAATGAATGAATCGGGCGGTGCCTGTAGCTCAAAAGGGTAGGGCACCAGTCCCATATGCCGGAGGTGGTAGGTTCAAACCCAGTCCTGGCCAAAAACTGCAAAAAAAAAAAAAAAAAAAAAAAGAATGAATATATAAATAAAGGAGTTTTCTAAGAAACTACCCTCAAGTCACCATACTTATCTCCTTATAACCTGTCGTATGTATTTAGAAACACTTTTTTTTTTTTTGAGACAGAGGCCCGCTGTGTTGCCCTGGGTAGAGTGCTGTGGTGTCACAGCTCATAGCAACCTCAAACTCTTGGGTTTAAGCTATTCTCTTGCCTCAGCTTCCCAAGTAGCTGGGACTACAGACACCCGCCACAATGCCCAGCTATTTTTTGTTGTGGTTATTGTCGTTTAGCTGGCCCGGGCTGGGTTCTAACCGGCCAGCTTCGGTGTATGTGGCCAGTGCTATAACCACTATGCTACAGGTGTTGAGCCATAGAAACACTTATCTTTTGGAAGGAGTGAAGGGGCAAGAGCCTGGCAGAGGGAGTATTAAATGAAGTCCTTACAAACTGCTGGGGAGGGCCATTGGCAAGGGAGATTTCTGAAGCTGGAAGAGACTTTTTAGACCTTTCTGTAGCTCAAGGCTGGTTTTCTCTTTTGTAGGTGTGATGGCTGTGAAGCAGTTCTGTTGGGCATCGAGCAGCAAGTTCTGAGAGCCAACCAGTACAAAGAGAACCACAACCGAACTCAACAGCAGGTAGAGGCAGAGGTAAGGAAGAAAGGGAATGTTTGTTCTCTCTCCAGGGCATGCCTATTTATTCCTTTGCATTGTTTTTGTTTTGTGAGTACTAGTATAGATGAAAGAAGCAGTCAGTTTATAAACAGGTGCTGGAATACCAGAATGACTGTGATGTGGCTCCTGCTTTTGGTGGTCTTTATCTCCTTTCTGATTCCTGGTCTGGAGAGGGAGATCGGGCCTGGAGAACAGGGAATGTTGTAGTTTTGGTACACATGTACTTTGCAGCTGTAGAACAAAAGAGAACAAGTTTGAGAATGGCTAGAAGGATGGTAGTTAGTGGAGTGGAGGGAGGAGTGCAATTGGGCAGGGACACATGGGGCTTCAAGGTATGGTGATGTTCTACCTCTTAAGTTGTGCGGTAGGTGCCTACTGTTAATTTTATTTCTCTTCTCTAAACTGTACCTATATATTATAATCTTTTTGTTTGTTTGTTTGTTTTTGCGGTTTTTGCCTGCGGCTGGGTTTGAACCTGCCACCTCTGGCATATGGGGCCGGCGCCCTACCCTTTTGAGCCACAGGCGCCGCCCATCTATTATAACTTTTTAAATGCATGATATATTTCATACTAATGAAAGAAGAAAAGGATAAAGTTTAGTGGATGAGATGCAAGGGAAGGTACAAGAGTGTGCTTTTAGTGATACCTGATTTGTT
>NW_003852408.1:1746476-1751292 GCF_000181295.1 Otolemur garnettii | reverse complement strand
GCCCGCCACAACACCTGGCTATTTTTTTTCAGTTGCAGCCATCTTTGTTGTTTGGCGGGTCAGGGCTGGATTCGAACCCACCACCTTAGGTGTATATGGCTGGCGCCTTAGCCACTTGAGCCACAGGCGCTGAGCCTGGAATTTGGCTTTTAAGACCAAAAACATTGATCTCTGTTAACATTGGAAATCCTTTTCTAGAATGGATGGAGCTTAAAGTGTTAATGGTATTTAATGAGTTTTTTAAATTAATTTTTTATTTCAGAGCATTATAGGGATACAATCATTCTGATAATGTAATTTGCATTTATACATTTTAAGTCAAAGTTAAAGTGTGTCCTTCATCCAGAATATGTGCACTGTACCAGTTAGGTATCAATTTACCCTACCTCTCTTCCTCATTCCTACCTACTTGATTTCTGTTGAGTTTTACTTCCATAGGTACACATATGTATTGATTGACTAGTTCTAATTATATGAGTATGTTGTGTTTGTTTTCTCATTCTTGTGATACTTCACTTAGAAGAATGGACTCCAGTTCCATCTAGGTTCCAAAAGATCCAAAAGGTAGCCATTTGTTTTTTATGGCTGGGTAGTACTCTGTGGCATACATATACCTATATTAATCCATTCGTATATTGATAGATTGTTTCCTCATCTTTGCAATTGTGAATTGTGCTTTTCTAAACATTTGAGTGCACTACTCACAAAAATTAATTCATGATGGATAAAAGACTTAAACCTAAGGCATGAAACTATAAGAATTCTAGAAGTGTTGGAAAAACTCTTAAAGATACTGGTCTAGGGAAGGAATTTATGAAGATGAACCCCAAAGCTATCACAGCAACAACAAAAATAAACAAATGGTAGCTGGGCATTGTGGCGGCCATCTGTAGTCCCAGCTACTTGGGAGGTTGAGGCAAGAGGATCTCTTGAGCCCAGAAATTTGAGGGTGCTGTGAGCTATGACACCATAGTACTCTACCCAGGTGACAAAGTCAGACTCTGTTTCAGAAACAAAAAAACAAATGGGACCTAATCAAATTAACAAGTTTCTGCACAGCCAAGGACACAATCAGTAGAGTAAGTAGACAATGTACAGAATGAGAAAAAAATACTTGCATGATATACATCTGATGAAGAGCTGATAACTAGACTCTACAAAGAACTCAAGCAGGCGGCACCCTTAGCTCAGTGGCTAGGGTGCCAGCCACATACACTGGGGCTGATGGGTTTGAACTCAGCCCAGGCCAGCTAAAACAACAATGACAACTGCAACAAAAAAAAATAGCCAGGCGTTGTGGTGGTCACCTGTAGTCCCAGTTACTTGGGAGGCTCACGTAGGAGAATCGCTTAAGCCTAAGATTTGAAGGTTGCTGTGAGCTGTGATACCATGGCGCTCTACCAACGCTGACATAGTGAGACTCTGCCTCAAAAAAAAAAACCTCAAGCAAATTACCAAGAAATAAAATCAACCCCATTAAAAAGTGGGCAAAGGACATAAACCGAAACTTTTCGAGAAGGTAGACTATTGGCCAACAAACACCTGAGAAAATGTCAACATATCTATTCATCAGGGAATTGCATATCAAAACCATAATGAGATATCACCCCAGTGAGAATGGCTTAGATCAGAAAGTCCCAAAGCAGGAGATGCTGGCTTGGATTTGGAGAGAAAGGAGCACTCATTCACTGTTGGTGGGACAGCAAACTAGTACAGCCTCTACAGAAAGTGGTATAGAGGTATTGCAAAGAACTAAAAGTAGAGCCTACCTTTAGATCCAGCAATCCCAATACTATGTATTTATCGAAAGGAAAAAAAGGTGTTTTATCAAAGAGACACTTGCACTTGAATGTTTATTGAGTGAGTTTTAAAAATTAGGGGTCCTAGAGTGTGGTAGAGTGGGTTTTAGAATTCCAGCTAAGGAGCACAAGAAATTAGTACATGTGCCTTCCAAATGGGATTTGTGAAATTTGATGAGTTCCCCTATGGTGGTATGTACTCCTTGAAAATAAGACCTATGTCTTATTTATCTTTTTAAGACCAGCTCTTTGTCCAAGGCATAACCCATAGTAGTTTATTCAGATGTAGAACTGAATGTTGCTAGCACACCAAGTGTGTCACTGGACTGCTGAACTGTGCTTTTCATGAACTAGAGCTAATTCATTTTGAACACACACATACATCCCCTCTTATATATAGCTACTCTGTGGATGTTCAATCCATAGTCCATTTTTAATCCTACTTCTAGCCAGGAAGTTTGATCTACATTTAACATTAGCCAAAAGCAGAGAAAATTGGGAAAATTATCCTCCTGCCTCTTCTCTGACCTGGGGTTGAGGTTCAAGCAAAGTGGAAAGACACTTTCTGTGTCTTCTTTCCTATAAATAAATCAAACCCTGGAAAAGTGAGGTTTTGGGGGCCAACTATACTCTGCCTAATCTTGGGGTAGGCTGAGTGTAACCCATAGTCTTTAGCGTGATGACTGATGGTTGCCACATCTTGCCTACACTTTTGCTGTTTGTGTGGTAGGTGGTGGGTTGGCATTGTGGTCGAAGATGAATGATACCAGCTTTAGAGTTTTGTACCATTCAAGTTTATTTCTGTGACAATTGGCATTGGATAAAAGATAGGCATATGTGCACAGAGCTACTATAGACACTTGGCTAATGTTTGAGACATACCCTGTAGTTACACAAGTGCTAAATCAGTTATTTTTAAAAAAGAGATCACTCCAACACACATGGACTTGTTATCAGCACCTCACTGGTGGAAAACACAGCTGCCCCTGCTGGCAGAACCTGATGCTGTCAGCAGGTGGCAGTAAGGATTTCAGATGAAGAAAAATGAATCTGAGGAAAAGGCCAAGGCCACCTCCACCACCAGTTAAAACAGTCTATTGACTTAATAGTGTTCTGGGAAGTCTGGAAAGGACCATTATGGGCAGGGAGAAAGAGCTTGTGATCAAAGCTCAGAGCCTTGTCGGTTTTTTCATTTAGTGAGTGCATGGTCTAGCTACTCAATGGAGGATGCTGATTGTCCCCTGTTTGAGGGACACAAAATGTACTCACCAAATAGTTACTGACTTGAGAACAAATCTATAAAGAACAAAGGTGATTCTGTCATATTTTGCTTGTAGTTAGGCTTCTGTTGCCCTTGGCATGAGGTTTTTAGCCATTTTCTCAGCTGAGTTGATCTTTTCTCTTTATTTGTTCTTCAGTTAGATTTGCTGTTCTCAGAGTAAAAAACTCAATATCCTCCCTCCCCTCAGTCTTGCAATAGCAGCTTTCTTCTCTGAGTTGTAGCTTCCAGAGCCCTCCTTCTGAATGAAGTCAGCCTGATCACAAACTGCCTAAGAATATTTTCTCTTTTAGCCTCTCATAGAAGTAACATATTATGAGTTTGAGTTCCAGCATACCTGGGGGATAGAACAACAATAACATGAGCTGTTAAATTGTCTAGAGCAGACACTCTGAGAGGAGGTAAAAATTAGTCACAGCATCCCAAAGTACTTTCTTATTTAAATTGATTTTGGAACATTTTTCTTTATATTTGAATGTTCCTGTGGCTGTTAATATATAGCTATTACTACATTTATAAAATAGGCTATGTTCCGATCATGTGGGTAGCAAAGCATAATTGGACAGAATAAGCTCTATTTTCCATTATGTGGAAACCCCCAGGAATTAAGTAGTGACAGTCTTAAGGTTTGTTGGCTGGTATACTGCCCCAACAGCATGACTCCTGGGACCTCTTGTAAGCCAGGCCACAGAAGGAAGAAAGTCAGAAGGCACTGGACCAAATTTAGGCTGAAGACAAGTATGTGGGGATGATACTTGTGATCAACTGAAGGATAGCTAGTCTATAAGGCAGAAACAGATTTAATTGGTAAATCTGCTTGGGCAGCCAGTCCAGAATCCCAGAAGGAGCTGTTGACACTTAGATCTGCCCAGCTTTAGAAGAAAGTTGATCACTAAGCCCTTGTGTGGATGGAAAAGGGTAAAACTAGAGGAAGATGATGAATTCATGTTATTATAAAGGAAGATGATATTGGAAGTGTTCAACTTTGAAAAGATTAACTGTTTGTAGAGTGAAAGAGCAAAACAGGCTTGGTGCCATAGCACAGTGGTTACGGTGCTGGCCACCTGCCCCAAGGCTGGCGGGTTCAAACCTGGCCAGGGCCAGCTAAGCAACAATGACAACTGCAACAAAAAAGTAGCTGGGTGTTGTGGCGGGCACCTATAGTTCCAGCTATATATGCGAGGCTGAGGCAAGAGAATCACTTAACCCCAAGAGGTTGAAGTTGCTATGACGCCACAGCACTCTACCCAGGGTGACATAGTGAGACTGTGTCTTAAAATATAAAAACAGCAAAGTATTGGGGGTCATTTGAACTGGTTGGTTGCTAAGAGGCAACAAGGTGGTGAAGGTGCCACAGGCACAGTTTGCTATGGTCAGCAGATCAGGGACTGGCCTCCTGGCCCAGACACAGATGCCCTGAATCTGAAACTAGCCCAAGTCACCCAAGGCCACTTAAAAAGAGACATGCTGGGCGTCAGGCGTGGTGGCTCTCACATGTAATCCCAGCATTCTGGGAGGTGGAGGTAGGTGGATTGCTTGAGCTCAAGAGTTTGAAAACAGCCTGAGCAAGAGTGAGACCTCATCTCTAAAAAATAGCCAGGTGTTGCAGCGGGCGCCTGTAGTCCCAGCTACTCGGGAGGCTAAGGTAAGTGAATTGCTTCGAGCCCAGGAGTTTGAGATTGCTGTGAGCTGTGATGCCATGCCATTCTACTGAAGGGGACAAAGTAAAACTCTGTCT
>NW_003852408.1:1744599-1746424 GCF_000181295.1 Otolemur garnettii | reverse complement strand
AAAAAAAAAAAAAAGAGAGAGAGAGAGAGACATGCTGGTTGTTATTTTCTGACAGGCCAATAATAATTTTATCCTATAGAAACATAGGTACAAACAGATTGAAAATATAACCATTATTTGGGGAAATGCTTTTTTCTTACTCATGTAGGGTTATGAGACTGATAAATATATATTAAATGAAAGAATCAGCATAGAAAACTATTTGTAGTATAAGTTAATTTATTATTTATTTATTTATTTATTTTTTAGAGACAGAGTCTCACTTTGTCACCCTTGGTAGAGTGTTGTGGCGTCACAGCTCACAGCAACCTCCAGCTCTTGGGCTTAGGCGATTCTTTTGCCTCAGCCTCCTGAGGAACTGGGACTAGAGGTGCCCGCCACAATGCCTAGCTATTTTTTTGTTGTAGTTTGGCCAGGGCTGAGTTCAAACCCACCACCCTTGGTATATGGGGCTGGTGCCCTAGTCACTGAGCCATAGGCACTGCCCAGTATAACTTAATTTAGTGAAAATTATTGAACAACTTGAGGAAATAGGCTAGTGTTTATGAGCCACGGTAAAATTAAGAAAAAATTAAAAAAAATTTTTATTTATAATAATAAAATTTTTAAAATTTATTTTGCTAAATGAGAAAGGTAATTATTAGCTGTAAAGATACCACTTTTGTAAATATAGGCTTTGTAAAACTTGTTAGTTTTCTAGCGTCTTATTTGATTAAAATTTTTTCAGTTTTGTGGTGCCTGTGGCTAAGTGAGTAGGGTGTCAGCCCCATATACTGAGGATGGTGAGTTCAAACCCAGCCCTGGCCAAACTGCAATAATAAAATAAATAAAATAAAATAAACTTAGTTTGGGTGGCGCCTGTGGCTCAAAGGAGTAAGGCACTGGCCCCATATGCTGGAGGTGGCGGGTTCAAACCCAGCCCTGGCCAAAAAAAAAAAAAATTTTTTTTCAGTTTTGGGGGAAACTTTGAAATAAATTCCCCAAAATAATGTTAAATTGAAGGATACTTTAAAAACACCTTGGGGGCTGTGCCTGTGGCTCAGTGGGTAGGGCGCCAGCCCCATATAATGAGGGTGGTGGGTTTGAACCCAGCCCCTGCCCTGACCAAACTGCAACAATAACAAAAAAATACCTGGGTGTTGTGGCAGGCGCCTTTAGTCCTAGCTACTTGGGAGGCTGAGGCAGTAGAATCACCTAAGCCTAAGAGCTAGAGGTTGCTGGGAGCTGTGATGCCATGGCACTCTACCAAGGGTGACAAAGTGAGACTCTGTCTCTTAAAAAATAAAAAAATAAAAACACTTTGGAAGTCAGAAGTAACTGACATGCAAAGAAGTAAACTTAAGTTATGCTGTTATCGGCGGCACCTGTGGCTCAAGGAGTAGGGCGCCAGCTCCATGTACTGGAGGTGGTGGGTTCAAACCCAACCCTGGCCAAAAACTGCAAAAAAAAAAAAAATCAAAAACAAAGTTATGCTGTTATCTCTTATGAAGATTTTAATTAATCTTTAATTAATTTTCTTTTTGATACTTAGCATATCAAACTGGAGAAGCCTTGAAATGTTATTTTATAAAGCAATGATACCTAAGAAATCACATTTCTTTCTTTCTTTTTTTTTTTTTTAAAGATAGAGTCTTGGCTTGGCACCTATGGCTCAAGTGGCTAAAGGCACCAGCCACATACACCTAAGGTGGTGGGTTTGAATCCAGCCCGGGCAATGACGGCTGCAACTAAAAAATAGCCGGGCGTTGTGGCAGGCGCCTGTGGTCCCAGCTACTTGGGAGGCTGAGGCAGGAGACTCGCTTGAGCCCAGGAGTTGGAGGTTGCT
>NW_003852408.1:1729655-1742509 GCF_000181295.1 Otolemur garnettii | reverse complement strand
CCGGCCCCATATACTGGAGGTGGCAGGTTCAAACCCAGCCCTGGCCAAAAACTGCAAAAGAAAAAAAAAGGAACTGGTTTCAAGAGAATGTGTAAACAGGTACTCCTGGAGTACACAATAGGTAGAAGTGCAAATCAGTGCTATCACTTTTCAGAAGGCCATATAGCAATTCTGATGCAAATGTAAAATATTACATGTCCACTTGATCTGGAAGGCTCATTTCCAGGAGTATGTGTCCATCAATGGTCACAAAAGTTTGCAAAGGTAAACATGGAAGGCTGTTTATAGAAGCACTGAAAAACAAACTGGGAGCCAATTTAAAAATTGGAGAGCACGACTCGGCGCTTGTTGCTCAAGTGGCTAAGGTGCCAGCTACCAGCAACCAGAGCCGGCCTGGTTGTTCGTCCGGCTCAGGCCTGCCAAACAACAATGACAACTACAACCAAAATATAGCTGGGTGTTGTGGTGGGCGCTGGTAGTCCCAGCTACTTGGGAGGCTGAGGCAAGAGAATCGCTTAAGCCCAGGAGTTGGAGATTGCCGTGAGCTGTGATGCCACAGCACTCTACCCAGGGAGAAAGCTTGAGGCTCAAAAAAAAAAAAAAAACCTTGAAAATATGTGTGGTTTATACGTGAATAACTATTAGTTGAATATGGAATTCTTGGGTTACTTTCTTTTCCTAAGGACAATTAACCATTATTCTCTCACCTTTGTTTATTTCTACTTGTTTCAACCAAGGAAGCCCTTGGTTCCACCTTTTTGCTTGACTTATTTCCACATCTTCCATAAGTAGCCCATAATTGTTTCTCCTCACCTTGGTTTCTGAAGATAATTTCAGGGTTTTTTGCAGAGGACTTTTAGCTTCTTTTCTGTGTGGCCCTTATTATAGTGAGAGCAAGTGTTGGTGAGTTTCTGGGCCTTGTAGGCTGAGCACACCACTTCTGTATCTCACTCCAGGTTACCAACATCAAGAAGACACTCAAAGCCACGGCATCTTCTTCGGCTCAGGAGATGGAGCAGCAGCTGGCTGAACGGGAGTGTCCTCCTCATGCTGAACAGAGGCAGCCTACCAAGAAGATGTCCAAAGTGAAAGGTCTGGTCTCCAGCCGCCACTAGGGCCGGCTGGGGCAGCTGGCACTCACCAGGCCTGGGTCAGGTGGGGAGGGGACACCAAGGGCCTATTTCCTCCCCTCTCTACCTACAGTGAGTTCCAGACCTGCCCACCCCCTCACCAGCGCCTCCCCACCCTGTTGGTACTGTTCCAGAAAAACTGTTACTCCTCTTCCTTACCAACTTCCTCCTTCCCCAGTTGTTCCCTTCAGACTCAGGGGCTTCACTGATGCCATCCTAACAGGGTCAGACACTGCCCAGCTTCCCTTCACGAGGTTCTTGTCTCTGTGTAAGGGCTTGTCTCCCTCCCAGTTTTTCTTTTGCTCCACGTCATTTTGTCAGGCTGGTCCATAAGCCAGAGGCAGCTTTAATTGGCCCCCAGAGATGACTGTGGAGGAGACCCCTCCGTAAGTGAGGGGGGAGTGTTCCTTCTCCAGCCCCGTGTATCCAGTGGTGCAGGCCATCTCTCGCCAGGTATCAAAATGCTTCATTTTCCCTCTCCTGCCTTATCCCTTGTTGGCAGCTCCAATTCAGGCCATGGAGGGATGTGATGCTGGGCTATGTTTACTAAACCTGCGGGTTTTCAGCCTCTTAAGCCCAGCTCTGATCTCTCATTAGTTGGGAGCAGTGGGTCGATTAACTAGCATCTGAGCAGAATGGAGGGTGCTGTGGGTCTGCTGGGTGGCAGAAGTTGTTTCCTACAGCTGGGCTCTCTGCTGGCTGCTCTTCCTGCTGCCTCTGACGACTCAGCCTTGTTTTTGGTGTGTAGGCCCCAGCTGCCCACTGGGGCTATCTGCCAACACTGCTCTCCTGAGACCTTTAATTCCTCCTGGCTACACCTGAAGTGGCGACGGTGGTGCCGAGGATGCCCTCTGGTGAAGGACCTGTTGCTGCTTCTGTCTCTGTCTTTCCACCCCTCCTTGGCTGATGCCCCAGAGCCCTGATGATGGCATTCTCCTGGCAAGAGAAAAGGACTTAACTAGATTTTCTGAACTTGAACAGTTTCAGGTTATATTTTAATTTTTTTTTTGTACAGGTTCTGATTCTAATACATTTCAACATGCTTTTTCCCCCCGTGTCAATATTTGTTTATAGACTTATCGCCGGGGACTTTTCACCTGGTTGGAGGGTGGCATGTGTGTATGTGTGTGTGTGTTTTGTTTTATTTTGTTTTGTCCAGGGGAGGTGGAGGTTCTGGACTGATATTAAAATTCATTGAGGAAAAAGCACATTTTTAGAACAAAAAAATAAAAATGTAGATTTAACGTATGCGACTGTGGAACATGGGGTGGCATAGCTTATGGATCTTAAGGGGCTGGGATTATGGTGGTTCAGGGAAATGTGATGCTATTTCAGTACGATCTTTAAATAATGGAATTTTCCTTTTTCTAAAATGTCCAGCAACTGTCTACTGTTGATCAAATGTTAAAGTATTCTTGTTTCCCTTTTAAGCTGGCCCAAATAACATTATTCCCAACTGGAGAGTAAGTTTAATTCCCACAGTATGTTTCATGAAACCCCTTGTAAGAAACTCTGTGGAATAGGGGTTCTGTTATTAAATAAATTTGGCACTCCCTGCATTTCATATCCTCACTGGAAATTCATTGTTGAGGTCTATGAGAAGTCCTGGGGAGGAAGCCTGTGCCCACACTCATTTTACCACCAAATCTTTTTGGGTAATAAGTAGTGGAACACATTTTGGGGAAATTTTGGGAAAAGGATATTTCTCAAAAACCTAAGTGAAGCTGAACAGCTCCCAGCTTTGTAGGTTTTTCCAACTATTCTTTCTAGACTCCATATAGGCACACTAACTCTCAGCAATTTGTCTTTCATCCAGTAGATTAGGAAAGGTAGCTTGACTTGCATGAAATGTACACCCATTTGTTCTTTGACTGCCCTAAGGACCTAGAGGGTCATCTTTTTCCGTGGTTCTGCTGTTTCCTTAAAAATAAGGATAGTTGGACAGACATAGGGACTCTGGGAGGCCAAGGTGGGTGGGTTGTTTGAGCTCAAGAGTTTAAGACCAGCTTGAGCAAGAGTGAAACTCCATCTCTACTAAAAATAGAAAAACTAGCTGGGCATTGTGGTGGGCTCCTATAGTCCCAGCTACTTGGGAGGCTGAGGTTGAAGATCACTTAAGCCCAAGAGTTTGAGGTTGCTGTGAGCTATGATGCCACACCACTCTACCTGGGGTGACAGAGTGAAAAAAAAAATTATGATGGTTGCAGGGTGTGGTATCATGTAGATAAAGTCCCAGTTACTCAGGAACCTGAGGCAGGAGGATCACAAGGTTGAACCCAACTTGGGCAAAATAGCAAGACCCTGCCTCCCTCCAACCCCTCAAAAAATAATGACAATAACAATAGTAACACATTTGTAAAGTGCTTTTACAGAGGGTCTTGACTTAAAATAAGTCATTCAGTCCCTTCCATCCAGACAGTCCTGAGGCTGATATGGGTAAGTCTTACAGTCATCCTCACTATACATATGAGAAAACAGAAGCCTGAAAGTTCAAAGTGCCCTGATGGTAAGTGGCAAAATGAGGACTCTTAGCTCTCCTGATCTGTACATCCTGCCATCCTTTTTTTTTTTTTAGAGACAGAGTCTCATTTTGTCACCCTCAGTAGAGTGCTGTGGCATCACAGTTCATAGCAACCTGTAACTCTTGGATTAGGCGATTCTCTTACCTCAGCCTCCTGAGTAGCTGGGACCACTGGCACCCACTACAACGCCCGGCTATTTTTTTATTGTTGTTGTTGCAGTTTGGTGGGGGCTAGGCTCAAACCCGCCACTCTTGGTATATGGGGCCCGTGCCCTACTCAGTGAGCCATAGGCACCGCCCCGTCTTGCCATCTTTTCTGCAATTGTGTTCTTGTTTAGAATCTGCTCTCCACCCTGACCCTTGGTACCCCTGTACCTGCTTGTTCCTCTGAGGCCTCATCTTGCTTTTAACTGACAGCAGTGTGGCTTAATATTTGCTTCCCCAAACCACTAGGTTATTTGATAAGGAAGCAGAGTATGGGATTGGAGGCTCCAGAAATTGTGGAAATGGGGGCTCAGTCAGAATGCTCATTTTCCACTAGGGTTCTCATGGGCAGTTTGGCCTTGAACTCTGCACTTTCTCACCTGGTGCATGTGGCAGCTGTCCTCAGGTCTGCACACGCAGAGGGGCGTTATTCACAAATACAACATTGACACAAGGTGTCCTCATCAATAGTATGACGTTGACAGATGATTTAGCTTGGTGGTAGAGCCTTTGGGCCAGCTCAAGCCATGTATAACGCCGAGCTTTCTGCCTCCTGAAGCCCTTTTTGCTTTTTACTGTCCAGATGAGAGGCATTATGGTTCCCACTTGGGTAACATTAGGGCGTTGGTTGAAGCCCCCAATGCAGACTATACTCATGTTCCTAATCCAGGATAGTCACTGCTAATAGTAGGATTGTCATTATCCCCTCCCCAAACTTTGGAGTCGTAGGAAATGTGGTGATGACCAAAGAAGCTAGATGGTAAACTGCTTGTGATAGTTTTACATGTTTCCTTTTTCCTCCATTTCTGAGGTGCTGGGTTGGTGCCTGAAACCACACCAAAAGATTCTAGTTCTTATACTTAAAATTACTATTCTCCCAGCTTGAGTCTTCACAGTTTTGTTTTTTTTTATATTCATCAGTTGATTGATTTTTACTGGTCCTAAAGGACCTGTCACACTGCTGATAGTATTTGAGTTTCCAATATAGCATGCCTTGAGTAGTCTGTGATTGTACCTGTGTCTTCCTGAGGATGCATCTACTGTATCATATCTTTTGTTGTATTTATGCTTGAGATATCCAGATACAAATACATATTTTATTATAAACTTCATTTTACATCTCCTTTATATGTCTATTACTCTTAGGGCATTAAGTGCATCTTTTAAACTTGTATCTGTTAAGTATATTATCTTTGTCATGACCTTGGGATAGGAAATGAAGCAAAGGATTTGTGAAAAGGGAGTGGTGGGTCTTAATGTTAGGAGTGAGAACTGCTCTCCTTGGTTAAGAATGAAACCGACAAAGAAGTGATGGGGAAAGCAAAGGTAGGAGGCAGTCCAGCTCTTCTTGGAGTCATTGATGTCCATCCTTGCGTTGCTTTTCCCTAGCAGAGCCCCACTGTGGCCTAACCTAATGACTTTCCTTTCTTCCTGGTTCAGCTGCCAAGTGGTGCCACTGTAGCTATGTGGTCTCAAACCTTACCCGGATCTCAGACCTGTTTAGCCATCCTGTCGTCTCCCCTAGTCAGCTTTCTTTTAAAAGTTTTGCCATTTTCTTGAAATGGTGTACCCTTGACACTCTTTTCACTTTTGGTGGATGACTGTACTTTTCCTGCTTGATAGAAAAGAGAGAATGTTAGATGAGGAAACCTCAGTTTCCTGCCTTCTGCCTACGGGCTCTCTTACATTCTTACCTCCCTCCTTTGTTCTCTTCACAGTGGAAAAGACAACCCTCCTTACGTGTGTGTACCATTCATCCACCTGTACCTTTTTCTTTTTTTTCCATTGACCCCACCTTTTCTCCCTGAACTTTTAACATCTGTATCTTTAGTCTCTCCTTTAATGGCTGTGTGTGATAAAGAATACTAAACCTTACGGCGGTCCTGTCTCAACCTGATGTCTCTTTCCAGCCACCAGTTTTTTTGTCTTTAGCAACCAAACTTCTTGAGAGTTGTCTATCCGTTCTGTCTCTCCTTCCTTGCTCATCCACACCTAAACCCTTTGGCATGTGGTGTCTGCTGCTAACCAGCCACTATCATTTTCTTGTCAAGGAGACCATTGGTCTCCACTTTGCCAACTTTCTCAGTCAGTCTTTATCTGGATTGATGTTCTTGTTATAGTTGGCTCTGTTGAGCCTACTTCAAGTGTTCTCTTACTTTTCATGGCCCTAATCTCTCCAGATTTTCCTTGTACAGTTTCTCTGTCTATTTTAAAATTTCTGTGGAGTCCAATTGGATGTGTTTCCTAGGGTTGCATCATGACCACCTTATTTTCCCTCGTTACATCTCCATAGGTTATATGATTCATTCCCATGGTTCCACTTTCATTAATAACACCCCAGTCTCTCTACCTCTGGCTCATTCTGCCAACATGAATAGTCAAGAGCCAACTGGGTATCTCCACTTGCCATCTCCCAGGTCCAATCCTGTAGTCAGTGGTTGATGCTCTTCATTCACCAAATGTATTAGTTTGCTAGGGCTGCCATAATAAAATGCCCCAGACTTAGTGGCTTATTGTCTCATGGTTCTAGAGGCTAGAAGTCCAAGATCAGGGTGTCCATAGGTTTGGTTTTTCCCGAGGCCTCTCTCCTTGGCTTCAGATGGCCATCCTCTGGCTGTTTCCTCAGGTGGCCCTTTCTCTATGCATACACATCTCTTGTGTCTCTATTCTTAAAAGACACTGGTCATGTTGGATTAAGGTTCCATCCTTAGGGTCTCATTTAACCATAATTACTCTTTCCAGGCTTTCTAGATATAGCCACATTCAGGTTTAGGACTTTAACATACAAGTTTTTGGGGAGACATAGTTCAGTCCTTTACAGCTATTTACCTGAGCCAAAATCAGGGGTTCATTCTTAACTTCTTCCTATCCTGTATCTGATTCACCACATCCTGATGGTTCCACAGGCATACTTTCCAGACCACAGTGAAAAGCAAGTCCCACGAAGTTATTGGTTTCCCAGTGCATATAAAAATTATGTTTAAAAAAATATGTTTACACTCTACCACAGTCTGTTCAGTGTGCAATAGCATTATGTCTTAAAAAGGTACACACTGTAGGGGGGCACCTGTGGCTCAGTGGGTAGGGCGCTAGCCCCATATACCGAGGGTGGCGTGTTCAAACCTGGCCCTGGCCAAACTGCAACAAAAAACTTTGCTAGGTATTGTGGCGGGCTCCTGTACTCCCAGCTACTCAGGAAGCTGAGGCAAGAGAATCGCCTAAGTCCAATAGCTGGAGGTTGCTGTGAGCTGTGATGTCACAGCACTCTATGGAGGGCAACAAGGTAAAGACTCTGTCTCTAATAAATAAATAAATAAATAAAAAGGTACACACTTTAATTAAAAGTATTTTATTGCTGGACCAGATGCAGTGGCTCATGCCTGTAATCCTAGCACTCTGGGAAGGCCCAGAAAGCTCAGGAATTCAAAACCAGCCTGAACAAGAGTGAGGCCCCTGTCTCTAGTAAAAATAGAAAAATTAGCCAGGTGTCATGGTGGGTGCCTGTAGTCCCAGCTACTTGGGAGGCTAAAGCAGGAGGATCACTTGAGCCCGGAATTTGAGGTTATCGTGAGCTAGGCTGAGGTCAGAGTTCTCTAACTGGGTGGCAACAGAGTAAGACTCTGTCTCAGAAAAAAATAAAAGTATCACTGAAAAAAGCTAACAGTCATCTGAGTCTTAAGTGTACCATAATCTTTTTGCTGGTGGATGCTAATGGCTGCTGACTGATCACAGTGGTAGTTGCTAAAGGCTGGGATGACTGTAGTAATTTCTTAAAACAGTGATGAAGTCTATCTGATCAACTGACTCTTCCTTTCACAAAAGATTTCTCTGTAGCATGTGATACTATTTGATGGCATCTTACCCACAGTAGAATTTCTTTAAGAATTGGAGTTAGTTCTCTCAAACTCTGCTACTGCTTTATCAACTAAGTTGATGTGATATTCTCAATTCTTTGTTTTCACTTCAGCAATGTTCACAGCATCTTCAGGGGCAGATTCCGTCTCAAGAAGCGACTTTCTTTGCAACTCCTCATCTGTTCAGGTTTGATCATGAGATTGCAGCAATTCAGTCACATCTTCAGGCTCCTCCTAGTTTTCTTGCTCTTTCCACCATAGCTGCAGCTACATCTTGCATTGAAGTCTTGAACCCCTTAAAGTCATCCATGAGGGCTAGAATCAGCTTTTTCCGAACTTCTGTTAATATTGGTATTTTGGCTGTTTCCCATGAATCATGAATGTTCTTAATGGCATCTAGAATGGTGAATCCTTTCTAGATTTTCAGTTTACTTTGCCCAGCTCCATCCATCACTATCTGTGCTAGCTATAGCCTTATAAAATGTATTTCTTAAATATGGGACTTGAAAGTTGAAATTACTCCTTGATCCATGGGGCTATGGAATGATGTGTGAGCAGGAAAGGAAGCATTAATCTCCTTGCACATCTCCATCAGAGTTCTTGGATGACAAGATGCATAGTGAGCAGTAATATTTTGAGAGGACTCTTTTTTTTTTCTCTGTACAATAGGTCTCAAATATTTTAGGTCCACTATTTAAAGCCATGCTGTAAACAGATGTGCTGTCATCCAGGCTTCGTTGTTTCATTTCTTTCTCTTTTTCTTTTTTTTTTTTTTTTTTGTTTTTTAGAGAAAGTCTGACTTTGTCACCCTTGGTAGAGTGCTGTGGCATCACAGCTCACAGCAACCTCCAGCTCTCAGGCTTAGGCGATTTTCTTGCCTCAGCCTCCCCAGTAGCTGGGACTACAGGTGCCTGCCACAACACCTGGCTGTTTTTTGTTGCAGTTTGGCCGGGGCTGGGTTTGAACCCACCACCCTCAGTAAATGGGGCCGGCGCCCTACTCACTGAGCCACAGGCACTGCCCTGTTGTTCCATTTTTTGAGCACAGGCAGAGTAGACTTAGCATTATCTTGATGGCCCTGGGTTTTCAGATTGTAGAGCAATGGGTTTGACTTAAAATTATCATCTGCATTAGTCTTAACAGGAGAGTCAGCCTGTCTTTTGAAGCATTAAAGCCAGGCCTTGACTTCTTTCTAGCTATGAAAGTCCTAGATGGCATCTTCTTCCAATAGAAGACTGTCCCATCTACACTGAAAATATATTGTTTAGTGTGGCCACCTTCATCAACGTCTTAGCTGGGTCGGATGGATAACTTGCGGCAGCTTCTACATTAGCACTTGCAGCTTCACCTTGCACTCTGTTGTTTGGTAGACAGCTTCTTTCTTTAAACCTCCTGAACCAGCCTCTGCTAGCTTCGGACTTTTCTTCTGCAACTTCCTCAACTCTTTCAGCTTTCATAGAATTGAAGAGAGGTAGGGCCTTGCTCTGGATTAAGCTTTAGCTTAAGGGAATATTGTAGTTGATCTTCTTTCCAGACCACTAGCACATAAATGAGCATATCCTCATCTGTTCAGGTTTGATCATGGATTGCAGCATATCATGATCAGTGATAAGGCTGTTGTGCTTTCTTATTATTTGTGTGTTCACTGGAGTTGCAGTTTTAATTTCTTTCAAGAACTTTTCCTGGCTCGGTGCCTGTGGCTCAAGTGGCTAAGGTGCCAGCCACATACACCTAAGGTGGTAGGTTCAATCCAGCCTGGGCCTGCCAAACAATAATGATGGCTGCAACCAAAAAAATAGCCAGGTGTGGTGGCAAGTGTGCCTGTGGTCCCAGCTACTTGGGAGGCTGAGGCAGGAGACTCGCTTGAGCCCAGGAGTTGGAGGTTGCTGTGAGCTATGATGCCACAGCACTCTACCCAGGGGACAGCTTGAGGCTTTGTCTCAAAAAAAAAAAACTTTTCCTTTGTATTTACAGTTTGGCTTACTGGCACAAAGGCCTAGCTTTTTATTATCTTGGCTTTTAACATGCCTTCCTCACTAACTTTAATGATGTCTTGCTGTTGATTTTAAATGAGAGCAGTGTGACTCTTCTTTTTACTGGAATACTTAGAGGCTGGGTTATAAATTGGCCTAGTTTAAATATCACAAAGTTTCAGGGAATAGGGAGATCTAAGGAGAAGGGATAGAGATGGGGGAAGAGCCAGTCAGTGGAGCAGTGAGAACACACATTTATCGATTAAGTTTTCAGTGTTTTATGGGGTGGTTCATATCATCCCAGAACAACTACAACAGTAACATCTAAGATCACTATTCACAGACCACCATAACAGATACAATAAAAGTGTTTGAAATATTGCAGGAATTACCAAAACATGACACAGACATGAAGTGAGCACGTGCTGTTGAAAATGATGCTGATAGACTTGCTTGACACAGGATTGCCTCAATCCTCCAATTTTTAAAAAGTGCAATAAAGCTAAATGCAATAAAATGTGATGTGTCTGTACTTTTATTATTGTTGGAATTAGTTCCTTTTTTATCTCCTCTGCAACCTCACATGATTGAAAATTCACTCATTCATTGGATACACATTGTATGTGAGGGAGGCAGCCAAAGAAGTTTAAAAAAAAGTAAGATTAAGAAAAGTAGATGGGGCTTGGCATCTGTAGCTCAAATGGCTAGGGCACTGGCCACATACACAGGAGCTGGCAGGTTCAAATCCAGCCTGAGTCCACCAAGCAACAATGACAACTGCAACAAAAAAATAGCCCAGCTTTGTGGCGGGTGTCTGTAGACTCTGCTACTTTGGAGGCTGAGGCAAGAGAATCGCTTACGCCCAAGAGTTTGAGGTTGCTGTGAGGTGTGACGCCACAGCACTCTACCCAGGGCAACAGCTTGAGACTCTTGTCTCAAAAAAAAGAAAAGTAGATGGAAGGAAATGATAGATAAATGCAGAAGTTAATTGGCAGAATCAGAATTATAAATCTAATAGGGTTTTTGATATAATGAAAGAAAAAAAATACCTGTCCAATCTAAGGAAAGAATGAGTAAAGACAACTTTAATGATTTAAGAAATTTAAGATGTGGGTGGTGCCTGTGGCTCAAAGGAGTAGGGCGCTGACCCCATATGCCAGAGGTGGTAGGTTCAAGCCCAGCCTGTCCAGAAACTGCAAAAAAAAAAAAAAAAAAAAAGTTACCCATTATTAATCACTTTGAAACTCATAACTGATATTGATATAGACAGTTTTTTAGAAGGAGATGATCATTTATTAACAAGAAATAAAATACCAGAGCTGGCTAATAATTGATAAATGAAGTATAAAAGCCACAGAAAATGTACCCCTATAAGATCTGGGCTTATGTTGTTTACTGGGTGAACTTTTTGTTATCAGAGGATTCAGTGATTCTTTTAAAGGGAGCAGGTTTTAAAAAAACCTTCTAGTACTGGCAAGCGCCCATAGCTTTGGGTAGGGCACCAGCCACATATATGGAGGCTGGCAGGTTCCTGGCCTGGGCCTGCTAAACAACGACAACTACAACAAAAAAATAGCCGGGCGTTGAGATGGGTGCCTATAGTCCCAGCTACTTGGGAGGCTGAGGCAAGAGAAGCACTTAAGCCCAAGAGTTTGAGGTTGCAGTTAGCTGTGACACCGTGGTGCTCTATAAGGGTGACATAGTGAGACTCCGTTTCAAAAAGACAAACAAAAAAAACCTTTCTAGTAGAACCCTATTGCCAAAATCCAACAAAGGTAAATATATTTTAAAGTAACTTTGTTTATGAATGTAGATAATTCTATAAAATTAGATGTAATCCTATCATGCTTTAAACATAATTTCAAACTACAAAGAGGATGGTCCCTAACTCAGTGTTTGGGGTGCCGGCCACATGCACTGGGACTGGAGGGTTCAAACCTGGCCTGGGCCTGCTAAACAACAATGACAACTACAACAACAAAAAATAGCTGGGTGTTGTGGTGGGTACTGTAGTCCCAGGTATTTGGGAGGCTGAGGCAAAAGTATTGCTTAAGCCCAAAAGTTTGAGGTTGCTGTGAGCTGTGATGCCATGGCACTATACCGAGGGTAACATAGACTGTGTCTCAAAATAATAAATAAATCCAATGACCATATTGTCATTTCAGTAGAAACAGCAAGGCCTTCTCCCCAAAGCAGCCATTTTGATATGCTTCTGGCTGTTCAGAATGACTTTTAAATCCGAACAGGGACCAATGGTTCTGGCAAGAGCCCTGTAGTCTCACTGAACTGCTGTAGTTCCCAGAAAACCTCATCTACACCTCTCAACCTTTGTGCTTTTCGTTCTGCCTGGGTTTCCTCCCTCCCCTCCTTAACCACCTGTCAAGTGCTTATCCATGAAAAGCTTTTCGAACCTCTCATTTCCAGGGATAGGCTTGCCCGCTCTGCACCTTTTTGGCACCCCACACCTTTTTCTGTGTTTGCCCCTGTTCCCTAGCATTACACTCCTCCGTTCAGGCGTCTTCCTAGTGTGAGCTCTGGAGGGTAGGGACCAGGCTCCACTTTCTTACATCTGCAGAGCTTCATGTCTTGTTCAGCACATGAAGACACAATCCACAATGTGACCTACATGAGCTGTCCTATGATGGAGGGTGGACTCTGCAGCTATCAGAAACTCTGGAATTTGGAGGCACACCATGTGATGTTCCAGGCTTGTGCTAGTGATTTCCCAAACCATCCCTCAGGATCTTAGCTCCCAGACCAGGGGGTCAGCTAGCACTTGCTGTGTACCAAGTACTGGGCTAACCACTTGGTGGGTAGCTCCCTGGGTCCTCATAGCAGTGCTAAGAGAGGTACTACTACAACTCCTATTTTACTACTGAGGAAATAAGTCCTGAATTACCATGTAGTAGAGCTGGAGACTTGCCGGGGGTGTCTCAGGCTGAGCCACTCTCAGGATTTGCTGACCCGAAGTTCAGTTTCCTCTGGGAAGTAGTGCGTAGCAGGGATCAAGACCAGGTGTAGGGCCTGGGACTGGATGTATGTGAGGAAGCAGAAGGGCCACTAGCTCTTCCAGGCTGTTCATGCTGTTCTGTAATTTTCTTTTTTGTCTTAATGTATTGTGATCATCTTTCCATGTTGCGGTAGTTTTTTTTTTATTTTTTTTTTTTTGAGA
>NW_003852408.1:1727954-1728351 GCF_000181295.1 Otolemur garnettii | reverse complement strand
AGTCTGTACAATCTTATCACCCATGTATGTTTGTGTACCCACCACCACAGTTCAGATATGGAACATTTCCATCATTGTTCTTTTATAAGTCTTCTGCACCCACCCCCTCCACAATCTTTAGCACCCACTAAGCTGTCATCCATTCTGTGATTTTGTCATTTCAAGAATACAGTATAGGCCAGGGGCAGTGGCTCACTCCTGTAATCCTAAAACTTTGGGAGGCTGAGGGAGAAGGATTTCCTGAGCTCAGAAGTTCAAGACTAGCCTGAGCAAGAGTGAGACCCTGTCTCTACTAAATATAGAAAAACTAGCTGGCCTTTGTGGCAGGTATAGGGTGACCAGACATCCCGCTTTTGACGGGACAGTCCTGCTTTTTAACAATTTGCCCCTTGTCCTG
>NW_003852408.1:1722746-1727763 GCF_000181295.1 Otolemur garnettii | reverse complement strand
TCCCGCCTTACTGACATTAAAATCTGGTCACCCTATGCTAGATGTCCTACAGTGTAAAACAGGCCCCACATCCAAAATGTAAATAGTGCCCAGCTGTGAAACCCTGCTCTGCATTGACATCCTAAGGGGACACAGGGGATGCCCAGCAAGACAGGCTAGAGGGCTCTCTAGCTGGGTGAAATGCAGAGTCCCCTTATTATTCTAGGCTATTGTGATACTGTGGTATAAGAATGTATATTTGGTCTTTGTCCCTAGTTCCTGACATAGAATTCCTAAAACCCTTGGAATTTCCTGAGTGAGGTGAGTGAGAAGGGCATCTTTTGTTATTCATAATAAGGCCCTTACAAGTCTAGCAGAGTTTATTACTAATAAGGTGACTCCAGGTGGACCCTACAAGGCTTCTAGATGCTGATTGGTAGAGAAACCAGCCATGTCATTAGAGAGTAGGAACTTTCAGCTCCCTCCCCCTCCTGGGAGGGAGGAGGAGCTGGGAATTGAGCTGACCATGTCTATGTAATGGTACGGACTTCCATAAAATCCCTAAATGATGGCATTCAGAGAACTGGATGGATGAGCACATCCACATCCCTGGGGGCTGGGGCACCCCCACTGGATGGAAACAGAAGCTCCTGTGCTAGAGACCCTCCACACCTTGCCCTATTTGTCTCTTCATCTGGCTGTTCAGTTGTGTCACTTGTAATAAAGTGGTCATAGTAAAGTGTTATCCTGGGTTCTGTGAGCTATTATAGCAAATTATTGAACCTAAGCAAGGGGCTGTGGGAACCCCCAATTTGTAGCCAAGTTGGACTGTAGTGTGTGTAACCTGGGGACACAGTACTTATCTTGGAGATTTGGAGGAGGAGTAGTTTTGTGGGTCTAAACCCTTAACCCGATGGATCTGCAGTAACTCCAGGTAGTTTGTGTCAGAATTGAACATTAAATTGTAGGCGTGGCGCCCATAGCACAGTGCTTATGGTGCCAGCCACATACACCAAGGCTGGTGGGTTCGAACCCAGCCTGGGCCAGCTAAACAACAATGGCAACTGCAACAAAAAATAGCTGGGCGTTGTGGCAGTCACCTGTAGTCCCAGCTACTTGGGAGGCTGCAGCAAGACAATTGCTTAAACCCAAGAGTTTGAGGTTGCTGTGAGCTGTGATGTCACGGCACTCTACTGAGGGTGACATAGTGAGACTCTGTCTCAAGAAAAAACAAAGAGAATTAAATTGTAAGACACCCTGTTGGTGTCCACTAATAATTGAAAAGTGTGGGAAACCCACACATTTGGGTCAGAAATATTTTGGGAGAATTAGTTTTTTCTTCTAGCTGTGCACACACAGGCACACACTAGCTGCCAATGCTGAATGACTTCTGTTCACAGCACTGTGCTCAGCTCTTGATGTGGATCACACCATTCAGTTCTCATATTAACCCTGAGAAGCGAGTATCATTCTGATGAGGTGACGTGACATGCCCAAGGTGACACAGCAAGACAGTGTGAGGGCTGTGCTGTCTGGTGCTCTCTGTACTGCCTCCCTAAGATGTGTTACACAGAAGAGGAGCTTCCCTCAGTTGAAGGCGGTTCCAGGGCAGCTGCCATTTGCCACTGTTGTACATGAGAAAGGATACCCGGGAATAGTAAGGTCTAAGAGAACAGAGGTCTTCTCAAGGAGACCTCAAGGATACACCTGCGAGGTCCTCCCCATGGTGACTCAGCTCTTAGGAATTTGTAGAAACTTAACTTCCTGGGACCTGTAAACTAACGCTTGGTTTTGCTTCTGTAAAAGCCGGAGCCTGCTTCTCCAAGCTTGATTCAAACTGACCCATGAGAAAGGTACCCATGGGCCAGAACTTTTTGACTGGGGATAAAAAGAAGACTGAGCCAGTTGGGGACTGTGGCCATTTTGAATTCTGTGCTTACTGGCTGGAATAAAGTCCTTCCTCTTTTAAACACAGTGTTTGGGTGTTCATGCTGTTCGTTGGGCCTCATCTTCCTGCAACATATAAAGCAGTGAAGAAGCTAACACTCCAAAATATGACTCCTTGGTGTAAAGAATATTTTGAATTAAAGGCCATTCATGATCTGAAAGCATTGGAAGAGGCCTTTCCTCTATCTATATAACACCTGAATAACCCATCAAAAGGGGCTGCTTCACTTCCTTTTTACATACTAACAGACCTGGCCCCAAATCATTCAAAACACAGTATCTGTCTGTCAGGTTAATTTACAAGCCAATCTGTTTCCCTCCTACATCCCCCCAGCAACCACTCCTGCACCCATACTTTCCACTTTCTCCCCCTTCCCTTTTTTTTTTTTTTTTTTTTGAGACAGAGCCTCAAACTGTTGCCCTGGGTAGAGTGCTGTGACATCATAGCTCACAGCAACCTCCAACTCCTGGGCTCAAGCGATTCTCCTGCCTCTGCCTCTCAAGTAGCTGGGACTACAGGTGCCTGCCACAACACTTGGCTATTTTTTTCTGGTTGCAGCCGTAATTGTTGTTTGGCGGGCCTGGGCTGGATTTGAACCCGCCAGCTCAGGTGTGTGTGGCTGCTGCCTTAGCCGCTTCAGCCACAGGCACTGAGCCTCCCCCCTCCCTTCTACAAGATATCTATAAAGGTCTCTGACCATCACTGAGACATTTGGGTAATCATTCTTGTGGTTCCCGCCATGCACATGGTATTTGGAAATAAACTTTTCTCTTATTAATCTGCTGTAATTGTGAGTTGATCTTTCAGTGAACCAATAAAGGGAAAAGAGCAGGTTTCTCCAGGATGCCTACCCCAGCAAATTGCCTTCATTCACCCTCTTGCCTCCAGACTTGTGCCTACAGCCCACATTTCATTCATTCAACAGTTTGTCAGGACTTCCCTAAGCACTGAATGCAACAGACAAGTCTCTGACCAAGTCTCTGATGTCATGGGGCTTTTGTTCTATAGGGGAGATAGACAATAAACAAAGAATGAAAGAGGGGAAAACTTGCCCCATTGCTGAAAGTATGGAGGGGAGGCAAAGGGTTGCATGCAACAAAGACAGCCCTTTGGAACTTAGTTTCTGGTTAAACACAAGCCAGATTTTCTAGAATTTCTTTTTTGAGACAGTCATAATGTTGCAGGAAGATGAGGCCCAATGGAGAGAAAGAGTACCCAAACACTGTATTTAAGAGAAAAAAGGCTTTTTAAAAAAGTAATTAATTAATTTTGCACTTTTGGCTGGGGCCAGGCTTGAACCCGCCAGCCCCAGTATATGGGGCTGGCGCCCTACTCCTTGAGCCATAGGTGCCAGAAAAAGGCTTTTATTTAGCCGGCTGAGATAATGGCATAGAAGAATTTGAAGTGGCTATGCTTCCCGACTGGCTTGGTCTTTCCCTTTTTATCTCTAGTTAAAAAGTTTCAACCCACAGGTACCTTTCTCATTGGCTAGTTTGAATCAAGCAGGAGATGCTGTTCCAGCCCCCACAGAACCACAGGATTTCATAGAAGTGGAAATTTCCAGGTCCCAGGAAGTTAAGTCTACAAATTCCTAAGAGCTGAGTCAGCATGAAGAGGCCCCTTCAGGTGTATCCTTGTGGTCTCCTTGAGAGCACCTGTTCTCCTAGACCTCACCCTTCCTGGGTATTCTCTCTCATCACTATGTCGCCCTCGGTAGAGTGCCATGGCACCACAGCTCACAACAACCTGAAACTCTTGGGTTTAAGCAATTCTCTTGCCTCAGCCTCCCAAGTGGCTGGGACTACAGGTACCTGTCACAGTGCCCGGCTGTTTTGGATTTTCTACATTTTGAGATGGCTGCTTGATTGGCTTCTGGGAACAGAAGAGGAATACCTTGCTTAAGAACACGGCAGTATGAACATTTGGTTTTTAATTTTAATTTTATTTTGGTAGACATAAGGTCTTTCTATGTTGCTTAGGCTAGTCTTGAACTCCTAGGCTCAACCAGTTCTTCCATTTCAGCCTTCCAAAGTCCTGGGGTTATAGGCATGAGCCACCATGTCTGGCCAGTATGAAGATTTGACCATTGATTATAATTTCGTCACCCAATTACCTGCTAACTTCATCAGGAAAAATTCCTAGAAGTGGATTGTTTGAGATTAAAAATTGTTGGAATTTTTATGGCCATTGGTACATAGACTCAAACTACTCTTCCAGAAAGCCTTGCCAGCTTCCCCAGTTGTGCAAGCCATAGCTTTGCTATGGGGTGCCAGGGCTCAGTAAGTCACAGGTGCCAAAGGTGTGGACCCTTCCTGCCTCTGGGCCACAGCAACTGCCTCTCTTGAACCCAGGGTGGTGTGCTGAGTAGTTACTTTCTGTGTGTGACAAGCTATGTGTCCCCAGCCCTGGACAGAGTTAGACGTTCTTTTCCATCCTCATCAGTTTGATCAAGTGGGAATAGTGTCTCCTCGATGTTTTAGTTTGTATTTCTTTACCAATGAGGGTAAATATTTTTTATATGCTGATTCCACTGCATTTCTTCTTTTGTGACGTCCTTGTTCTTGTCCCTTACTCATTTTTATCACTAGGGTCGTTGCTTTTTTGGTACTGAGGTCTAAGTATCAAGTGGCCAGCAGAGGGCAGCAGTACATCAGCTGAGGGAACGATGCCGGTGCCTGAGTCAAGTATTTTCCCGGCAGAAGCAGTGCCTGGGGCCTGGGGTACTGGTATCAGTGGACTTGGGAGAAATTGAGAACACAAAGATGGTTAATTTTCTTTCTAAATTGGAGTGATCTGAAAGTCTATAGTGTGGCCTACGAACAAAAAGATGATTTTGAAAAGTTAAGACTTTCAAAGGTCCCAGAGCAGTTGGGTGAATTCTGTCTTGTAGGAGGCACCAGGAGTCCTCAGGTAGGGGGAACTTCTCATGTCGTTGGGGCACTGAGTGAGTCATAGGCTGTTACTAGAGCCTGGTGAGTGTGTGTGCACACCAATGCCCACTGTGCCCTTCAGAAAGTTCGCTGAATAGGCCCGGCGCCTGTGGCTCAAGCGGCTAAGGCGCCAACCACATACATCTAAGGTGGCGGGTTC
>NW_003852408.1:1721562-1722726 GCF_000181295.1 Otolemur garnettii | reverse complement strand
AGACTCGCTTGAGCCCAGGAGTTGGAGGTTGCTGTGAGCGTGAGGCCATGGCACTCTGCCCAGGGGGATAGCTTGAGGCTCCGTCTCAAAAAAAAAAAGAAAGTTCGCTGAATAAACTTTGCCATGTGCCACCAACCCTGAAATCATACATGGAATTGTGTATGCACTTATATAGTTTCCTTAAAAAAAAGTTTAGGGTGGTGCCTGTGGCTCAGTGAGTAAGGTGCCTGCCCATATACGTAGGGTGGTGGGTTCAAACCTGGCCCCAGCCATACTGCAACAAAAAAAAGGCCAGGCATTGTGGCAGGTGCCTGTAGTCCTAGCTACTCAGGAGGCTGAGGCAAGGGAATTGCCTAAGCCTAAGAGCTGGAGGTTGCTGTGAGCTGTGACGCAAAAACAAATAAAAATAAAAAACGTTTAATTTTGAAATAGTTATAGATTCTCAAGAAGTTGGGAAAATTATAGAGAGACCCTGTGTACCTTTTAACCAATTCTACTTAATGGTAACATCTTATATATGTATAATAGCTAAACTAGGAAATTGACACTGGTACAACGCAGGCCTTATTTAAACTTCATAAACTTTATACACACTCCTGTGTGCATGTATATGAGCGTACATGCACACATGTATGTGTGATTCCATGAAGTTTATCATATGTATAGAATTGTGTAACTCCCACTACAATCAAGACACAGAACTGCTCATCCTACCTCCTGTCCCTGACCCCTGGAAACAACTAATCTGTCCTCTGTCCTTAGAATTTTGTCATTTCAATTAGCTGGGCATGGTGGTGCATGCCTGTAGTCCCAGATACTTGGGAGGCTAAGTAAGGCAGGAGGATCCCTTGAGCCCAAGAAATTTGAGGCTGCAGTAAGCTATGATCATGCCACTGGGTTACAGAGTGTGTGATAGAGCAAGACTCTGTCTCAAAAAAAAAGTTATTTCAAGAATGTTACTTAAATTTATTTTTCAAGAAGGATCCAGAGAAGTCATATTCAAAGGCACCCACAATAAAGTGCTCGGTTTGCTGGACCCTGGCATAAGAAGAAGCCAAATAGGGGTAGACTCTATTTTCTTGTCGAGCAGTGCTAGGTGTTCTCTTGGTGTGAAGGAGTAATGACCAGCTTCTGTTGAATGTTTGCCATGTGTTAGGCACCAAC
>NW_003852408.1:1721257-1721542 GCF_000181295.1 Otolemur garnettii | reverse complement strand
TGCGTTAGCAGGAATGGTGGAGTAGGAGATGCCTATGCATGGAGGGCTCAGCTGGCAGCCAAAACCCAGGCAGGGCTAGAAGCCAGTCTTCTTGCTAGCAGGAGGCTTGGGAGCCACAGATGTGGCACTAGCCCTGTGCATGCTGTTGGCAAGGGAACTTGCTGACAGGGCTGAGTGAGCCATGGCTTGTCAGAGGGTGGCCTCCTGATCTACTGGTGGCACCAAATTTCTCTAAGTGCTAAGTGGCTTCCCAAGTCATGGCAGTAATTTGTGGTCAAATAAATA
>NW_003852408.1:1719647-1720596 GCF_000181295.1 Otolemur garnettii | reverse complement strand
TGGTAGAGTGCTGTGACATCATAGCTCACAGCAACCTCAGACTCTTGGGCTCAAGTGATTCTCTTGCCTCAGCCTCCCAAGTATCTGGGACTACAGGCACCCGCCACAACACCCAGCTATGTTTGTTGTTGTTGTTGTCATTGTTGTTAAGCAGGCTCGGGCTGGATTTGAACCCACCAGCCCAGGTACATGTGGCTGGTGTCCTAAGCACTGGGCTATGGCCGCTGAGCCTCAAAATATATCTTTTCATCTACAGGTTCTCCCTCATCCTTTCCTTTTCTTTTCAGTGTATCTCTGTTGAAGAATCCAGGCAATTTGACTCTGGCATTTCCACTGGATTTTGCTGGCTGCCTGCTCATAGGACAGTTCAGTATGCTCCTCTGTCCTCTATATTTGCTGCCCGTTGTCAGCTGGATCTAGAAGCCTGATCAGACTCCCCTTCCATCTCTTTGGCAAGGTGCTCGGCTGTGGTGTCTTCCTTCACTTGGGGCATAGGAGGCCTGGTGCCTCCCCCTCTGTGGTGTTCCTATTGTTGATGCTCAGGGCCTAGGCCCATTAATTTTACTGGGAGTTGCAAAATGGTGACCTTTTTTTCATTGAAATATGACTCTGATTTTATTACTCTTAATTTTGTCATTCCGTGTAATTCACAAGTAAATAGATTTTGAGAAAATAGACTAAGTGTTAGACAGATGATGGCAACATCAGTGAGACTGCTGAGGTGTTCTACATAAGGTAACGGAAAGACCCACAGCTACCATCACCACTATCAAATGATGATATTTCAATCCCATCATTTCTTTTTCATTTATTAACTGGAATTCTTTATAAACAGATGCTTTTGTTCATCTCCTATGAGGTAGACTCATCTAGGAGAGGCAATATAAATGTGTCCTTCTTCACTATACTGACCAGCTTGAAAAATAATGAATTAGTTTCTTTTTTTTTT
>NW_003852408.1:1708360-1719384 GCF_000181295.1 Otolemur garnettii | reverse complement strand
GCCTTAGCCACTTGAGCCATAGGCGCCGAGCCATGAATTGGTTTCTTATTATGCTCTGGAGGTAACCACCAATTCATTTTATTATTTTTTTTTTTTTTTTTTTTTTTGCAGTGTTTGGCCAGGTCTGGGTTTGAACCTGCCACCTCTGGCATATGGGGCCAGTGCCCTACTCCTTTGAGCCACAGCTGCCACCCTAAATTATTTTTTATTAAATCATAACTTTGTACATTGATGCATTTGTGGAGTTCAGGGTACCGCTTCGATATACAATGTGAAATGCTTACATTGAACTAAGCAACACATCCATCACAATTATACTCATTTCTAAATAGTTTTGAAATGTACCATTGCATCACGCACATTAGGTGAGGTCCCCCCAAATATGTTCCCTCCTCCCATATCCTCCCTCCCTTCCCCTCTCTCTCCTCTTCCTTTCTACTTTCTGGACTATAGTTATGTTTTGCCATTTGTATGAGTGTGTACTTTTTTTAATTTTATCATTAAAATTTTAATCATTAGGCATATTAATGTCACATATACTGTTATAAACATGTTTAAAAGCTATGTTTTACAATATGATACCAAGAAAACATAGTTGATATAGGTTATATAGGTGATCATTTTAATTGTGTAAGAAACATCAGAATACTGTTACAGTAAAAGAAAAATATCTTCTTTCTAATCATTCACATTCAGCAATAGTGAAAATGCTCTCCATACACATCAGCTCTGAACAACTCCCTTCATGTCTGTTTCAAACCCGCTATGCCCTCTATTGCTATTTTGATGATTGCACAGTTCGCCATACAAATGCATCCCACTTGGATCCTCAATAATAAGTCTGATGAGGCTGATAACTTCCCAATCACAAAAACTTAAGGTAAGTATTGTGCAAATAAGCATGGAAACCAGACCTGCTGTACTCAGGATGAACAGACAACTCTAAAAACAACACTGCACGTGTAACGCCTGCTGCATTTGTACGCACTGGCCCACATTCTCTGCCTTGCCTCCTCCTCTCTGGAGTGAAGTGTAATTACACTAGAAATTTACTAACAGGTGTAATATGAGAGAAGTGTGTTTAAGAAAGCAAGGCTTTCAGATAAGAAATCTCCAAATATTTTCTTTTTTTTTCTTTTTTTTTTTTTTTTTTGAGACAGAGCCTCAAGCTGTCGCCCTGGGTAGAGTGCCATGTCATCACAGCTCACAGCAACCTCCAACTCCTGGGCTCAAGCGAGTCTCCTGCCTCTGCCTCCCAAGTAGCTGGGACCACAGGCACCAGCCACAATGCCTGGCTATTTTTTGGTTGCAGCCATCATTGTTGTTTGGCAGGCCCAGGCTAGATTCAAACCCGCCAGCTCAGGTGTATGTGGCTGGTGCCTTAGCCGCTTGAGCCACAGGCACTGAGCCCAAATATTTTCTATTTTATGTATTTTTATGATCTTTCTTATAAAGAAGGAGTACTTTGTGTGCAACACTTGCAAATAGCAATAAGTCTACATTTCACTCAAGCCCAATTAAATATATGAAGCAGACTACAATGGCAGCAATGATTCCCAGGGCAGTGTGTGCAAAATCTAATATTTTGCTGTCTATTTACGTCACTGTGATCAGAAAAGAAATGTCCTAAACTTCCTTTCCCATTCCACTTGAACTGATTCCCCACAATTCTGACAACCATCTCCTGTGACATGAGGTTGTCATCAGCCTGTGTGATCCCCAGTTCACTCAGCCTTTTCTTCTTCATCTGGCCTTTTTGGGAGATGCAACAACTAGTTCATTTATAATTTCACAATTTCCCCTGACTGGCTCAGAAAGGTCGGATCTCTCATGAAGCTCCATTTGACCAGCTGCACACTGAACCAGCTCTTCCAGACCCACTCTTCCAGCTGCATCTGCCTCTCCACTCGTCTGAAGTCTAAGTGCTCTATTTTCTTGCGGTTGTCTAGCCTGGTCTCCATGCAGCTTGTGGGAGAGCGTATTGCTGGATGCCGTTGAGGCTCTGCCTTGGCAGCCCTGGAGGTTGGCAATGTGACCATTTTCCCGGTGCCCTCGGCCATAGCCCAGCGCGTCCCGACCGTTGCAGCTCGGTACATTTTCTTATCATTATGAGCTCATGGATTTAAGTATATTTGGTGGATTTCTGTTGCAATGATTGCTATGGTCAAAGCTGAAATTATCTCATCTTTGGCCAGTGGCAGGCTCTTTGGGTTGGTTCTTTTGATATAACCCCAGTAGAGTCTGATGGCTTCTGTGCTATCATGCATGTCACGACGTTCCAGGATCCTTTCGCATATTTTCCCATGCGTCCCTGATTGTTAGTGGGAAAGGACATTCCATGACCACCTGTGGACTCCAGGGATGTTTACAGTTGCTGGGTAGCTATGGTTTCTAGGTCTTTTCAGAGGACAGAAATAACGTAGATAGAATGATAGATAAAATACTTCACGAGTTCATACTGTTACTTCCTATTCAAATTTCAGGTTCTTTATTTGGCCTTAAAAAAATTACCACTATATCTATTTTCTTCCATACTAAAAATCCTGATTCTATATGACATAGGGGATGATAGTGAAAATATCCTCTAATTACTCATTTGTTTGGGGCAACAGGGAGCAATAATTCTAATGCTACCTCCACCAGAATAACTGAAAATAGTTTAAAGTAGTTCTAACTCCTTTTGTTATAGCTGTTTTATATCTACTTCAATAGAGCTTACGGCCTTACCATATTCTCTTCTTTTTAAACCCTATATAGTGTGAGTTTGAGAAGTACTTGTGTGTTTGATGCTCACCACTGGTTTATTTCTCTAGTGATCTTGTCCCGTCTTCTCTAACAAATTCTCCAGGAAGGGCTTGGAGGAATGATATTTCTGAGTTCTTATACCTAGATAACAGTTTGCATCTTTTATACTTGAAAGTTAGGTTCCCTGAATATAAAATTCTTTGCTCACAATTTTTCTTCCTTAGATATATTACACCATTTCCTCCTGATGCAAAGCAAAGCTGTTGAAAAGTCAGATGATGGAGGTTGCTGTGAGCTGTGATGCCATGGCACGCTACCCAGGGCGACAGCTTGAGGCTCTGTCTCAAAAAAAAAAAAGTCTGATGATTATTTAATTTTCTTTCCTTTATAAGTCACTATTGTCCTTTTCTCCCCTTGGTGCTGAAAGGGGAGAAATGTCTGGTAAATTACTGGTAAATTACTGGTAAATTACTGGTAAATTTAATGTCTGGTAAATTTACTTAAATATGTCTTGATGTTGTTCATTCTGAGTCCATTTTCTCAGGTATGCTGTATACTCTTTCAATACATATAAAGCTGTTATTAATCTGTATACTCTTTCAATACATATGAAGCTGTTATTAATCTGTTGTACAGTTGTGTACCACATAACAATGTTTTGGCAATGACAGGATGGTGGTCCCATAAGATTATAATGCTGTATTTTTACTGTACCTTGGATATGTTTAAATATACCAATAATTACCATTGTGTTACAGTTGCCTACAGTATTCAGTATGGTAATGTGCTGTACAGGCTGGTAGCTTAGGAACTAGACTATATCAACAGCCTAGGTGTGTAGTAGGCTACACCATCTAGCTTTGTGTAAGTTCCCCCTATGATGTGCACACAATGATGAAATCCCTAATGTGCACTTCTCAGGATGTGCCCCCATGGTTAAGGAACAGCATATCAGCTTTAAATCCTTTCTTCTCTGCCTCCTCTGGTTTATATTTTTATTTTTCCAAATTGTATCCAGTGACCATATGTTAGATCTGTAATCATCTTAAAGCTAAGGTAAGCTATCCTAATTTAGGGGGAACCATAGTTTCTTTCTTTCTTTCTTTTATTTATTTATTTTTTTTTGTTATAGTTGCAATTGTTGTTTGGAAGGCCCAGGCTGGGTTCGAACCCGCCAGCTCTGGTGTATGTGACTGGAGCCCTAGCCGCTGAGCTATAGCCTCTGAGCCCATAGTTTTTTTCTTGAAAAATGAATTATAGTTCAAGGCTGACATACCCTTTTCTTCTGAAAGTGCACTCCTTGGTCATTGGGAGGCAAAACAGTGTGACAGAAAATACCCAGCGTTGGCATCAAATCCACCCAGGTTCCCAAGTGGGGGCTTCTTAGACCTAAGTTTCTTCGTCAGTGAAATGGGTATACCCACATCCACCTCACAGTTTTCTAAGAATTAGATGAGAGCCTGGCTGGTTGTCAGCGCTCATCTCCAAATCCTTTCTTAATTGTCTCTTCTGCAATAATGTAGCGGGACCCTCTATTTGTCAGTAGAGGGCGCCGTAGGCACACTGGCGGAGGAAGGGGTTGCTCCTTTCAGGTGAGGCTCTTCATAGGCTCAAGCAGCGTGTGCGGCTTCTGCAAGGCTCAACTCTAGCAGCATCTGGTGCCAGCAAACAGCACATGGCACCTTCTGGTGGAGAGTGTCCCTTAGCACCCTCAGCAAACTTCCCTACCCATCTAGTGAGTCACGACTCTGTCCTCTCTAACTAGGTCTCGATTTCAGCCCTGGGTGTGGGAGACCTTTTCTTGGAACCTTTATCTCAGCCCAGGTGTAGAGGCTTTTCCCTTTATCTGCAACTCCTGTGTTATCTGTGTTATTTCTTTTTACTCCCTACAGAGCCATTTTCCTGTTACTCCAATCCTGTTATAGTTAGTAAAGCTTTATATTAATTTTTTCCTTTCCAAATGGCATTGTGGATTCTCCCTCCTCAATGGATCCTGAGTAATGCAATCTGGTATCAACATTTTTTTCTGAAATTTCAGGGTAGTTTCTTTTTCTTTTTTTTTTTTGAGACAGAGTCTCAAGCTGTTTCCCTGGGTAGAGTGCTGTGGTGTCACAGCTCACAGCAATCTGTAACTCTTGGGGCTAAAGTGATTCTCTTGCCTCAGCCTCCCAAGTAGCTGGGACTACAGGCACCAGCCACAACACCGGGCTATTTTTTTGGTTGTAGTTGTCATTGTTGTTTGGCAGGCCTGGGTTGGAGTCAAACCCACCAGATCTGGTGTATGTAGCTGGTGCCTTAGCCACTTGAGGTACAGTACTGATCTAGCGGGCCTCCAGTCTTTCCATATCAGCATATCGGTCCACCTCAGTTTTAAAAATGATTACATATTATCTCATTGTATGGATGTACTGTAATTGATTGAACTAGTTTCCTATTTATAGATTTAGTGTACCCTGCAAGTATATCCTTAAATAAATTCAAAGCACTGAACTTGCTAAATTGCCAGATCCGTGTTTATTTTTACAACAGTATATAAGTACCTATTTCTTTAAACCTTCTCCAACGCTGTTATCAATACTTTAGTTTTTGTTAATCTTATTCTGTAGATGAAAAACTGTTTCTCATAATTTTGATTTGTCTCTTTAATTATGAATGAGACTGAGCAGTTTTTGATGTTTTTTTGGACCAGACTGTCTCTGAGTTGATATCATTTTGTGATATCTTTTCTCCATTATTCTATTGGATTGTGTTTGGCCTTTTTCTCCTTTTTGATAGGAGTTTTCTAGGAGTTTTCTGAGAATTAAGAAACTCTTTAGTCATCTGTGTTACAACTTTTTTTGTTGTTTATTTTTTTTCTCTTTGTGGTATAAAAATATCAAGTTTTCATTTAACTCCATTTATATTTTCCTTTAGGCTTCCTGGATGCGATATAATTAATAAAAATATCATTTAAATTTTTTTACTAATATTTCTATTAGATGTTCTTTTTTTTTTTGTTTTTGTTTTTGAGACAGAGTCTCAAGCTGTCCCCCTGGGTAGAGTGCCATGGCATTACAGCTCACAGCAACCTCCAACTCCTGGGCTCAAGCGAGTCTCCTGCCTCAGCCTCCCAAGTAGCTGGGAGCACAGGTGCCCGCCACAACGCCTGGCTATTTTTTGGTTGCAGCTGTCATTGTTGTTTGGCGGGCCCGGGCTGGATTTGAACCTGCCACCTTAGGTGTATGTGGCTGGCACCTTAGCCACTTGAGCCACAAGTGCCAAACCAGATGTTCCTTTTAAACATTTAAGTATTTGATCTCTCTAGAAGTCTTTTTCACAGTGAGGGCTGAGATAAAGATCCAGTTTTATTAATTTTCTGAATGGTTAGCCAACTTCCTAACAGCATTAATTGATTAAACCATCATTTTTTCAATTGGCTTAAAATGTCCCCTTTGTTATATCCTGAGTTCCCAAGTGTATTTGGCTTGCTCCTATAGCCTCTTCTGTTTCATTGCTGGTTTGACTATTCCTAAGTACTAAAGGTTTTTCATCACAATTTAAAACTAGCTACTTGCCTAAATTCTTTAGATATTACTAATTGTAGTCATCATTTTTCTATTAATTCTTTTAGATATATAAGTATTTGGTGACATCTACAACTAACACATTTTTTTTTGCCTGCTCTGTTCTAGCATTTATATCTATAATTTCTTTCTCTTGGTCCTAATATGAATAGAAATGTTTTTTCTCCATTATGCATGGCACAGTCTTTGGCTTAAGTGTGCACATTTTGTTATGTGAACTTGTTTAGTAGTAGTTAATAATAAAGGACTTTTATAAAAATCAGGAATAGAGGTTAAATTTTGTTAGTTGCCTATTTAGTACCTAAAGTTTATCATGACATTTTCCTTGGATTTATTCATATTAAAAATTATAATAATAAATTTTCTCATGTTGAGCAGTCTGTTTATTCTTAGACTTGAACTCCTCTTGGTCATGATACGTTATTCTTTTAATGGTCTACTGAATTCTATATTCTAAGACTTTTCTTTTTTTTATTGCAAACAGGAGAATTTATGGAGAATATATGGAACACCTGGTTACTCATCACTTAGATTCATCAAATCTTTGTATTTTTGACATACTTATTTCAAAAATAGAAAGCATTGTAGTTTAAAGCCCCTAGTTTTGCCCTCCTTCCTCAATGTTAACATCCTAAATTTGAGGTTTATCATCCCATGATAAGTAACATTCCATTTTATAATAAATAAATTCTGATGTATTTATTCACTGTGGCATCTAATTGTTTTCCATACAAAACAAACTCTTCTTTTTCCATCTTTCTACTGGATTTTGATTTTTTTCCTATTATTTGGCAGAAGCTCTTTATATATTCTAGATAGCAATCCATAGTCAATTATTATTATTATTATTATTATTTGAGACAGAGTCTCACTTTGTCGCCCTGGGTAGTGTGCCATGGCATCACAGCTCACCGTAACTTCCAACTCTTGGGCTTAATTGTTTCACTTGCCTCAGTCTCCCAAGTAGCTGGGATTATAGATACCTGCCAGAATGCCTGGCTATCTAAGACTTTTTAAAAAATGTTTATGCCAATACACATGAGATTGATCTTTATCTGTTGTGCAGCCTTTCATGTTTTAGTATGAATGTTATATTGACTTTTAAAAATTTCTTTAAAATAAAAACAAAAGAAGAAAACAAATGTTTCTTCTAAGAAAAATGCAAAGTTATGATTTAATAAAAAATTATTAATAAAAAAATAGCAAAGAAAAATGGCCAAAGGATCTGAATGGACACTTGAGATAAACAGATAGATAGATAAACAGATAGATAGATAGATAGACAGATAGATAGATAGACAGATAGATAGAGGTCCAATAAGCACATGAAAACCTGCCCAGTGTCATTAGCTAACAGGTAATGCAACTCAAATTCACAATGGGATACCACTTCACACCACTGGAATGGTTGTAATTAAAAAACAGATAATAACAGGTGCTGGTGAGGATAAGGAGAAACTGAAGCCCTCATATATTGCTGGTGGGAATGTAAAATGGTAGAGCCACTTTGAGAAACAGTCTGGCAATTTTTCAAAAAGCTACATAGAGAGTTACCATTTGACCCAACAATTTCACCCCAGTATGTACCCCCCCAAACTGAGAACAGGTCCACACAGAAACTTGTACACAATTGCTAACTCATAGGGCGTGGTGGGCAGGCATGGGTTAGACAGAGTCCTGACTGGGTCCAGGCCCATCCTTTCTCTGAGACAGATTCGTGTTAATCAGATGTATGACACTGATGTATCAACAAACCCAAGAATGCCTATTTAGTTCATTTGTTGGTGAGAAATTGTTGCTGCCAGAAGAATTGGAAAACGCCTGGCCCCACAATTTGTGAACGGTTTTCTCTGTGACTGACCCATATTTGGAAAAGCAAACCATAAACAGGAGATTGTTTGGGAGAAAATGGAATGAGGACAAGGAAACATTTCCCTCACTTTTTTTCCTGTCAAGTGACGTAGTGGGAACAGAGAAGGACTGGCTGTCATCAGGAGAAGGAAACTTGATGAATCAATAGCTACTGGCCCTGGGTCAGTGGAGGAAGACATATCCTTCTCTCAAAGGGGTGGCTTTCGCCAAGGGGCAAGAACGCTAGAGGCCATGGGAAGAGCCTCCCCCCACCAAGACTTTGCAAGCCCTGCTGTGTAGGAGACACCTGAAAAGAACCACCTTGGCAATAAGGGAATGGGGAAGGGATTTAACATCACTGGTCTCTCGTTAAAGAGCACGTAAGAGCAGGAGACATTATTGCATAGTAGTCTCCACACCTGTGGTGTATCACTTGTATAAATAGTCTCAGGAGCAGCTGCTGCTCGGACTAAGGCTGGCGGACTGCTGCTGAGATGCTTGCTCCTATTAATATTGACTGTGACTTCTAAGGTGCTTCTGCGCCTGAGACCTGAATGAGACATACCCAGAGTGACAGTGTATAGCGGTCCACGTCCTGACAGTTCAATGTGTTGGGGCCAGTGGCCTGGCTTCCTGGCTCCAACACTGCTGTATAGTCTGTGGCTGGCCGCCTTCTGGGAGATGTGCTCTTTTTTGAAATATTTCTTCTGAGGATCTCCAGCAGAGTCTTAGAGGCCTGAGAGCGCTCCTCCATCCATCAGATGGGGTGGGTAGCTCTGCCATACCATTTCCAGGCTTTTTGTGATAGATAATTCTTGGAAGGCAGACTTTTTCCCCATCTCTACATTCTTGGGAAGTTTGAGGAAAGCCTTGTTGCAAGTGCCAAAGAGTGTTGTCAAACACTGATGTGACTAATCTAGTACCACAGCAGGCCCTGGGGCATGGGACCTAAAGTGTGACTTCCTTCCTGTGAAGACACTGAGTGTGGTCACAGGCACCTGCACTTCTCCACTTGACCAAGCAGTCCAAGGGGACAGGAGGATGATTATCAGTTCTTCTGTGTCATGAGGAAGGAGTTCATGGGCCCCCTCCACCTGGAACAGTGAATTTGTCAGCAAGTGCTCTATTTGGAATGGCAGGCCCTGGGTGGCGGTCTAGCCATTTGGGTTTTCCTTTGAGAGGCAGCTGGAAGAGGGTTAAATTCTGTGCATACGATGCTAATTCAGGGAGATTACTCAGCTCTGACACTCTATGACCTCATAAAAATGTAAACACCCTTTTTCTCATCTATATGTGACCCTAGAAAAAAATTAACCTGGCCTCAACCATAATTTATGTAGGAGTATTATATCCACTTATACTTTATTTTTTTATTTTTATTTTTATTTTATTTTTGAGACAGAGCCTCAAGCTGTCCCCCTGGGTAGAGTGCTGTGGCATTACAGCTCACAGCAACCTCCAACTCTTGGGCTCAAGCGAGTCTCCTGCCTCCGCTTCCCAAGTAGCTGGGACCACAGGTGCCCGCCACAACGCCTGGCTATTTTTTGGTTGCAGCCGTCATTGTTGTTTGGCGGGTCCGGGCTGGGGATTCGAACCCGCCACCTTAGGTGTATGTGGCTGGCACCTTAGCCGCTTGAGCCGCAGGCACCGAGCCTCCACTTATACTTTAATGCTGTCACCAAAAGTCTCCCTCATCTTTGTCACTAAATGACATGCTGGAAGTTTATTACGTGGCACTGAAGATTTATGGTGCTTAGGAGATGCATAGTCTTCCGACACAAACAGGAGCCTTGGAGAGTGCCACAAAACAAACTAGCTTAACTTTCGTCAAGAATGCCTTCTCTTCTTAGCTGGGAAATGATCACAAGCTAAATTTCTTTGTAAATAATGTGTTTCTAAAACAATTCTTTATAACTGTGTCCTGGGGCCTGGTGTCAGGATCTGCCACAGAGGCCCAGGGCAGGACATACCCCTGGGACGTGGGCATGAGGCACAGCAGGGCAAGCTTGACCCCTCCTAATCTCTCTCTCTCCCCAGATTTAAATGTGTGCTCTGCAGCAGGGCTGGACACCCCCGCCCCCAGCTTTATCTCTCACAATACTTTACCCCAAGTGAATGTTCTCCTGTCATCTGGGTCCCCCTTCTGCTGCTGCCCTGCTCTGTTTCACCTTCTTTCAAGGCCATGTCTTAAAACTTCACCTCCACCCAGTGTATCTCTTCCTTCTCTACCCCACTCCACCAGCATCCCTGGTTCCCCTCTCAAGGTACTTACCTAAGATGCTAGGTACGTAGTATATTTGAGTCTTTATCTATCTCCCTTGGATTATAGACTACTGGAGGCCTTCAGAGATCCTTTGATCTCTGTATGACTTCCAGCTGCTGCCCTTAATAAGCATTCCATTTGATGAAAGGTGAGAAACGGTTCTTTCTTGTTGGTTTAAGGTGCAGGTGTTTTTATTTCTAGGTGGAATATATCCCCTATTTCCCCTCCCTTCCTTTTCTTTCTCCCAGGCCAGAGGCCAAAGTTTTAGCCTCAAACTCAACCTCAAGCTCCAGGCTTCAAGTGATTCTCTTGCCTCAGCCTCCCAGGTACCTGGGAGTACAGGTGCCCATCACAATGCCTGGCTAATTTTTCTATTTTTAGTAGAAATGGGGTCTAGCTCTTGGTCAGTCTGATCTTGAACTCCTGAACTCAAGGGATCCTCCTGTCTCAGTCTCCCCTAGTGCTAAGATAACAGGTGTGAGCCATGGCACTCAGCCAAATTTCCTGTTTTCTTCCTTGAGTAGGGCCAGTTTTTATCCCCTTGCCTATTTATTTTTAAGATCTTAGTGTTGATCAATTAAATTTTTTTTTTGGTCTTTCTA
>NW_003852408.1:1707107-1708279 GCF_000181295.1 Otolemur garnettii | reverse complement strand
GGGGCCTGATGGCTGTAGGAAGAGGGGGCCGCCTCCCCACCCTGTTCAGAGTTATCCTCATCTCTAACTATATATTCATTTCTGGCAATGTTTAGACAATGTCTGCCTCCTGCCCTTTGCTGGCTGGTCATGACCTTCTAAAAACTAGGACCATTTTGACCTTGTTCACTGCCATATTCCTATTGCTAGGGAAGTAGTTAAAAATAAAGTTTACTTAGAAAACTTCTCCATAAAGGTAGAAGAGAAAGAAAATAGTTTTACTATTGAATAAGCATTAATCTGGGCTGTGATGCATATCTCAGGCAATCCACAAAAGAGACTGCAAGATAGAAAGAATTGTCACCTCTTTAAATAGCCAGGCAAAGACAACCTATTAAGTATGTGTTAACTTTCTTCATCCAGAGGAAAAATAAAGCACCTCATGTATTTTCAACAAGCAAGACGTTACATTTTGGAGCCAAGCACCGAGGCTTAAACTCCCTCAGACACAGGGAGACAGGGGCCTATCCTTCTTGATAATCACATTTTTTTTTTTTTTGACAGTCTCACTCTGTTGCCCTGGGTAGAGTGCCATGGTGTCATAGCTCACAGCAACTTCAAATTCTTGGGTTCAAGTGATCCTCTTGCCTCAGCCTCCCGAGTAGCTGGGACTAAAGGCGCTTGCCACAATGTCTGACTAATTTTAGAGAAGAGGTCTCACTAGCTGGTTTGGAACTCCTGAGCTCAGGCAATCCACCTGCCTCAGCCTCCCAGAGTTTTAGGATTACAGACTGTGAGCTACTAGGCCTAGTCTTTGATGTCCACATTTTTTAAAATTATTTTTTTATTTTTACATATACATGTGATTATTAGGTTTCCACTTTTTGCCTTCACAGAATTAAAAAGGCTTAAAATTTACTAACAATAACAATGTTTAAGATAAGGACTAGAAACAAAAACATTGTAAAGAATGAATGAAGATAAATACATTCAGAAAAGAAATCAGATGATTGCTGCAACGAAGTATTGAGCAATAATAATAATAGTAATGCAAAGAAAGTAATATTCACATTGTCAAATAAGAGTATGACTATAATAGAATGCTTTGACTCTGAGGGTTAGTATAGAGTCATCATTTAACTTACTTTTTTCAAAGTCTCAAAAAATAGACAACTAGTATTTATAAATAAAAA
>NW_003852408.1:1697793-1705696 GCF_000181295.1 Otolemur garnettii | reverse complement strand
AAAAAAAAAAAGATTCTGGAAACAAATTGCTGCCTGCCTTAGGGACTGCACTGCCCTACTGAGGGGCTCTTACCTCCCCACCTGCTGCTTCTGGCTTTCCCCCCTGGACACTGCCTTCTCATAGGTCAGAGGAGACCAGGAGGTGCGAAGGAGCCTTCCCCTACCAGGGTGGGGCTGGAGCTTGGCTTGGGTGGGCAGAGGCCTCTCCATAGTCCTAGGGGCACTGGTAGAGTCCTGGGGGGCATCTGCGCCCAACAAAGAAGCCTTGTTGCTACCTCTTCTGGGATCTGGAATTCTGAGGGACTCCTGCTGGTTACCTGGAGTCTTTTAATGCCTAAGGATTTTCAAACAGTTGCCTGTCAGTGTTTGGACAGCCTGACCAGACACAGGAACAAAGCCTGAGGTCCAAGGTTCCAATAGGAACCTGCTTGGAACTGGAGGGTATTGGGATTTTCCACCGAAATGTTGACTATGGTTTCTCACTTTGGACCCACATGAAGTGAAAAGCTTTTCCTAGAGCATTTTCTTCATCTGCTGAGAGGGGGCAAAGAATGTGACGGTGGTGTGTAACAGTAACAATGCTGGCTTTGTACAGTAAGCCCCAACATTCCCCCTACCCCCTCACCCCCGTGTACGCACATGCCCTCATGTGTATGTCTTTATATTAGATCATTAAATTAAGAGTATTTCAAAGCAGAAAATAATGTGGATTTTTAGATTGAGACCTAAAGTGATTTCTGAACTTGCTCATTATTGGGTGAGGACAGTCACTTGTGCCAAGCCATCAGGGTCCATATGGGGATGACGGCCCTACCTAGCCCCATTCCCTGGACCCTACACAGGCCACCTCTAACCCCTTTGCTGGTATATGCACCTGCTCCTCTTTGGTGCAGAAGGGAGATAGTAGAATCCACAGACAGGGAGGTAACTTGAAGGTCAGCCACCCACTCTGTTCACTTCCAAAATAAATTTGCACAAGGATTTTGTTGTTGTGCCCTTCCTGGGCTTTCCACTTTTCAAAGTAAAGGCAGTGGGTTCTCCCACTGCTTATTCTCTTTCTACCATAGGAGCTCATTTTGCAGTCCAACTAACTCATGAGAATGTTAAATGGCACACAATTGTGATAGTCATTGCCATTTTGTTTCTGTTTGTTTGATTTTTGGATGCAGAGCTCCAGGTGTAGCAATTACCGATTGCATTTGAAAGAGAAGAGAGTCAAATTTGGTGATGTCAGAAGAGTTGGATGCGTAAAATGCTACATGTTGGCAGCAAGGCTTGATGTGCATTTCAAGAACAAGATGGAAACAATCCTCCCATGTTCGCAGCTACAGACCACGAAACTATAGGCTCCTAAGGAGCAGACACTCAGTGAGCATTAAAAACATAGGCCAATGGGCTGTCTCAGACATGGCTGGTGTCAACTGGTAAAATCTCTTTCCCCCAAATGAGGAAGCCATTTGGCATGAACGCTGATGTTTTAACTTTCTGACCCACTAAGTTCTAGAAATTCTATCCTAAGAAAATAATTCTAAACATCATGAAGGGTCAACGCCCAGTTCTATCCAACATAACATTATTATGCTAGGAGAAAAAAGCAGAACAACTTCATCGTAAGCGTATGTGGGGATAGGTAAATATTTAATTTACTCGTGCTCTACTTTGTTTTTTCTGGTTGCAAGGAGAAAAGGCTCACGTGGAGCTTTGCTGTAAGGATGTAGAAGCTGGTGCCAGGAAAGCTGCTCAGACCCAGCGGCCTTGGGGTCTCTGCCCTTTCTCCAGGGTCTTCCTGCAAGTCTCACCCCGTGATAGCTCCACTTGCTTTGTGAGTCTGTTTTAACCTTCACTTGCTCTGGTCAGCCTTTATGTGGCCAACACACATATCCATTGCCTCTTTCTTCCTTGCTAACAAAATCCCTCCTCCCCTCCTCCCCCCCTCCCCCCAACCTCCCTTCTGGAATGGGCAGCCCAGAGCTGGATGCTGATTCTTCTCTGGTTTCTCCCCTCTCTCTGCAGCTCTGGGACAGAGGCAAATTGAACATTCCTTCAAATGCCATCTGAAGACAAAATCCAATCTGCTTTTAAATTCTTTTTAATTTTTTTGCAATTTTTGGCCAGGTTGGGTTTGAACCTGCCACCTCCGGCATATGGGGCCGGCGCCCTACTCCTTTGAGCCACAGGTGACGCCCCTGCTTTTAAATTCCTTTAAAACCATTCCATAAAATACAAATTGCTTGTCAACTTTATAAATAGCAAGAAGCAGTGAGTCTGGCTCATCTGTACATTTGTTAAATTCATCAAATTGGTCATTCGGAGAAATTGGTGAAAGAATCCTAAAAATGCTAAATGTTGGCAAAACAGAAAATGACTCCTAAAAGAATTCAAGAGAAATCAGTATAAACTGAAAAACTCTTATGTGAAAAATGTTACGAATTTGGAGTATCGTCATATAAAGAGCACGACCAGAAAAAGGCTAAATTAATCTTCTAGTTTTCAACAATTTGAACATTGCTTAAAATGCTGGTACGATATTAAAGAAGAATATGACATATTTAAACAACATATTCCTAAAATGATGTTTGGAAAGTTGGTGTCCTAAGCTAAATTTGGTGAATTGATTATTTGGTGACCAATTGATGAAAGATGGATTCTCTCTCTATTTTGCTCTCTGTCCCTCTGCCCTGGGTGTCTGTCTCTGTCTCTCTCCCTGGGTGGTCAGGTCCCAGTTTCTCTTTGCACAACGCTGCTCTCCTGCCTTCAGCTCCCCCATTCTTCCTCTGGCAGATGCGCCTCCCCCGTGCCCCAAGCCTAACTCCCCATGCCATGCCATTCGGTGCTCCTTGACTCAGGCCTATGTCCGAATCTCACATTCCGGGAGAGAGGAGCCGCCTGGCTGGGCTCAGGGTCTCACTGATCAGGTGGGACTGCGTGGGGCCACATGAAGCCCCGCCTTCAAGCATCCTCCCCCGAAGACCGGGATGAGGCGGGGTCCCCCTGAGCCCCGCCCCTGTCTGGATCCTCCCATTCTACCGGAGGATCCTGTCCTGGAGATTCCCCGGGGATCCCGGCCATCCCACAGCTCCCACGGGTCGCCCATGGACATCTGGCGTCTCCCAGGCGCCCTCCTCTGAACCTATGCCGTGATCTGAGTGTCCTCGCAGCACCCTGCTGTGACAGCGCGCCTTCACACTCGTCTTCTATTGGCCTTCCCAATCTGGGCGTACATTCCCAGAGTCCGGGACTTGGTCTTCGCCAGGGCTACGGCCCTCGTTCCTACAGTCGTGCCTGACACTCGGAGAATGTCTGTTGAGTGACAGAAATAGATTCACCTTCCTTCTAAGGAAATACCCTAGGTCTTGTCCACGAGTTGCCCCCAGGACCACTTCGAAAGCAAGGAGCACAGTTCCCCGGTGGTGGCGGTCCTCTGCCTCAGCCCTGGCCTGCGTCTTCTCCCGTCATCATGCCCCGCCCCTAGCCCTGACGGCCACCTCCCCAGGAAGGGAAGAGGTGAAAAATCTCTTTACTTTTTCCAACGAGCTTCAGGATTATTGGAGCTGTTTCTCAGAGAGTTCCATTGAAATTTTAATTGCTATTACTTTATTTATTTATGTATATGTTTTTGGGACATAGTCTTACTTAGTTGCCCTGGTAGAGGGCAGTAGTGTCATTGCTCACAGTGATGGACTCAAGTTGCTCAAGCTCAAGTGATGCTCCTGCCTCAGCCTTCCAAGTAGGTGGGACTACAGACACCTGCTAGTAGAGATGGGGTCTAGCTTTTGCTCAGGCTGGTCTTGAACTCATAAGCTTAAGCAATCCACCCTCCTGGGCTTCTCAGAGTGCTAGGATTTCAGGCGTGAGCCACCCTGCCCTGGCCATATTTATTTATTTTCTTGAGACAGAGTTTGACTTTGTCTCCCTGGGTACAGTGCTATGGTGTCATAGCTCACAGCAAACCCAAACTCTTGGGCTCAAGAGATCCTCCTGCCTCAGCCTCCCAAGTAACTGGGACTACAGGTGACTTTTCTAGAGATGCGGTATCACTCTTGCTCAGGCTACTCTGGAGCTCCTGAGCTCAGGCAATCTACCCATCTTGGGCTATTACTTTAATTATATACATTCATTTGAAAGACACTGTTAGAACACTGAGTCTTCCCACGGCGAGCATGCTCTATCTCTATTTTTCTGTTTTCCTTAAAAAACCCTTAGCCAAATTCCATAGTTTTCATATAGTTTCTTCATATTTACTGTGAACTAATTTCTAAGGGGGCTTTATTTTTACAGTTGCTATTGTGTGAGGAGAGGCCTTTCTCCTCCCCTTTTATTTTCTGATTGTTGGTAGGGAGGAAAGGAATTTGTTTGTGAATATTTACTTTGTATCCTTTCACTTTATTTATTTATTTTGAGATAGTGTCACTCTGTTGCCCTGGGTAGAGTGCTATGGCATCACAGCTCACAGCAACCTCAAACTCTTGGACTCAAGCTATTCTCTTGCCTCAGCCTCCCAAGTAGCTGGGACTACAAGGGCCCACCACAATAACTGGCTATTTTTTAGAGACGGGGGTCTCGCTCTTGCTCAGGCTGGTCTCGAACCTGTGAGCTCAGCAATCCACTTGCCTCGGCCTCCTAGAATTCTAGGATTACAGGCATGAGCCACCGTGCCTGGCCCTATCCTCTCACTTTAAACCCTTATAAATTCTAAGAAGTTTTCATTTTATTATCAACTATTTCATTTGATTATAAAATCACATTTATTTAGAAATGATAATTTTATCTCTCTCCTTTCTCTTGTTCTAGTTGTACCTCTTTTTCAGCTGTTTCTTGTTGTATTCAGCACAGCAGAGCCTTTCTTAAGTAAACCTTTAGTTAGGGAAGATATTCAGGACTCCACAGAATATTTAAAGAACAGAAACCATGAAAATGACACATCTCGATTTCTGGGATGCTGCCAATGCAGTACTTAGAGTAGATTTATTGCTCCCACTGCTTATATTAGGGAGGGGGGAAAAGAAGAGAAACAATAAATCAAGTCCATACCTAATGAACTCTGTTCCCTTTAAGCTACAAACCAAGAGAAAGGAGAAAAGGGAAGTAATAAATCTAAACAAAATGGAGGAAGAAGAGAGAATTGATAAACTTAATCAATAGCACGTGGGAGGAAATGGCCCTTCTGCAGGGTGGGGTGGGACAGGATGGAGGGTGGGGACAGGCCTTGCCGGGGAGCCTGGCTCTTCCTTCTCATTATATACCTGGGTGCAGGTGGGTTTGGGACAGCATTCTGTTGACCCTGTGGCCACCCACCGGCTATGGACTTTTGACTGTAGTTTTTTCCCCAACTAGTACCCTTGGAATATCCACAAAGAGGTAGAAAATGCTAAAAATCAGGAATGTACCCAAATAGACTGGGCAAAGCTGGGGGTAAGTAGTGAGTGAATCCTGTCCTGGGTCTTACACCACACTTTGTAGATCCAGCCCATCTAACGCTACTGACAGGGTTTTCCTTTTCCTCTGTCTTGCTTTTTTTTCAGATTTCTTTTCAAAATTCCACCCTGATGGAGAAAAAAGGCAACCTCTTGGTTTTGCCTGCTTTTAGGCCAGAGCATTTGGGGATAAGGTGCAGGGCACAAGTGGCCAGTGTGGGCACAGAATGGGGAGACTGGGAATGCTGGGTCCACAACCCCTTTTTTGGGCTGCCTGTTTGGAAGATTTAACATTATGGTTATTTTAAGAGAAAATTCCCTTACAGTTGGTCTTAAAAAGACATTAATAAGCCATTAGCCAAATTCTAAAAAGCAGCAAATGCAGATTAATATATTCTGAAAAAAGGAATGAATTAATACAAAATATTTTTTATGAGCAAAATGAAAGGATCAGCTTCTCAGCAGTCTGCTTGTATGTTTTTGTAACAAAATGGAAATTAATATCTTCCCAGGGGCTCATCATCTATTCCTCTTAACTCAATGTAATCTGCAGCAATTCTTTAAAATAGAGAAGAAAAAGCTCCCAGCTGCTTTTTTGAACAAGCAAAAAGGCAGAAGGACATCTTGGCTCAGATCTGGGTTCTTAGAGTTCTGCTAAGAGTAGCTGGGTGGCCTCTTTGTTTTATAAGGGAAGGAGAGTTAGCTCCCATTTTTGGAGGGAGGGAACAGGAGTGTGGGTTGGTGTTGCACTGGCTTAGTAGAGGCTGGCCTCCCTGCTGAGCTGAGCTCTGGAGGAGCAAATCAGGACCTCCTGGAAGGGAAGAATGGTGACCCCAGCCCCTTCTCCCTGAGATCTGAAGTTAGGAAACTTGCGAGGTCTCCTAGAGGGCTCTGGCCAAGGTCTTCTGGCTGAAAGGGTTACAGTAGTGCTCCTGGCACAGTGTGGACTGAGGCCAGGAGTCCTGGGGCTCAACCACTGTGTTAGTATGGAGGTTTGGGGAGAATCCGGAGCTTATGAAGGTGACCAAAGAAGGCTGCCATTGGGTCAGGGTCAGCGGGGCATCTCTGCAATGGTCCATAGATTGTGGGATTAGTTCTTAGAAGTGACTGTGGGTGGCAGCAACAGAGGCAAAGATGGCAGCTGGCTCTACCTGCCTAATGTGGGCTAATGTGTTGGGCCTCAAGGTGGAAATACTGAATGTCCTGGCAATAGGAGCCTGTAAATCTCCAAAGAAATGTGCCTCCCTATGTGTATGAAGCTGGTGAAGTAGTTTACTGTTCCCTCTGAGCACTTAGTGCTGTATGTTAATTTGCAATATTTTGCAAAATCAGGTTAGTTTGGGCAGCTTTTTGTTTGTTTGTTTGTTTTGTTTTTTTTGGTTTGGGCAGCTTTATGAAAGCAAACAGTTTCATCCTAGTTGCTGTAAAAGACATTATTCTACTCCTTTTTATGGCTGGGTAGTACTCTGTGGCGTATGTATAACACATGCATTCACAGAAAGAGCTTTTCATGTGTGGGTCCTGGAAGTGGCACATGTCACTCTGGGCATATTCTACTGGCTGTAGAATGTGTCTTCTTCATCCAACTGCTGGAAAATGAAATCAGGCAATGCCTGAGAAGAACAGGAAATTGGCCGGTGAATAGCTACCAGTTGTGCCTGTAAGGGAGGACCTCCTGAAGTTCTCCTAAGGGACCCTGTAAATTAGACTAACAGAAGACAGATAACCAGGAGGAAGAAACAGAAGTTTTTTAGCATGTGCATCCCCCCTAAAAGCAGAAGTTAGAAGTGGGAGTCTCTATACTGTACCCAGCTTAGTCCTAGAAAGGAAGGGGGAGAAAGGGCACTTAGGGAAAGCAAATGACTTTTTGGAAAGATAAATGGGCCTTCAGAAAAATAGATGGGAGGTGTGTGAGTTTGTGACAATGTCTGTCTGGATGTGGTGCTGACTTCGCAACTCCCAGAAGATTAGAAACATTCCTGGGAGGGGGCTTATGACAATTAAGTTCTTTTGAGAGGTTCTGCTTTTTAGACAGTTAAGATATTTTAGAAACTCAAATGCCTTTGGCAGAAAATAATTCTGATGCAAAAGTAACTATTTCAGGGTGGCATATTCCCTTTATGCCCCAGAATCATAGTGATTTTTGTATGAGACCTAGAGTACCCTTCACAAAAGTAGGATCGGAAATGTGAAGTACAGTGCAAAAATGTCAAAGTCCTGAAAGCATGTTTGTTGAATGAATAAATGAATATCATGTTTCTCTCATAGGGGAATGAATTTATGATTCTGAACCTTGGACCAAACTTACTAGCTGTACCAAAGCTCACTTCCCCTCTCTGCCTTGACAGCCTTTCTCCGTTGTTCTGACAGTTTGGGCCACGGGACACAAAGACACAATCTCCAGTTCTCAACTCTGAACTGCTGTTCTGGAGATTCTTCACAGCTCCACAAGTGGCATCTGTTCAGTGATGTCCCTGTTCATGCCACTT
>NW_003852408.1:1689159-1697484 GCF_000181295.1 Otolemur garnettii | reverse complement strand
TGCTGGATGAACAAAGCTTTTGTTTATCCCAATAAGAAGTCTTTTCTTTGTCTTCTCATTTGTGTCATGCTCCGCCCAGCGGCTGCTCCAGGGCTGGTACTGATCAGCTTGCACCTGCTTTGTAGCTGGGCACTCAGTGGACTCGGCTTCCCCAGTCCCAGTGGCCACCCTGCAGTGCAGGGTTCTATGGCAGACTCTTTGGGTTCTAGTGTGCATGCATTTGAGGGTGCAGAAACTCCCAGGTGCTCTGGCTTGTAGGGGATTTAAAAAATTGCTATTTAGTGCCTGCAATCCTAGCACTCTGGGAGGCTGAGGCAGATGGATTGCTTGAGCTCAGGAGTTCAAGACCAGCCTGAGCAAGAGCAGAAAATAGTAAAACTAGGTGGGTGTTGTGGTGAGCTGAGCACCTGTAGTCCCAGCTACTCAGGAGGCTGAGATAGGAAGATCACCTGAGCTCAGGAGTTTGAGGATGCTGTGACCTATGATGATGCCAAGCCACTCTACCCAGGTCGACAAAGTGAGATTCTAAAAAAAATTGATTCTATTTTGTGCTATTTTACTAAATGTATTGGATGGCGAAAGGACAAATGCAAATCAAAACTACTATGAAATACCACCTCATACTCATTAGTATGGCTACTCTCAAAAAAACCTTTAAAGGGCGGCACCTGTGGCTCAAGGAGGAGGGTGTTGGCCCTGGCCAAAACTGAAAAAAAATAAAAAACAACCTTTAAAAACTGACCAAGTGTTGGTGAGGATGTGGAGAAGTTGGAACCCGCGTGCACTGTTGGTAGGAATGTTTGATGGCACAGTGCAGTGCAAGACGGTGTGGGGTGTCCTCAAAAAAATTGCTATATGGGGTGGCGCCCGAACCTCAGTGGGTAGGGTGCATACACTGAGAATGGCAGGTTCAAACCTGGCCCGGGCCAGCTAAAACAACAATGACAACTGCAACACCAACAACAACAAAAATAGCTGGGCATTGTGGTGGGCTCATGTAGTCCCAGCTACTTGGAGGCTAAGGCAAGAGAATTGCTTAAGCCCAAGAGTGTGAGGTTGCTGTGAGTTGTGATGGATGCCACTACCCAGGGCAACAGCTTGAGACTCTGTCTCAAAAAAAAAAAATTGCCATTGCCATATGATCCAGCAATTCCACTCTGGGTATACACTCAAAAGAATTAATAACTGAATCTCTAAGATGTTCGTACACCCATGTTCATAGCTGCATTGTTCCTAATAGCTAAAACATGGAAGCCACTCAATTGTCCCTTAATATCAAATTGTGATATAGCTATATAGTGGGATACTATGTAGTCTTAAAAAGGAAGGACATTCTGGCATGTGCTACAACATCAATGAACTTTGAGGACATACGCTAAATAAGCCAGTCACAAAAAGACAAATACTGCTGGGTGTGGTGGCTCACGCCTGAAATCCTAGCACTTTGGGAGGCCAAGGCAGGTGGATTGCTTCAGCTCAGGATTTCAAGACCAGCCTTAGACCCTCTCTCTAAAAAAATAGGCTGGCATTGTGGTGAGTGCCTATAGTCCCAGCTACTTGGGAGGCTAAGGCAAAGAGGATCACTTGAATCCAAGAGTTTGAGGTTGCTGTGAGCTGTGATGCCATGGCACTCTACCTAGGATGGCAAAGTGAGGCTCTGTCTCAAAAAAAAAAAAAAAAAGACAAATACTCTGTGATTCTACTTACATGAAGTATGTAGAGTAGTCAAAATCATAGAGACAGAAAGTGAGATGATGAGTGCTAGGAGATGGTGGAGGGAGAATGGGGACTTACTGTTTAATGGGGACAGAGTTTCAGTTTCACAAGATGAAAAAAGTTATTTACAGAGATGGCTGGTAATGATGGTTGCACGAAATTATTGAACTGTATAATTAAAAATGGTTAATTTTTAGGATGGTAAATTTTATGATGTGTGTATTTACCACAACAAAAAGTAAACAAAAACAGGTGACTGTAGGTGCTTGTGCCTGGAGGAGAAGCCCAGATGTGCTGGGGAAATCAGGCTTCATGCAGCTCTTCTGGCTCATGGGGGCAGTGGGGAGGGGAAGCATGGAGGCCAATGCCTCCTGTAGTTCTTCAGTGCTTCCAAAAGGGAGAAGTGGGGACCCTGTTTAGCAGGACATATTATTGGGTTTGGGGCTTGCTCAGGGAGGCCCAGAAGCCTCCCCCGAGTGGGAGGAGAGAATGATATTGCTCACATAATGGGGAAGCTGAGTGGGAAGCAGGTTGGAACACATTTAGGAGGAGGCAAGGGGAAGTTTCTAGTGATAGAAATCTAGCAGACTTCTAAGACTCAGAATCTTGGGCTCGGCGCCTGTGGCTCAACCTACACCTAAGGTAGCGGGTTCGAATCCCCAGCCCGGACCTGCCAAACAACAATGATGGCTGCAACCAAAAAAAAAAAAATAGCCGGGCGTTGTGGGGGGTGCCTATGGTCCCAGCTACTTGGGAGGCTAAGGCAAAGAGACTCGCTTGAGCCCAGGAGTTGGAAGTTGCTGTGAGCTGTAATGCCATGGCACTCTACCCAGGGGGACAGCTTGAGGCTCTGTCTCAATAAAAAAAAGACTCAGAATCTTCACAGTGAGCCAGCTCCACTGTGCTACCTACTTAGACTCAGCTGCTCACCAGGGCCTGCTCTGGGCCACCCTTCTTCCATCTACCTGATTAACTTCCTATTTTCCTTCCATCCAGGTTTCTCAGAGAGAATCGGATTGGTCTAATTAATTTCCACTCTCCTTTCATGTACTTACATGTCAGATGTCCACTGTAGGAGAGGAATGAGGAGCATGTTCACCCTTCCTAGACCAACTTGGGGCTATTGCTTTCACAAGTGTCCAAGGGTATAACTGTCCCCTCAGAATGAGAGTCCTGCTGCCCTGGAGCCAGCTGTGCTATACAGTCCCCTATTTTGCCCAAAGTCAGACAGCTGTTAAGTGTCAGAAACAAGTTTCAAATCTAGTTCTGTTGGTACCAAAGCCATTTAGCCCCCCGTGCCTCATTCTACATTGGCCTTTCAGAGGTATATGTCAGAGATACAGGAGGGTGGAAAGAATTCTCTGGCCAAGACTGAAATATGGCCAGGATGATGGAAATAAGAAAGTTTTGATCACTCCTTTAGTAGGTACATTTATAACCTTCCCCCATCAAGAGCAGTTATCAAGCCCCTGAACAAATACTGCGCCCCCACCCTGCCCCCCGTACTGCAGGAGAGTGCAAGCAGTAAAGCCAATGAATCATTATCCACATTTTTGAATGGTGGCATGAATTGCACATTTAAAAGTCAAGGGAATGGAGTGAGGTCATCTTAAATGGCAGAAGGCTCCACAAATTAGAGCCAGCTGTGCTCAGGCTCCACACCTGACTCCACACGCCGGCCAGTCCACATGAGAGACGAGTCAGGAATGGAACATAAACCATCCCAGAACCCACAGGAAATGCAAGTCCCTCGCCAGGTACAAGTTGAAGTAGGAATGATATTAGCTCTTGAAACTCCCCATAGTTCAATACTTCAGAGAAATACTCAAGGGTTTTCAAAGCTTTCCACTCCTTTGTTTTATTTTATGTATTTAAAAAACTGCCATTGTCCATTCTCTTCCTCCTCCTTTGGTCTCGTGGTTACTTCCTATTCCAGGCACCTGCAAAGTAGTTCCAGTGTCCCCTAAGACTCCTAGGTATTTGTCCTAAGTTCCTTCAGAGAGCTCTGAACTCTTCACAGCATCCTCCATGAGGAAGGGCTGTTCATAGAGGCAATTCCAACCAAGACTACCTGGGTTTGAATCCCTGTTCTAATTCTCACCAGCTATGTGACCCTGGGTCTATGCCTTGGTTGTCTCATATGTAAAATGAGGAGAAGAGTAGTAAGCACCTAATAGAATTGTTATGAGAATGAAATGAGATGATTTACGTTATTTGTTAGAGTACTGCCTGCTCATAGTAATTGCCTAATCAATATGAACTCAGTGAGGTAGAGGATAGGAAGGAGTTACATGACATTTTGTTGTGTAACAAACCTTAACAATTTTGGCCATTCTAGAGAAAGGAGTGCCATGGGACTCTTTGGCCTGGGGCTTGCAGACATCTTTCCTGGCCTCTCTCGATGGGTCTTCATCCTTCCCCCAACTCCTAAAGCATCCTGGCTTTAAGTAGTTCTGTGACCTATTGCCTTCCAATCTTCTTCCAATCTTACATGCATACCCTTTGCTGCAAGACTCCCAGGGGCCTTCCATTAGAGTAGGTAGAATATATTGCTCTGCTTCATGGATGTGGAGCTTGACCATGTGACTTGCTTTGACCATCGGAATATGGGCAAAAGTGGCAGTGTCCCACTTCCAAAGAGCATGTGTTGCCACCCACCCATCATGTGGAATAATTTCCATTATTCACCATATCCCAGGAGCCGCTGGTCCCAGAATGAGAGCCACATGGGAAGAACTAAATGCGACTCAGGGCCTGAAGGAGAGCTGCTCCAGCCAACAGGCATGTCTGTGAGTGTGTTATAGACAATGGCTGCTGGAAGCCACTGCGATGGTTGTTTGTTACCTAGCATGACTCAGCAGAAACCTGACTAGTAAGGTTTCTAGTAAGTACAATGTTCTCACACTCAACAGAATGACCACAGCACGGGCGACAGAGTACATGGCTCACACATCCTGTAAACTGCTGTGGAATAAGCTTCATAAATTTCTCCCTTGCCCCACTGCCTGTGTAATTAAGTACATTCTCCTTAGCTCTACAGCAAAGGCTCTTCTCACTTGAACCTCAGCCAATTCTTCATCCTCACCTCTTTCTTAACAAACCTTCCCTTCCAGCCATATCTGGAAATTTTTGTCCTGATCTCCTTTCTTCATCTAAGTCCTAAACTTCATGAAGACAACTAGCCCAGTCCTATTCATCTCCTTTCTCAGAACACAAGTCTCGGGACACAGAGATCTCCCAGGTGCTTCACCCTGACCCCTCCTCCATCATTCGGGTGCCTTTCCCTACCCTACTCCATCCCTCTGTGTTAGAAGTAGTGTCTGGCTTCTTACCCAGGTCTCTCTGACAGTAGTCTTGGCTTCCCTGGGTCACTACCATGGCACCTCTGGTCACCTCCTTGATCTATTCTCCTCATGTTAATAGGGCCTGGGTGGGGAGGGGATGTTGGCAGCTAAGCCCTTGCAGGGGCAACAGACAAAGGGAAGAGTCCAGGCAGCCTTGGTGCTTTGACCAAGATTGACCTGGAGGCCAGGCCACATTTGCTAACTGATCCTGAGCACTTGCTGGAGGAAGCCTGATGAGGCCCTGACTTAACACCTGGTGGCAATTTAAAGCTCTTGCAGGCCAAGTTTTCTCCCTGGGAGGTGGACATCAAGAAGGGAACACATTCAAAGGAGAGGGGGAGTGGGGATCATAGCAAAGGAAAGTAGCCACCTGGGTTTTTTGTCCAATAGTTCATTGAAAATATTTTGCTGAATAAAACTTTCCCTAACTGGCAAGAATGGTCTAGAAGTAGATCACTCAAATAATGGAGAAGTCCTCTGGAGGCCAATGCAGTTACTGATGCCTTGACTCAGAACATCAAAACCACCACCGGAAAACCTGAACGCGCAAGACTGCGGCCTGCGATTCAGTGAAGAGAACCTGCAGCCCTCTGGGGCCCAAAGCCAGAGAATGTGCCGGAGGAGAGTTTTATTGCAGGAACCTAAATTTAACCAGCTGGAGCTCTTTTTAAACAATCATCCTATTCATATATTTAAAATAAATTGTGCATCTTTTAGCAGGCAGTCAGCATTTCATTATTAAGATGGAAGATGGAACAGAGTGTTCTTGGCTGGGGTGATCCCAGAATCCCCGGCTCCTTTTCAGGATTGCTCTGCATGTGGTAAAGACATTTATGAAGGTAAACGTGTTTCAGGCCTGTCGGATCGGAGGCCCATCTACCTACACAGCAAGCAGCTCCCGGCCAACTGAATAGCACATTGGGAAACCTTTCTACGATGATGTCATTATCTCCTGACATCCTACAAGGTGCCTGTAGGGAGCAAAAGAGTTAGGAAGAGAAGGGAAGTTTTAGAATGCTCAGTGAATTTACCCAAATCTCTTGATAAGAAATAGTAAAATATTTCGTAGAGGTACAATAGTTTAAACAATGTGCAGGCTTGGCACCTGTGGCTGAAGCGGCTAAGGCACTTAGCCACATACACCTGAGCTGGCGGGTTCAAATCCAGCCCGGGCCCGCCAAACAATGACAACTACAACCAAAAAATAGCCGGGCATTGTGGAAGGTGCCTGTAATCATGGCACTCTACCCAGGGTAACAGCTTGAGGCTCTGTCTCAAAAATAAATAAATAAATAAATAAATAAAAATAAAACACCAACAATGTACAATAGGTTAAAACAAAAGGACAGTTCCAATAGATTGTTTTTTTCATAAGCAGACTTTAGGATACATAGGAAGTCAACATATAATAAAGGAGGAAAAGGAAGCTCATTCTTTGAAAAAACAACCAACTATGAAATCTTCTGGCAAGGTTTATAATGAAGATAACCCTTGTAGCAGCCACTGATATCAAAACCTGTTAAGTCAGCCCAAGAAGATTATATAGATCAATCTTTCTTCTGAATATTGACATAAAAATACTAAATAAAATACTAGCAAATCTGATTCATCACTATTAAGCCATAGTTTTATTACAGGAGTGCGAGGAGAGTTAAAAATTTGGGAAATTTGGTTTTGCAATTTATTGCATTAATAGAATAAAGGTAAAAAGAATCCCTTACATATAGTTATCTTCAGTGTTTCTTGAATTTTAATGCATTTAAGAGTCTCCTGAGGATCCTGTAAAAATGCAATTTCTAATTTGGTATGTTTGAGATGGGATCAAGTTTGTACATTTCTAACAAGCCCATGGGTGCTAATTGAAGGATCTCACTTTTAATGGAAAGAAATATAGACTGTCAAAAAACCTCCAAAATAGACCTTCAAGCCCCACCCACTCCAGATCTACTGACTCTACATTTCAGCAAAATCCCCGGGAGATGCATGTGCTATGGAGAAGCTGCGGTCTAGCCTGCCAGATCTTAACCCCAAGGTAGCGGTTATTATTAGCAGAAGAGCTTGAGAAAAAGTGCCAGTGCCTAGGCTCCACCTCAGACCAATTATTATTATTATTTTTTGAGACAGAGTCTCACTGTGTCACCCTTGGTAGAGTGCCATGGCGTCACAGCTCACAGCAACCTCAAACTCTTGGGCTTAAGTGATTCTCTTGGCTCAGCCTCTGTGTAGCTGGGACTATAGGTGCCCCTCCACAACGCCTGGCTTTTCTTTTTGGTTGCAGTTGTCATTGTTGTTTGGTAGGCCTGGGCCGGGCTCGATCCTGCCATCCTTGGTGCATGTGGCCGGCATCCCTACTCACTGAGCTACGGGTGCCGAGCCAACCCCCAGACCAATTAAATCAAAATCTGGGCTAAGGGACATCCAGGCCACAGTATTTTTAAAAGGTTCCAGGTGATTCTAATGTGAAGCTAGTATTATATTAAAAGTTGCTGATCTAAGGAACGCTGAAGACATTGGATATAATTTAACATCCATTTCTAACCAAAATACTCAGAGCCTCCAAGAAGGAAGGAGATTTAGCATGTTTACATCGACGTACTTCACCAGGAAAACAGAGACTACTTCATTAAATTGACAACAAAACAGAAATGCCCACTATTGTTTACAACTATCCAAAAACTTTATGTGTCAGACTAGGAAATTAGATAAGAAAAGGGAAAATGAGGTATAAATGTTGGAAATGAAAGACAAACTTACATTGATTTCCAGATATCATCTTCCTAAAAAAATAAATAAAATCACCTAACAGAATATTGAAAGAATAAGAAACTTATGTAACGTGACTAAATATAAGACAACAAAATTCAAGGGCCTTTCATCAGACATAAATTAGAAAATATGTTTTCTAAAAGAATATTTTGACATAGTAAACATATAAAATATATCCTCAAATAACTTCATAAGAAATGTTTATGGTGCACTTAAAACAACAAAAAAATTTTTTTGAGACAGCGTTTCATTTTGTCACACTTGGTAGCACGCTGTGGCCTCATAACTCACAGCAACCTCAAACTCTTGGGTTCAAGTGATCCTCTTGCCTCAGCCACCCCAGTAGCTGGGACTACAGACACCCACCACAAGGCCTGGCTACTTTTTTTTTTTAGAGACTGGGTCTCACTCTAGCTCAGGCTGGTCTGAACTCCTGAGCTCAGGCAATCCACGTTAGCCTCCCAGGGTGCCAGGATTACAGGCATGACCCACCACACCC
>NW_003852408.1:1674919-1688987 GCF_000181295.1 Otolemur garnettii | reverse complement strand
TTGGCCTCCCAGAGTGCCAGCATTATAGGCATGACCCACCGAGCCTGGCCTCCTTGTGATTTTCTTATTAACATTTTCTTTTCTCTAGCTTACTTTATTGTGAGAATGTAGTATGTGGTACATATGCAAAATATATATCAATCGACTGTTCATGTTATTGATAAGACTTCTGTTCGACAGTAGGCTATCAGAAGTTAAGTTTTGGGGGACTCAAAAGTTATAGGTGGATTTTTGACTGGACATGGACTCAGTGACCCTCAGTGTTGTTCTAGGGTTAACAGTACAAACAATAAAATGAATGCATTTTAAGTGTAAAAGTTGATGAGGATTTTGCCAAATGTGTACAGTCTTGTAACCACCAACCCAGTGACAAGATAGAATATTTCTACTTCCCTAGTAGATTCCCTTTGCCCCTTTGCAGTCAATCTTCTCCCCAATTGCCCCCCACTCCCTAAACACTAGTTCTGACTCAGGCAACCATTGGTTTGCTTTCTGTTGCTATAGATTAGCTTCTCGTGTTCCAGAATTTCATCTAAATAAAATCTTGCAGAATGTTCTCTTTAATGTCCAGCCTCTTTGAGCGTGACGTGTGTGAGATTCACCCCCTATCAAATGGCAAAACAGTTTATTGAGTAATCACAATGGTGTCCTGTTAGCTTAGGAACACACTGATCAAGGAACAGAACAGAGTAGGCATCAGAGATGAACAAGGTGGCAATTGAGGTCAGTCTGGAAAGTACGGATTAACCAATAAATGGCTTTGGAAAAAGTGAATTATCAGTGAAGTGAAGTTAAATTCTTTCTTGCTTATCTTATGCTGGAATGACAGATTAAGTATTTAAAAATAAAAATAAATTATTAAAGAAGAAAAATGTAGGTGGACACACATAAAAATCTAGAACTTTGATATGACAGATAAAATCATCTGGGTAAAATAGTAGCAAAATACATGAAAAACAAGGACAAACAAATATAGTAAATATATAAAAAGCCCCTGCAAATTCATTAGAGGAAAATAGTCAAAGAAAAAGAACAAGTCATTCACCAAGGAAGAAATCTAAATGTCCAAGAAATGTAGACAGTAGAGTTCACAGAAATTCAAACAGTTTAACTATCTGGGTGACTCTTGTTTAACTCTCTGAGTGACTTTTAAACCTACCACCTGTGGTATATGGGGCAGGTGCCCTATTCCTTTGAGCCATAGGCGCCACCTCTCTGAGTGACTTTAAAAAAAATTAAAATACCCACTTTTGGTATTTGGAATCAGACACTCACAGGGTTTTTTTTTTTTTTTTCAGACAGAGTCTCACTTTATTGCCCTCGGTAGAGTGCTGTGGTGTCACAGCTCATAGCAACCTCCAACTCCTGGACTTAGGCAATTCTCCTGCCTCAGCCTCCTGAGTAGCTGGGACTACAGACACCAGCCACATCACCTGGCTATTTTTTTTTGTTGTTGTTGCAGTTTGGCCAGGGCTGGGTTCAAACCTGCCACCATCAGTATATGGGGCCGGTCCCTTACCCACTGAGCCACAGGTGCCGTCCTCACCCACAGGTATTAGGAGGGCTTAGTTCTGAGAAGTGTTTTACAAGGGTTGCAAAATGCTATCATGCCTGATCCCATTTAGTCTTTGTTGTGATTCCATGAAGTGGGAAGGTGAAATGTTATATATTGATTTTACAAATAAGGAGTTTTAGATTCAGTGACATTACCTTCTCGAGGTCATGGAAATTGTTAAGAGGTAAAACCAGGGGTTGACTTGTAGTTTGCTGAACGTTTATTACATCATGGCTTTCTTTGAGCCAACATGGTTAGCTTTTTCTCCAGTGAATTTCAGAATAATTAATGCTAATATATTATGCTCTCATTTCAGGGGAAGATAAATTTAATGCCCTAGGATTAAATCTCCAATCTCATTTCTCAATGAAACGTTTAATCCATTCAAGGCAAGACATAACTGATAGACTAAATATATAAAAAGAATATAAAAATGACTGCATTATTACTTCTTCAGCATTGCAAGGAAGCTGTGAGTTATAGTACCAAGATATTTTAGTTTATTTTTAAAATTTGTAAAGTTGATTAGTCAGTTGGTTAATTCCATCCTTTAACATTGATATGATGTAGTGCCTGTCATGTGACAGGCATTTTCCTTGACACTGGAAATGCAGAAATGAACAACACAGGCAAAATTACTGTCTACAGTTAGTTTCTAAATTTACTTTTGTCACATGATAAAATAATGTAATGTTTGTGCTAGTTGAAGTATAAAATATATGACTGTACTGCCAATGTTTTAAATAATTCAAACAACATAAAAAGCAGATAATTTAATAAACACACATTGCAGTTTAAAGTACACGAGGATGTTCACTCTCTTTGCCTGAAATTAAAATCAATTTGGGACTATAGGTACCTTAGGGTGGCTTGTTAGAGGTTAAGTTGATACTTTGTTCCTCTTCTTAAGAATGTGCCAGAAAAGCCTCCTTGCATTCCTGAGGGCAGCTTCTGGCTACGCTGTGCTCATGAGATGAGCAAGACAAGTGGACCTGAACTTGGAGAGAGGAATGTGACAATGTACTGGGCAAAGGGGAGGTTATTAGACCCTCTTTGTTACAAAGGTTTAAAAGAAAACCAACCCCATGAAGGGTCCCTGAGCAAAGCAGACCTTAGTTGTGGGGTTTCTGGGAAGTTGGCCTCAGAACAACTCTGACTGTGAGTCCTGGGCCAGTTCCCCTGGGGACATTGTCTTGTGTATGCACCAAACAGAGGCCTGCCCAAGGGAGCACATCAAGGGGGGCACAGCCAGAGCTCAGAGTCCACTGCTCTGACCAGCAGGCTGCGCCTCAGAGCCCAGGGGCAGTTGTTGCAGGACATGGTGCCGTCGGGGCTCCCATGCCAGCAGTCCCCCCACCCCCACACTTGGAGTTCCAGGCAGGAATCACACAGAGGGGAATATATAGTAGTGGTTGGTGGGGATCCCAGCATCTGTGCCCTGGATGGGGACATGGAATGAGCTGGGAAGACAGATGTTACCTGGAGATTCAAAAGTTTGTATTTTAAAGGTGGCCATTAATTATTGGCTCAATTAAGACAAAAAGCTGTGTGACATTCTTGGAATGTTACAGACCTTTCCCCACTTGTATGCAAATATATGTGCATTTAGTGTGGGTGTGTCAATTAGGGGGTGGACATGGGGGTGGATATAGGGGGTCTCTTTTCCCCCTGGAACTGATAAAAGCTCAGCATTGGACCTGATACAACATCCAGCTGCCAATCCCCAGCCTCTCACAGCAGGCCCTGGATGGATTCTCCCCTCTGTTGAGACTGGGGAAGGAGGGAAACCCCCGGCTGATGCCTGGGACATGGGCCTCCTGCTGATGAGGGATGGGCCCAGGCTGGGGCAGAGATGACCTCGGGGCCTGCAGGTGCATGCACCTGCTGGGGTGCTGGGGCCCCCTAGGAAGGGAGGCACTTTCCCTCCTGGATATTAAGAGCTTCCAGACTGCTGTGATCTCAACATACCCTCCAAGTTTCATGTGTTCGAAACTTAATCCCCGATGCAACAATGCTGGGAGTGGGAGGTCTTTAGGTCATGCCAGCTCCACTCTTGTGAATGGCTTAATGTCACTATAAAAGGGCTTAGCAAAGGAAGTTTTGTCCCTTTTTGCTGTTCTACCTTCTGCCTTATGAAGACACAGTGCTCTTCCTCCCCAAATGATGCAGCAACATTCAAAGCACCATCTTGGACACTCACCAGACAATGAATCTGCTTGTGCCTTGATTTTAGAGACTTCTCAGCCTTCTCAGAACTGTGAGAAAGTATATTTCTGTTTTTTAATGAATTACGCAGTCTCAGATGTTTTGTTATAGCAGCATAAAATGGACGAAGCATGGCTTCCCAGACACCAAGGTAGAGCCCTGGCCATGTTTGCCAAGCAGCTCTGCCTCTGAGGCCCAGCCCAGCACCTCCTCATGCACATGGTTCTTGTCCACAGACACAGTGCTGGGCCCAGTGACCCACAAGACAATCTGCACACTGGAGAGCACAAGAGGCAGGTGTTGACCCTGGAAAACCCACGTTGTACTCTTCAGACCACTAAGTCTGGCCTTGCCTGCCACCCACTGGATTCTGGATGGCTGCAGGGTCTACTTGGAAGAGTTTGGGACTCTGGAAGCTGAGGAGTAACATCCACACCAAGTGTAATCTCTGACCCTCACCAAGATGTGAGTCCTAAATGCAGCTGGGAGAAGCATGGCTATAAACAACCCCAGATTCTTCCATCATTTGCCTGCTTTGCTTGATAGTCCCACAATGTATGGGAGGCAGAATATTGACTCCCCAGAGAAGTTCATGCCCTAATCCTAGAACCTGTAACTGTGTCACCTTACATAGCAAAAAGGATTTTTCTGATGTGATTGCAGATGTGCTGACCTGAGCTGGGAAGATGTCCTGGACAAAGCAGAAGAGGGAGGCGGATCAGTGAGTCAGAGGAAGATGTAACTATGGAAGAAAGGCACAGAGAGCTGTATCATTGCTGGCTTTGAAGATGGAAGAAGAGGCCCCAAATCAAAGGAAATGTGGCAGCCTCTGAAAGCTGGCAAAGGTAAGTGACAGATTTTCCTCTAGAGCCCCAGGAAAGGAGTGTGGTCTTTCCAACACTTTGTGCTCAGTGAAACCCGTGTTGGGCTTGTAATGTGCAGAACTGTAAGATAAATTTGCACGGTTTGAAGGTGCTAAGTTTTGGTAACTTATACAGCAACAATGTACCGTGTCAGCCTGGCTGATCAAGAGAGGAAATTTCAGAGCTGCCGTAGAATTTCTTATTTTTTATAATAGCTTTACTGAGACATAGTTCACACACCATATAATTCACCATCTAAAGTAGATAAGCTGGTGGTGCCTGCGGCTCAAGGAGAAGTGCGCCAGCCCTATATACCAGGGGTGGTGGGTTCAAACCCAGCCCTGGCCAAAAACTGCAAAAAAAATAAAAAAAATAAAGTGTATAAGTTGCCGTAGAATTTCAAGGCTTGTTTTGCAGCTTGTGGAAATGATCTCCATCTTTCAACTCCTGAAATACCTATCACTAACAAACCTCCAGCTGCATCTCCAGAGGGGTGTAGAAAATATTTGTGCACATTATTAAAGGTTAATAAAGAAATGACTGAGATCAAATAGCGCATCCTTGTCTCATCAGACTCCTTACTTCAAAGGTTCCGTATTAGGTGAAGGGGAGTGAATTTGTTACTTCACATCAGAGGTGGGGTCTTCTCGGGAGGGTTCTCTCAGGAGGGCTGCTGTCTTTGCGTAGACAAACACCTGGACAAGGTGAGATTTGAGACCATGGAAGGTGCCAGCAGCCAGTCATCCAAGGAGGCAAGCTGTCCTCTGGAGAGGGAGAGAGGACAAAGAGAGAAGGCACAGAGAAGCCAGCAGAGAGGGGCCAGAGTGATGAGCGGCCAGAGGCCCACCCAAGGCCATCTGAGAAGGAGGTGGGACATTGACACAAGGGGGCACCTAAGGGTCAGTCTGGAACTGAATCTGTTGCCTGGATGGGCTCTATAAGAGCTGTAGATTAAGGGGAGGCCTGAGCCTCACACTTTGACTCCTGCTTGTAGAGCAGGGTCTGCACTCAGAAGTGACCTGTGGAAAATAGGCCACACTGGACACTGCAGCTAGACACTGCAACTCTGAGCAGGAGTTGGAACCCTCCTGGTGTGGAATTGAGGCCTCTCAGGAGTTGTGTCTTCCTGAAGGAACAGCCTGCCCCCACCAGCATCTTCAGGTATGGGGTCACTCTGCTCCGGTCAGGCGGCCTGACCTGTGGGGCACTGCCCTTCTCTAGCATCTGCCACTTCAATGCGAGGCTGTGGGAAGGGGCAGTGCAGCTGTATGCAGGGTCCAGGTGGCATTTGTCTGCCACAGCAGGAGGGAGTGGCAGCCACAGAGGGAGCCCAGGCAGAGACTCTGCTCCAGGCCTTGGGAGCTGAGTTCTAGGGGACTCACTTTGTCTGCCTAGACCCCTTTAAGAGAGTGAATCCTGCCTCTAGCCCTTCAAGTCATCCCTGTGCTGGTTGCCTATCTCAAAGCCTTTGAACTCTGGCCACAGTCAATTGGCCTAGAAATGGGTCCTTGATACCAGATAGGTCAATTGGGGTCCACTCTCAGGATTTTGTTTTTTCCTTTTTTGCAGTTTTTGCCGGGGCTGGGTTTGAACCTGCCACCTCTGGCATATGGGGCCGGTCCCCTACTCCTTTGAGCCACAGGTGCCACCCAGGATGGTTTTAATCCAGTGTGACCTTCTCCCCTCCCTCCCATCCTGGGAGGCAAGAGACATCATGGGTCTAGCTGATCTAAGAAAACATGGCTGTCCCTTACTCCCCAAGCTAGAGGGTTAGTGCAGAGATAAACCCCGTGGCCTTGGTAATGCTGATTTCAAGGCCTGCCCCTCTCCAAAAAACACTCTTCTCCCAATCCCTGAGGATCTGTGTTCCCTTTTCTGCAAAGCCATAGGAATTAAGTGTCCCCACATTTGCAGCCCCAGATGGGACCCCCTTAGCAGAAAAGCAGGGCCAGAGGCTGGGCACAGGCCAAACTGTCCTCTCCCAAGGGCTCTTTGAGGAGTCAGGAGAAGGCATGAGCAAGGGTAAGAGGGGAGGGGTTCAGAGTCTGCCAGGCAGAGGGCAAGAGCACAGACTCCAAGGAAGAAGTGGCTCCTCCAGGGAGTCCAGGCATGGCCCGCATCTTGGGGTGGTCTTTGGAAGAACAGGGCCTTTGGTTGGAAAGCTATTAAAAAGGCAAAAGGGGGCCCATGCTCCAAAGTGCCCTGTCCATCTTTGCAAACAGTAGTCTGTACCTGCCTCTTAGATGTTCATCATGGTAACAAGTCTCCCACAGGAATCATGTACTTTGGATGTTGAGTTTTTTTGCTTGGTATTTGAGACAGAGTCTTGATCTGTTGCCAGGGCTAGTGGCATCAGCCTAGTTCACAGCAACCTCAAACTCCTGGGCTCCAGAGATCCTCCTGCCTCAGCCTCCTGAGTAGCTGAGACCACAGGTATGCACTATTATGCCTTGCTAATTTTTCTATTTCCAGTAGAGAAGTGGTTCTTGCTCTTGCTCAGGCTGGTCTTGAAGTCATAAGCTCAAGGGATCCTCTCACTTTGGCCTCCAGAATGCTAGTATTACAGGTGTGAGCCACTGTGTCCAGCCTGGGTGTTGACTTTTGCTTTTTAAAAAAAAAAAAATTCTCACCAGGCAGCGCCTGTGGCTCAAAGACAGGGCGCTGGCCCCATATGCTGGATGTGGTGGGTTTATAACCCAGCCCCAGCCAAAAACTGAAAAAAAAAAAAAAAAACATTATCACCAGACTTCATACATTTGGAAGATTAAAACCAACCAAAAAACTGCCCCCCAACCACTGTTGAGATGTAGGGAAGTGCTTGTTTTAATTAATTTCCTAGCAGGCAGCCTAGTACCATGACAGAAGCAGGTGTTGGGTGGGGTAATCTAAATCAGTGATTCTCAAGTGTGGTCCCAGCAGCAGCAGCAGCAGCAGCAGCAGCAGCAGCAGTTGCTAGAGATTTGTTAGAAAGCTAATTACTAAGCCCTTACCAAGACCTTCCAAATTAGAAACTGGAGGTGGGGCCCAGCAAATTGTGTTTTAACAGATCAAAACCAACGCCCTAAACTTTTGTAATCCCATGCAGTCCTGACACCTTACCACCCGAGGGCACCAGTAGGCTGTGCTTACCTACTAGAATTGCTAGCTTTTAGATTCTCTAAGGATCCCCAACACATATTAGACCCTGCTAGACCCTTCCTTCCTTCCCTCCTTCCCTCCCTTCCTCCTTTCCTTCCTACCTCCCTCTCTCCCTTCCTTTCCTTCTCTCTCTCTCTCTTCTTTTCTTTCATTTTTCTTTCTATAATGACTGATAATATGTTGGAAATTGCTGGCTGACCTTAAATGCCACTGCATTTGGACCAAATCGTACTGTCACTATAGTCCCTGCCTAACTGCAGAGCCAGTGTCTTTGGTGGTGGCAGAACATATTTGACATACTGGTTTTGTTTGGAACATAATGAAATGTAAGAGCACTGGGGTTAGAAACACAGATGGTCTCCTATTAAAAGTTTGTATTCTATAAAAAGCAGGATACAGCTCCTCTGTGGCCCATTCCCTCCTTTCTCTTCTCCCAGCAGTTCCTCACTTCTTTCTTTTGAGACAGGGCCTCAAGCTGTCACCCTGGGTAGAGCGCTGTGGTATCACAGCTCACAGCAAACTCCAACTCCTAGGCTCAAGCGATTCTCCTGCCTCCGCCTCCCACGTAGCTGGGACTACAGGTGGCTGCCACAATGCCTGGCTATGTTTTAGAGACAAGGTCTCACTCTTGCTCAGTTGGTCTTGAACTCGTGAGCTCAGGCAATCCACCCGCCTCAGCCTTCCAAGTGCTGGGATTATAGGTGTGAGCCACTGCGCCCAGCCTTCCACTCATTTTTTTTTTTTTAAATGAAACTTATTATAGATTGAGTTATTTGCTTCTCCTCCCTTCCTGATCCAAACACTGTTTGACTGCTGCCTTAGCACCCAAGCCTTAGAATGTGCCTTCAGAACAGCAGGCTTTAGGCAGGGTAGGTTCCCTGGGAAGTGACTTTGAGCTTCCTTGAGCTTCCCTTAGAAGGATGGGGCCTTTGGGGAGCATTCGGCTTTCTCATTCATGGCTCTAAATTCCCTTTTCTGAGAATGATTCAGTGATTTCTCTGAGTAATTTGCAAGGCCCCGAGACTCATAAGCCAAGGACCTCCCTGGGTGCCTGGGCTGCTCTTGCTCTATAGGGTGTTTAGTACAGGGGACTATTAAAAGGACAGATTAGACCTTTTAGAATTGACTAAAAGTCACTTCCACTAAGCTCCATGTTTTTTTCCCCATGATTATAACCATGCTGTTATCCAAGACTCATCTGTAAACATTTATTCATTCGACAAGCAGAAACACATGTATTGGTCACTTAAAGTGTTCTAGAGTCTAGATGCTGGACTTTCAGTGTGAATAAGACAAAATGCTGCCCCATGGAATTTACATTCTGGTAGGAAAAGCAAGCAATATACAAATAAATTTACATTCTGGTGGGAAAGGCAAGCAATAAACAAATGAACAGAGGAATAATAATGTCAGAAGGCAAAGAAAGCAGGATAAGGTATATCCAGAGCAGTCAGGTGAGGCTTTCCAGACAAGGTGGTCAGGGAAGTCCTGACTGAGTGATTGATATTTGAGCAGAGAGCTGAATGAAATACGTAAGTGGATGCACTGTGTGAATATATTGGGAGCTGGCTGTCCAGGCAGAAGAGCACATGCAAAGGACCTGCTGTGGGAATGATCACTTGGGCATCTATGTGGAGAAGAGAGTAGACTGGAGGTGGGGTGGCCACTAGCCATCTCTTCTGGTTGTCCAAGCATGAGATGGAGGTGGCTTGAGCAGAGGAGAAGCAGAGCAGGGCCAAGAGGTGGTCAGATCCAGGATGTGTTTGGAAGGTAGAATGGACGGCATTCAATTCTGCACTTAAAACCTCTCTAGTTAGTGAGATGGCTTCAGGCATTCTCCTTAAAATTCTGTTTCTGTGAAATATATTGTTACTTGAAATAATCACAACTGCACAGGGAAAACTAGCTTCACATTTGCCCCGTGTTCAGTGCGCTTTGCTGGAGAAGCTCTCACAAGTTCTGTTGTTCATTTTGCCTCATTTGTTAAGTATGACCTGTGCCAACAGCCAACAGCCTTATCAGTGCATCCAGTCCTTCCCACAGCCCTCTAAATTAGGTGTTATCCTCGTTTTATAGATAAGAAACTGCCTCAGAGAGGCCTAAGATGTTTGTCTAAAGAGCTAAGGGTCAGAGGAACTTTGTCATCACAAGAAAAGACCGTGGAGTTAGAATGTTGCCAGAAGAGAGATGAGTGCAGTGCATTAGGGGAATGGGCTTTGCAGGATGGTAAAGGGAGTCTTAGAACTTTGATAATGACAATGACAGAAATGGAGCAGCCATTTCTGTTGTCGACGAACATGGAGACATGCAGGGAGGAGAGCCAGTGCTGAGAAGGAATACCTCCTCCTGGCTCTGTGCATCCTATGCACAGCCCCCCGGGCCTTAGAAGAGAGCTGCCCAGGCACTCTTTGTTTCCGAGACCATCTCAGTGAACAGAAGCCAAAACCCCAGGCCAGCCACTTGATTTCACTTGATAATAACCCAATGTGGTCCTCTGCCCCTTCTGTGAGCAGCTCTCCCACCATGACAGTCACCCAGCTTCCCATCCACGGGGATTGTGCTGCTTCCGCAGACTTCCGTGGACCACCTCCTACATGCCAGAACCAGGCTAGATGCCGGGAACATCAAAACCGGAAAGACCCCTCCTGCTCTCGAGGGACTTGCAGCCACTTTGGCATGGCGGAGCATCTTGACTAAGCCCAGATGGGCATGCTTCACAGACTTGGAGCTAAAGATTCTTTTGGCTGTCTTGCTGGAAGGTATCAAGGCACACAAAGGCCTTTTTTGCTTGGTTGAAGGAGAAAGGGAGTTTGGGGGTGTTGGGTAGAGCAGAAGGACACACCAAACGATAGAAATTAGGGTTTGAAGAGGAAGGAGGACAGAGTGGGGTCATTGGCCACCTTCGCCTCTCCCCCTCCCCCACCCACATGGATCAGAGTGGCTGGTGGCAGCAGCTGAAGGGGCAGCTCACGGGGCAGCTCACGGTACAGAGACCACAGATTCGGCCCAGCAGCACACATGGGCAGTGTGAGATTCAGAGCTTCCCCATTCCAGCCCCACAGCTGGGTGCTCTGGGAGCTTAGGGTGGCCCCAGTGTACAGCAGCATCCCTGGGGGGCATTGACAGAGTGCAGTGTCCTCTTTGAGGACTTTTGAGTCATTGACTGTCAGCCTGAAGGAAAAGCAAAGAAAATGTATTGGCTTGTCCCTGGGTGAGATGCCTCTGGGGTTTCCCTGAGGTTATGGGGCGTGATTGAAGGGGTGGCACAGTCCTCCAGGCTGTTGTAATTTGGGTATCCCTGTTAAGGGGACAAAACTTTTGCTCACAGTTTGGGAAGCTTGGCACAGTGGCGGCACAGTGCGTGTGTCTTATAGTACTCATAGCCATCCAAATGCTAGGGACAAAGGCCTGATGCAGGTTACCTCCTGTCATCCTCATGGCAGCCCCATGAAGTAATACAACTATTGCTTCCTTTTTACGGTAGCCATGGTTTCCCTTGCCTGAGTCTCCCAGCAGGCAGGGGTGGTGCCAGGAAATGGGCCAGGCCACTTGACATCCTGGTCCCCACCCTCTGGCCTCTATGGGCAGCTTGGGAAACAGCCACTCCTGGAAAAGCTCTAGTCAAAAGCACAGGGCTGGGTTCTGTGTGCATGACTTTATTCCAAGACTCTTCTTTTTTCTCTTTTAAAGTAACATTATTGTTTTATTGTTTTTTTTTTTTTTTGAGACATAGCCTCAAGCTATCCCCTGGGTAGAATGCCTTGGCATCACAGCTCACAGCAACCTCCAACTCCTGGGCCCAAGCAAGTCTCCTGCCTCCGCCTCCCAAGTAGCTGGGACCACAGGTGCCTACCACAATGCCTGGCTATTTTTTTTGGTTGCAGCCATCATTGTTGTTTGGTGGGCCTGGGCTGGATTTGAACCTGCCACCTTAGGTGTATGTGGCTGGCTCCTTAGCCACTTGAGCCACAGGCACCGAGCCAACTTTATTGTTTTTTAAAAAAATTACAGCTTTAGCTGGGTGTGGTAGCTCACACCTGTAATTCTAGCACTATGGGAGGCCGAGGTGGGTGGATTGCCTGAGCTCACAGTTTCAAGACCAGGCTGAGCCTCATTTCTAAAAATAGCTAGGCATTGTGGTGGGTGCCTGTAGTCCCAGATACTTGGGAGGCTGAGGCAAGAGAATCGCTTGAGCCCAAGAGTTTGAGGTTGCTGTGAACTGTGACACCATAGCACTCTTTCAGTGGGCAAAAAAGTGAGACTGTCTCAAATAAATAAATAAAATAAATAAATAAATAAATAAAAATTATAGCTTTGTTGAGATACAATTCACATAACATCGACTTCACCCATTTAAAGTTACAAGTCAATTGTTTTTAGTACATTTACAGAGTTGTGCAACCATCACAATCAATTTTAGACTGTTTTCCTATCCCTTCCTAAAGAAATCCCCTTCCTATTAGTGGTCATCCCACTTCCCCAGGCTCCCATTCCAACCTGAGGCAGCCAGCGATGTACTTTCTGAGTCTGTAGATGCTTATTCTGGACCTTCCATACAAAAGAAATCATACAATAGGTAGCCTTTTGTGTCTGGCTCTGTCACTTAACACAATGCTTTTACGGTTCATCTATGTTATGGCATGAATCCGTACTTCATTTCTTTTTTTTGAGAAATAATACGGCACTGTATGGATGTAATTATTTATCCATTTCCCAGGTTGTGGACGTTTGGATTGTTTCTACTTTCTCTTTGTGTCTGAATAATGCTACTATGAACTCTGTGTGTGTGTGTGTGTGTGTGTGTGTGCGCGCATGCCTGTGAAGGGGAATACACACGTGCATGTGTATATTCCCCTTCACTGCAAACAATGCAAGCACAAACGCAAAGTACAAAATGAAAGTTCAGAGTCACCTGAAATCAAATCCTCTCAAGATTAATAGCTGTCACCATTTGGCAAACATCCTGCCACATGTCACCCCATTTACAGCCTCAAAAGAGTGATCCAAACCTTTACTTTGAGGTCAGCCCAGCCTCCTTAAACCTCATAGACCATGCAGGAACCAATATCACCTCTGACAAGAGGTCCGTGGAAAGACCGTGAGGGCCCTTTGGGCCAGTGCTTTCACACAGGGGGTGTGGGGATTGTCCCTGTGTTCCAGGGTTGTCTGCAAGACCATTCACTGGGCCTGGTAAGAAATGATGAGCTTAGATATTGATACATATACACCTAGATATGTATATATGAAATCTTATGTATATATGTAATTTATTAATATGGAAGTGCTCATGTTTAATGTATGAATAAATAACTATGCCCAGGGTTTTACTGCTGAGGATGCCTGAGCCCAGAGTCTGAGCACTGCTGCCATAGGTAATATGAAGGAGTCTGACAGCTGACAACTTGTCCAGTGGCTCCTAGTCAATCAGAGTATAGAAGCCAGTGCTGTAGCCACCTGCCTTGCACCCAAATGTCACAGCAGCACTGGGTCCTTCATTGTACAGAGAGGAAGCCTGAGCTGTGTCCACAGACCAAATGATAGCAGAACAAGCAAAGGAGCCCTGCAGTCCTCCCTAGGGTCCACCTCCCTGCCCCCGGGTCCTCTGTCTCACCCTGAGCATCCAAGCACAGAACCCACATCTGCCCTGATCCTCATGGCCCACACCAGCCCTGGTGCCTGTGCCTCTGATCAACTCCTTCCACTTTGTCTGCCTTGCCCCAGAGAAGTCCTGTTTCCTTTGCAGAGTTGTCATACCTGATGGTGTCCCTCCATGTGCAGAGGGACTCTTCTTGACCTTTCTTGACTACAAACACCTGGGAACCTTGTTTTAATCCTGTTCACATCTGAAGCCTCATGGCCATGCATGGGGCTCCCCAGCAGTTCATGAAATGAAATGAAGAGGGTGATGCCTCTGAGAGAGGCCTCAGGGCGCCAGTCAGCCCCAGAGATGACAGGTCTGCCCATTTCCTAACTCCCAACCTGGCTGGTTCCTTGGGGAAAGGAGCAACCTGCTGTAGTTGCGTGCTTCTCACAGGCCTGTGGCATAGGGCCGGTTTTACACTCCTGCTCAGGAAATGCAAGGTCCGTGGACTCTGCAGAGGAACTGCACACCGTGCACCATGGTCTGGGCCCTGCTGCTGCAGGTTACATGAAGATGTGCCGCCCAGGACGATCTAAACCCCCCCTACCCCACGCACATTCTCTCTCTCTTTCACACCCCCTCATATCGGCTGTGGTGCAATCCAAACCCCAGGGCCTGTGGGAGGGGGCCATATGGGGAGAGGGCACCAGCAAGAATGCTAAAAGA